>NC_035108.1:59159249-59762435 GCF_002204515.2 Aedes aegypti | reverse complement strand
TGTATTTAAAGCTCCCACAGCAATTTACGGATGCTACTGGTCGTCACTATAGCAAGCCTGTAAAATTTCGTGAAGGAAAATATCCTTCATAATTTTAGTAACAGAACCTCCGAATTGTCAACCTCCGAGAGGGCGTAAGTGTAAACACGACAATTTTTTTGGATGAACAATATTTCATTAATAGTATGTCTCACTATCAAGAACATTGGTTTGGTGATCACCAATGCCTCTCACTAATTTGAATTTCAAATCCAAATGTTTAATTTTAAAATAAAATTCAATTCACATTTTCAGAACTGAAAAAGCAAACATGCTTCTAAGAGCGTTTTTCGTATTTCAAGTAGTTTCACACCAAAAACTTACTCCAAAATCCACTAAGGTGGAGAGGGAGGGAGGGTTGACCCTTAAACACACCCCCTCCCACTGATCACTTGTTTCTGTTTTGTAGACAATATGATCATAATTTTCTTTCTGGCGTTATGTCCCAACTGAGACAGAGCCCTGCTCCTTAGCTCCTTAGTCCACGAGACCCCTCCCAGCTCTGAAATTCTTTGGAAATGAGCATGTAGCTTAAGGACAGCCATAAAAGCACTGCAATATTAAATAAATGAAAAAACTTATTAAATGGTATAGCACTAGATTCGGGTTTTCTTTTTATTTATAAGTAGTTTACTAAACAGCTCGAAGATTTATTACACAATATTCTTAATTTTTCTCATGATCTCAATTAATGCTTTTCACACGATTCAAAAGCATGATTACTGCATCCAGATGAAAATATTCATTTAGAAAATTTTCAAGAGTCTATCCTGCAATTTCCAAGTTGTTCATTAGTAAATGACCAATTAACTATGTTACAAATTTAATATGAATATAATTAATTCCTGGTTTCTTTGGACACCAAAAATATGGAATAGATTCAGCGGGTAAAACTTTTCTTTGGAAATCATCCAAAAATTTCTCCACAAATTCCTCCAGGAATTCTTTCAGTTAATGTTCTCAGGAATTTCCCAGGGATACCTTCAGACTGAGACCACTTGAGGAATCCTTTGTCGGCCAATACCAGGCTGGTTTTCGGAGGGCCGCTCTGACAACGAACCAGTTATTACCAGATACATCTTGCAAATGAACTTAGATAAATTCTTGGAGTATAACTGACAGACTCACCATCTGTTTGGATTGGAGACGAGGTGTCAATGTCGTTTGTGAATTTAGATGGAAGCAAGGAGACGCACTTTGGAATTCACTGTTCAACATTGCACTCCAGGGTGATATAAGGGATCAGGCGAGCAAAGAAATGAAACTATCATGACAAGGTCACATCTTCTTCTTCTTCTTGATATTACGTCCTCACTGGGATAGAGCCTGATTCTCAGCTTAGTGTTCTTATGAGCACTTCCACAGTAGTTAACTGAGAGCTTTCTTTGCCAAAGTTGCCATTTTCGCATTCGTATATCGTGTAGCAGGTACGATGATACCTTATGCGCAGAGAAGTCAAGGAAATTTCCATTACGAAAAGATGCTCGGACCGACGGGAATCGAACCGAGACACCTTCAGCAGGGCTTTACTTTGTAACGCGGACTCTAACCACTCAGCTAAGGAAGAGCTACGGTCACATATGGTCTTTATCTTGCGGACGATATCGGCCTTATTTAAATCGATCGCATGTCAGTGGGAGGAGGTTTTCGAGGCTCTGAAGAATCTGAATATCCCCTAGAATTCGTTGAGGAATATCTGCAAAACTTCCTTCAGCAATTATTTTAGGGATTAGCCCTGATACTCCTTCAAAAATTATTTTATGAATTTCTCCAGGATTTTCTCCAGAAATTGTTTGGTAAATTTTGGCAAATTTTTTTCAGGATTTCCTATGAGATACATCAAAGGATTTCTCTAAAATTTCTTCGTGGATTTCGCGGATTTCACCTAGCACTCTTTCTCTTAGGAATTCCACTAGGGATTTGTTCAGAATTTCCTCGATAGATTTAACAGGAATTCTTCAAAGATTCTAGCAGGAATACCTCTTTGAATGTCTCCAGAAAATATTTACAAGGATTTCGTGAAATACTTCCAGAGCTCCCTCTAGGAATTCCTTAAATTACATTTCTTCAGCATTTTCTCCAGAAATACCACAAAGAATACCTCCAAGAGTTTCTCTAAAGATTCCTCTAAAAATACGTCCAAGGTTTCCTCCACGAACTACACAAGAAATAACTTTAAAATTCTACTAAGAATAGCTTCAGGGATTCTTTAAGATTATTTCATGGTTTCTTCCAGGAATACCTTCAGATAGAGGAATATCTTTCAGGATTCGTCCATAAATTACTGCTTGCTGGAATATTTCCGATGAATTGTTAGGAACACCGTCAGGGTTTTCTCTAGCAATCAATAATATATCCATGATTTTTTTCAAAAGTACCACTAGGGTTTTCTCTAAGAATACCTCCAAGGATTCCGTCAGTTATAACCCGATGAATCCTCATCTCTTCTTTGAAACTAGTTTTGTTTAAAAAATGATACATTCACATTTTGGTGGGATTCCAGCAGGTATTTTGTTTAAATTTAATTCGTGTATAATCATACACATTTATGCCATGAATATGTTCCATGAGTCAAATTTCAAATGATTTTGCCATCGCTAGAGTTACAGTTAACTTGATGATTAAAACTTGACTAAAGTTTGGAAAGAGCTTCAATTTCTAATTGTGACTGTGACTGTTTTAAGTTCATTTAAATACATTCAATCGTTAAATTATATTCAATTTGATTTCTAATTTTCCATCTATTAGAGCAAACTGCAAGTATTTCAAATGTTATCGTTCAAAATTAACACTTCTCTTGGTTTTTAATTCAAATTAAAAAAATAAGACTCAGTAACTCAACAGAGAGAGAGAAAAAAAAATGAAATTTTAAACTACAAATATTTGGATACTGATCTGATCACTAGTGTCATTCGCAAAACACACCCAAGCCGTTCCCATAGGGGACGTTAGCCACAAGGAAGGATGTTTCAAGTAATACTGTTTAATATGGTATGCCCTCTTCAACATCTAATCCAATTTCTCTCGCCGTTCCCTTACGGTACCTATCTATCTAGTATTCATTGCTTTCTTCTCCATGCTCCCTCTTACTTCGAGCAAAATAAACCGATATGCCGATAAACAAATTCAAAATATAATTATCACGGTCGATACCTTTGTATGTATTTGATTAAGAGCATAACAAAAGGTTTATTTATATTTTATTATTCTTGTACAAGAACCGCATCACCCTGCTTGATAAAATTGTGTCGTTTTCGTTCAATCTATCATAAATTGTTTCAATAATGTAAAAATGTTGGAATTTGATCAATTATTTGATTTTTTTTTCAAAATATTTGATTTCGTATTACAAACATTGCAAGGCTTAAGCCTTTTTTTTTTTTAAGAAGAGTACTGATCTACAAATTGTGACTTTTAATTGTTGTGACTGCACAAAGTACCTATTAAACTGCCAAAGTCTCAATTTCAAAAAAAAATCTTAATTTCATGCAGTTATTCTATTATTTTGCAGGATAAAACAAAAACAAAATGATTTGGTTGAACCGTCTTAAGCCATCCCAATTTTTGTAAAAAATATCCACTTTTTTGCGTCGTTCGTCTCCCCTCAGCAATTTTCTGGATACGACACTGCAAATTATATGAAATATTACATGTAGGTCTATTATTTTATTTTATAAAAATAGTTAACTGAGAGATTATTGATCTATTGAACATAATTTGTAAGCAACCTTATACAGAAAACCAAGCTGTAGTAGGATAGACGGTCACTAATTTTGTGAGATATTTCATCCTGCTGCTCCAACAGTTTACGCTGAGCATTAGTGCGATACGTAAATTACTTTTTTGAACCTAAGAATTCACCTCGCTCGTGCTGTGTATCACGGGCGAGGTTTACTTGGTAGTGTTGTACTTTTAGAATGGCGTGAATGGCACGTCATAAATTCTACTCTCCCTTGTCCACCTCTATGTAATTAATAGACGACCTAAAACCCTTCAAAATGCATCAAAAGTTCAACGTCATAGGCGAGAAATGCATAAATTGAGTTCTCGCTACACGCGCAAGCGCACCCCCCATCTGCTCTGCACCGTAGCTCAGCTACTAGTGCGAGGAATTTAAAAGGATCAGTCTTTATGACCACACTTTCGCTACTGCGATGGTCGTGCGGCGACCGCACTAAATCTAATTTATTCGAATGTTTGCAAACTAAACGCCGCGAAGAGAAGAATAAATGGCGCATGTTGCGAAGCGATTTCATTTTCCCTTCGCTTCGGCACGACCGACATCTGTCGTTTCCGAGCACTTCATTCACACGCGGAGGCATCAACACACGAACGGACGAACGAATAGAGTAAAAAGCCGGTAATATTTTTGATTTTTTTGCTATTTGAAGCACAATTTTCAACATGATATTGTGACGAATCTACAAGAGATACACTTTTGCTCTCAAAGACACTTTGGTAGCTAACAAGTTAATGCATATTTTGTAGAAGAACTTTTTTAACATTAATTACGATAATTTTAATAAAATTCATGAAAATACGTCGAAAAATGCTGATTTTTCCGTCACTTTTTGCAAACTTTTCGTAATTTGAGCCTTTGAATCATTTTCTACAAAAATCACGTCCAAGAAACTAAGATAGATTAGATCATAAGCTTTCGATTCATGCGCAGAGATTAAATGTATGACGCATAGTTAATTAGATATGAGGTTTCAAAGATGAACAAGTTGAAAATCTTAAAATCGTGAATAACTCACTTAGCAGTGATTTGCGACCCTATGTTCCATGGGCACTTTTTCATATCTCATGGAGACCTATCGACCCTCAAATTATTAAAAACATGGAACCAAACACCCTGTATATATGTATATATATATATATATATATATATATATATATATATATATATATATATATATATATATATATATATATATATATATATATAAGAATTGCCAATACTGTTATATATACATATATATACATATATATATATATATATATATATATATATATATATATATACATATATATATATATATATATATATATATATATATATATATATATATATATATATATATATATATATATATATATATATATATATATATATATATATATATATATATATATATATATATATATATATATATATATATATATATATATATATATATATATATATATATATATATATATATATATATATATATGTATATATATATATAATATATATATATATATATATATAGATATATCCCTGCCGAAAAGTGAGACACTAGGTGAAATTTTTCGATAAAATAGCAGTTTTTCATTTTAAAATTTTCCTTCTACATGTATTTTAAACATTTTAGGTTTGGGTGTAAGTTTGATAAGTAGGAGGAGATTGTTCCAATGGTTAGTGATATACAATTTAAAACTATAATGTCAAGCCGAAATTCAAATTTTTAAAACTGCTATTTTTTCGAACAATTTCACATAGTATCTCACTTTCCGGCAGGGGCTTAGAAAATTTTGAAATTTTGTGTTTACAAAATTGGGCATATTTGTAGTTCTGTGGAGAAAATTTCAACTCGATTGCTTGAAAGGGAGCAAAACTACAGCATGTCAAAGTTGAGCATTTTGTATGAAAATCGACATGCGCTGCTATTATTCAGAACAGCACTGTATATATATGAGCAATTCTTGCTGAAACCAGGCCGCCATCGGCACCCATCGTTAGAATTCCAATTTTATGTCACTGATCGCTAGTTTTCGATAAAACTTAAGGGTGTATCAGAAGGCCGGCTCCAAAGGCACGTTCCCCACCAGTTGGGAGATTTGTGCCATCGCCATATTTGAGCCTATTTCATCATCTACCCGATGGGAGAGGAAAGGGAAGGGAAAGATGGGAGGAAATAGGAGTGGGTCCCTTGAAGAGGGAAGATCGCATAAGCGAAATGAGAGCATGTAGCTCCATACCACAATGGGTTCGAACAGCGCCCTAAAAAGGGCACTGCAAAACGCATGAGCGTAAAGAGAGCCTATAGCTCATTACCACAGCGGGTTAAGAATAACAGGATGTCCTGAAGATTCAGGCTTCTGTATTCAGTTTCACTTAATAAGTGTTTACCAAGTAATTGGAATCGCATTTGCGCAAAAACTGGACAGTTACATATCAGGTGATACGAAGTTCCATAATCGGAGTCACAACTATCACACACAAATGAGTCAGCACGCTGAATATTTGCCATGTGATAGTTGAGTCGGCAGTGGCCTGTCAACGCTCTGACCAAGAGACTGCAATTCTGCTTTGACAGATTTGTTAAATACTTCGCCACCTTTGGAGATGGCTCAGTAATATACAATTTTGTTTGACGACACGACTCCAAACTATTCCAATATTGCTTGTGCTGAGTTGCCGCCCAAGAGTTTATCTGAAGCCTCACCCAGCACTTCGAAATTGGAATAGCCGGCTCAGGGCCAATGAAGTCATGCGATGCTCCATCGCGAGCTAGCTCATCAGCCAATTCATTTCCAGCGATGGAAGAATGGCCAGGTACCCATACAAGGTTTACAGAGTTGACTGAATTCAGTTCCTCAATTTGAGTTCGACATGCGATAACAAGCTTCGACCTTGAGTTGGCCGAAGCGAGAGCTTTTATAGCAGCCTGACTATCTGAACAGAAGTATATGACTTTACCCATTACGCGCTGTTGAAGTGCTGATTGCACTCCACACATAAGAGCAAATATTTCCGCCTGAAAAACGGTGCAGTTTCTACCAAGTGAGTAAAACTGATTCAGCCTTAGCTCACGAGAATATACTCCTGCACCAGCTCTACCTTCAAGAAGGGAGCCATCAGTGTAACATACTATATTGTTTGATATACTTCTTTCCAAATAGCCAGACGTCCACTCTTCCCGTGAAGGGAATTGTGTGGTAAATGTCCTGTAAGGAAAGTTACAAGCAATTGTGAGATCACTTGGAGCAAGGACAATTTTGTCCCAATTCACCAAAAGTGGAAACAACGAAGTGTGTGTAGATCTACGATTCACTGGATTTTTCTCCAGTAGATCCAGTACCCATAAACGGTAAGAGCAAGAAAGTGCTTCTTGTTTAAGATATATGTGTAGTGGCGCAACGTCGAAAAGGGCCTCGAGCGCTGCTGTGGGAGTTGTAGAGAACGCACCAGACATCGCCATCAAGCACATCCTTTGGAGATGGCCCAATTTTGATTGGATTGTTCTCACTTCGCCCTTTTGCCACCACACAAGACATCCATATGCCAATATTGGTCGAACAACTGTTGTGTAAATCCATTTGATATATTTGGGTTTGAGGCCCCAAGTTTTACCAAAGGTTCGCCGGCATTGACCGAAGGCCATACAAGCTTTTTTGACTCTGAAATCAATGTGAGCTGTCCATAAAAGTTTGGAATCTAGAATGACTCCGACATACTTTACTTGATCAGTCACATTAATCTCAGTGCCAAAAAGACGTAAAGGTCGAATTCCATCGCGGTTTCGTCTTTCCGAAAAAAGAACAATAGATGTTTTATTCGGGTTAACCGAAAGGCCATATTGGCGACACCAACTCTCGACTACCTGAAGAGCACTTTGCATCAGGTCGAATAGGGTGCTTATGCACATACCAACTATCAGAGCTAGATAGTCGTCGGCAAATCCATAAGTTGGAAAACCGCAATTATTGAGTTGCCTCAATAGCGTATCTGCTACGAGATTCCACAAAAGTGGTGACAAGACTCCCCCTTGGGGGCATCCGCAAACACTCAATTTTCGAATCGCTGCTTGACGCAATGTCGAGAAGAGATGTCGGTTTTTGAGCATTTGATGAATCCAATTGGTAATCATTGTAGGTAGCCCATGGTTTCGTGCGGCTTCCAATATGGCATCGAAAGACACGTTATCAAAGGCACCCTCAATATCCAAGAAAACACCCAAGCACGATTGCTTCTGAGCGAATGCTTTCTCGATATCGTATACAACTTTGTGTAAAAGAGTCACAGTGGACTTTCCAGATTGGTAAGCATGTTGATTCACATGAAGAGGCATGTTTGCCAAATAAACATCACGGATGTGATGATCGATAATGCGTTCCAGACATTTCAGAAGAAAAGAGGTCAGACTGATTGGTCTAAAACTCTTCGCTTCCTCATACGACGCACGTCCTCCTTTTGGGATAAACTTTACAGTAATATCACGCCAGGATTTGGGAATGTACCCGGTAGCAAAACTGCTTACAAGTAGCTTTTTCAAAACATGTTTGATAGACTCAAATCCCTTTTGGAGCAGAACAGGATAAATCCCATCCGCTCCTGGAGATTTGAAAGGAGCAAAACTGTTAAGTGCCCATTGAATCGATTCAGTAGTTACGATACTGCGAGCCGAGGCCAGAGACTCGTAACTACATGAAAAGACATTTGGTTCATCCGTAGATGCTATGTCCACACATCCGGGGAAGTGTGTATTGAATAAGCATTCTAAAACTTCTTCATCGGAAGAAGTAAAGTCACCATTAGGTAAGCGAATTTCGTTCACTTGGAAATCCTTAGATTTTGCAAGAATTTTGTTCAACCGACTGACTTCACTCAAACTGGAAACATTTGTACAAAGGTTGTTCCAGCCGGATCGTTCAGCAGAACGAAGAGCCTTCTTGTAAGCCTTGCGAGCTGACTTGAACGACTCTGATCCAGCTGAACGGCGTCTGTTCCAACTCCTTCTACATTGTTTCCTGAGTCTAGTCAGATCGGAATTCCACCATGGGGTCCCTCTTGTAGTCTTTACAGACCGCAGAGGACATGCTTCTTCAAAAGCTTCCATAATGTAGGATGTTGTAGTATCAACGGCATCATCCAGATCACTTGGATTTTCAATGGACGGAGAATATCCATGAAATTTGGTCGCAACCAATTCAATGTAGAGTTCCCAGTTTGTTGACCGGGGATTCCTAAAACGCAAAGTCTGCGCAGTTACATTTGAATGTTCAAAGAAGATGTAGCGATGATCAGATAATGATTCCTCATCGGATACATGCCAATTCGTCAACTCGTGACTGATTCTATTCGAGCAGAGCGTTATGTCTAACACTTCTTCTCTATTAGAAACCATGAAGGTTGGGCGATTGCCTATGTTAAGTAATCCAAGGTCTGTACTACTTAAGTATTCCATCAGACTGGAGCCTCTCAAATTGATATCCGAGCTGCCCCAGATGATGTGATGAGCATTGGCATCACTGCCCACAATCAGCGGAAGGCCTTTTGTTACGCAGTGTACGACAACTCGTTTGAAGTCATCCGTTGGGGATGGTTCATCATGTGGTAAATATACCGAACAATAGACGTATTTCCTGTTGAGGTCACCAACAGAAACAACGATTGTGACAGCACATACATCTCTGGTAGTTAACTCAGAAATGAGTGTAGCAACGATTGCTTTATTAACGAGCACGCATGCGCGGGGCATGGAGCGCGAGTTTGCCATTTCAAGCTTGCTAAAAGTAGCAAAAACTGGGTCCACAAGGTTACCTAGATAGAAGTTCCCTCTACGAAAGTAGGGTTCTTGAACTAGCGCCACTTGGGCTGCACCATTTTGCATGAGTCTGCAAAGATTGATCGTTGCTGTTCTTTTATGCTGAAGATTGATCTGAGCTAACCTAACCGTAGCCACTACCCAAACTAGGCAGGATTAAGCTTTTTGCAATCTCAGCACGAAAAAGACCAGCAACGAAAAAACCAGATCGGTATCTATTTAAAGTCGCCAAAGGCGAAAGAGCACAGAATACACTGTGTAAAACGCATAATGCGAATCCATATAGGTGATAATTTAAATTAAATGTCAACATATTCATAATCCCACCCTTATTAAGCCTCAAGATAGAGACTGAAGAAGGGCAGCCGATTATCTCGGAGAAACACAAGGTCACCTGCACCATTGCTCCGGGTAGCACAGGAAGGACTCAATACTGTGGAGGGCGCCCTGGTACCCCACAGGCTCCGTTTGCGGTTAGGTTTTATTTAGACCCCCCTAACCATTCATTCTTAGGCACGGTACGCATCACACCATAAATTAGGGGTCACCTGTGAGGTGGACTTTTACCACCGGAACAGGCAATCCGTAGTGTAAATTCTTAGCCAGTTGAAACAACCACTACCGACACTACACGGCTATCTAGGCTGCTCGGGAAAAGGAGGTTAATATTGATGATTAACTCCTGAAGTGCCCAAGCAGCCATCAGGCGGCCATCTTGGATTTTGACGACATCTTGATTAAGACCCTTAAGTTTTATCGAAAACTAGCGATCAGTGACATAAAATTGGAATTCTAACGATGGGTGCTGATGGCGGCCTGGTTTCAGCGAGAATTGCTCATATATATAAATTTGTTATTTAATGATAAATACTTTATAATTCAATATCAAAAATTAACAATTAAAATAAAAAATAATAGTTTTAAAAATTTGTTAATATGGATTGAATTAATTGGATGACAATTTTGGGTTGGTATGATGATTTGGTTGGTTCGGATAATCCAGGAGGATTTTGATTCTCTATAAATAATAATTTAATATTTTTCGCAGTAAATTAGAATTGAAAATATAAAGTCTTCTGTAATCAAATACCTGTTGAACTGCATGTCTAGTTATTCGATATTTCAAATAAAATTTCTTAAGCCGAACATGAACCTACAACGAGCAGTGCTTCAAGTTATGATATATTTTGTACTGTACAATCAGCATTAACTTCCTTCCCGTTTCGTTTATTATGTACTAATTGGAATTTCAAATCATTTCCATTAAATTAGTTTTGTTTTATACTACTGGAAACTGCAACATGTTGCAAAATAAGTGGAGCTGCTTTTAAAACAAAAGCAAAATAATAATAATAATAATAATAATAATAATAATAATAATAATAATAATAATAATAGTGACCAGTCATTTCAAATCGAGTGTCAGTCTTCTGCGGAGCCGTCAAAACAGACTGTTTGCGCTCACACCGCAGTCGGCATCATCGCTAGCGTGTGCAGAAGTTGAACCATTCAACGCCCATTGTTCGATTCCCAACGACGATGAATAGAATCGTCAATCGTCAGCCCAACGCTGCGATAGGCACCATTCAGTGCACTGCTGTGCGCATGGTTTAAATTGTTCGTCTTCGTACTGTGTCACCTATAAAAGGCGACAGTAGTTTGTATGAAATGTATATAGTTTCTTTCTCTCCCCACCGAGTAGGCACGCTGCCTCTCGGTGGCAATAAAATTTAAATCAGAAGTTTGAAATCGAGTTGTTCTTCGTCGTCGTCCCCGTCATCCTCACCACACAACGTAGGGCTTCATCTCCAATCAAACATTGGTGCCGTGACCAGGATTCGCGGCCCATTCCTTCCCCGGTGAAACATTGGTGCCGTGACCAGGATTCGCGCACCATTCCATTCCCGGTCTAACATTGGTGCCGTGACCAGGATTCGCGGCCCATTTCATCCCCGGTCAAACATTGTTGCCGTGACCATCCTGGTCACGGCACCAATGTTTCACCGGGGAAGGAATGGGCCGCGAATCCTGGTCACGGCACCAATGTTTGATTGGAGATGAAGCCCTACGTTGTGTGGTGAGGATGACGGGGACGACGACGAAGAACAACTCGATTTCAAACTTCTGATTTAAATTTTATTGCCACCGAGAGGCAGCGTGCCTACTCGGTGGGGAGAGAAAGAAACTATATACATTTCATACAAACTACTGTCGCCTTTTATAGGTGACACAGTACGAAGACGAACAATTTAAACCATGCGCACAGCAGTGCACTGGATGGTGCCTATCGCAGCGTTGGGCTGACGATTGACGATTCTATTCATCGTCGTTGGGAATCGAACAATGGGCGTTGAATGGTTCAACTTCTGCACACGCTAGCGATGATGCCGACTGCGGTGTGAGCGCAAACACAGACTTTTGTGTGCCATCTTTCTTTCGGTCTCCTTCACAGCTCAACAACTCCTCAAGTAGCACACATGTTATAATTGAGGCAGATTAACTCTTATATGACCAAATCTGGTCATATATCAGTTGATATGCCTCAATTACAACATGTGTGGTACTCGGGTCATCACGATCCACCTCGGGATGGATTGGTGAGCTGTTCCAGATGAACAACTTATCGTGTAGCGTGACATCGCTACAACTCACCAAGGAAACGGCCAGTTGAGATTAACTACAGCCCTAGGGACATGATCAGAATCAAAATGTGCGAGAGTAACCAAATCAATCGTAGAATGGTTTCTAAAAGAGAAAAAACAAGTAGGGCTATCAGGGTATTGAATTGAGAAATATCCTGAAGAGCACTCATCAAATAAAATACTGTCGTTGAAATTGCTTTGCGGACTACTTCATGACGAATGTTTTGCATTTGATTTATTGCGAGTCAATTTCCGCAAACAGTTTCTCCATTGCATTGAAAAGGCAAATAGGCAGCTATAAAAGCATATTTACCAAGCTGTGTTCCCTCAAAAACACTCAAAGTTTCAGAAAAAATGTTTTCAAATAACGAAAAAAGTTCTATTTTTACTACTTATTTGCATTTTGTTCATAAGAGCCACTGTTATATCTTTATGATGCATTATTTTTTTGTTTTACATAAAATAATACAAAACCATATAATCTTAAATTATTAAGAAATACAAACATTTTTGTTGCGTTGCAGTTTTACAAGTAAAAAACCTCACTTTGTCTGAAGCATTTCTTTCAAGTGAATGGACCGGATTTTAAAAATTAAGCTGGAAATTTAGTTTGTCTTTTTAACCCTTCAGTCGTCGCGCGGTTTGTCACCGTCAGAACAACCACGCTGGTGCTGTGTACGATAAGCGAGGTTTTTTCACCATTGTTGTACCAAATACAACAGCGCGACGACTGAAGTGTTAAGCAAAGTTTAACTCCAAAAAGTGCAATGAAATTCTGTAATAAAATAATGTAATGAGAAATTCTACTAGTACCTAGTAATTAATTTTATATAATACAGTTTTTTGAGCTTTTGTCGCGAAGTTTCACTTTGGGGCCCATAGTGTTAGGGTGGTGGGTAACGGCAACCGAAAAAAAAACACGTCATAAAGCCAAGGGGCATCGTTAAAGTGGAACTGGTGGAAGGCAGGCAGTATGCCGATGCATCGTAACTACTCCAGCAATTGTTAGCTACGGGGGAAGGTGTCATACCGACAATTTGATATGTCCCCCTATCGCCGTCATCATTCCGAACAAAGTTCAAAAGGACACTCGCGCGTCAGCTTTCATGTGTGTAAACTATGCGTGAGAGCTGATATTACAAACAAGGTGGGGGTGCGCAAGGATATTCATTAGGGTGGCCCATCTTCTTGGCATTAACGTCCCCACTGGGATAAGAGCCGGCTAACTCAGCTTAGTGTTCTTATGAGCACTTCCGCAGTTATTAACTGAGAGTTTTCTTTGCCTAAGTTGCCATTTTCGCATTCGTATATCGTGTGGCAGGTACGATGATACTTTATGCCCAGGGAAGTCAAGAAAATTTCCATTACGAAAAGATCCTGGACTGACCGGGAATCAAACCCAGACACCTTCAGCATGGCTTTGGTTTGTAGCCGCGGACTGTACCCGACCATTGAATTACAACAAAATAGTAGCACAATTATATCAATATTTGTTACAAATAACAAATTTTGTTTCATTTTTGTTTAAGTTGAAGGAGGAACTTAGAGCATAATTAAAACAAAGTCAGTTATTATAACAAAACCTGTTTCAAATTTGTTTCAATTTAAAACATAATTATAACATTTTTTTATAACAAATTGATAGCAATTGCTTATAACAAATTATGGAAAATAACAAAATGAGTTATATTTTTGTTTGATTTGAAACATTTTCGTTTTAATTATAACATATTCTGTTTCAATTTTGCTTAGTGTAGAGGAAATTGTGTTACAATTTTTGTTATTTTAACTACTAACCAGCCAAAATTATAACATATTTTGTTAGAAAAAACGCGCTAACTGAGTAACAAAACCTGTTACAACTCAGTTGTAATCCACTGGTCGGGTAACCACTCGGCTAAGAATGGCCCATAATCCGCTCAATTTTCCACAGTATCTTCTGGGGAAATAAACAAATTTTGGGGATGTTACCTAAGATTGCTCCGTTTTTGACGTTGGATAACGTCTTACGGCAACATACTGGGGTACAATTTCGAAAAACGAAAAATCGCTCGCGTCACGAAAAGTGGTTAGATTTTGACTTTTAATAACTTACTAACGCCCGGATAGATTTTCAAGATTCTTGCACCAATCGATTGGAAATCTTTCTACGAATCTACTCGAACAATGAAAACTATTGATTCTCATGACTAAACTATTGAAAAATTGAGAAATATCGAAGCATGTCTTATTTTTCATAGAACAGCACATTTTTCTTGTGTATTCCTGACACAGACATCATTGCGCGATATCTTAGCCACTTTCGTCATTCAAAGGGAAACGCCCCTTTCGGTCTTCTTCTTACTTCTCTCCATTATCTCGTGTTCAGTCGAAGCCAATCAAATTCCACTTCACGCGCACGCGCACGACCGCATTTTAATTAAATCGTCTTCGGTAATCTTTTGGTGTGTTTCTGTCTAAGAATGGAATAAAAACCCAGGTCGATCGATTGTGACTACCACCAACCGTCCTTTTCAGGACGACAATTTCATTTTGAAAGAGAGTTATGGGAATTTTACACCGTGAAGAGCGACATTCCTGGTGAATGGATGTGATGGATTCATATTTCGGTCAGTCATTTGCATGCAATCTTTCATTAGCGTCAACATTAGTGCTTTTCGAGAATCACAGGGCCAAGAAATCAATTTCCCATCGCGCTCTTGCAGGGCAATCTTCGACATTGTGTGCATGAGAGATAAATTGGGGACGGCACTAGAATGAGGATCCCGGTTTGCCTCGCATTTAGCGATGATTGAATAATGCCGTTGTCGTCGTCGTCGCTAACCACATGCATGACAAAGCGATCAGTATAAACTTGTCGATTTGAAAGCTATAACTTATCAGCAACAGCTTCGTTGATGATTTGATTTGGTAAGAAATTGTCGATCGAAACCAAATAATCGCACAGCGTAGACTGCAAAAATGCTACCGCCGCCCGACGGGAACCTATGTAAAACTTTGTTTGCCATTTCACTCCGTTGGAAAACTAATCATCCGAAATTTCAATTGGCAATTAAATAAATAAATTAATTAATAATAATAGGTGAAATATCTCTAGCCGTAACTCTTTTACGTGGAATGCATTGTTGTGGCTCTGAAAAGAGCCGTTTTGCTTGTGTCCCAATTCAATTTAAACTCGTTCGTCACGGATACGACGAGCCAGCTAGAAGGCTTTCGGCATGATGGTAACACGCTTGGCGTGGATCGCGCACATGTTGGTAGCCTCAAAGATAGGCCTAGCTCACTTCCTGCAGGGCCATGACGGCCAAGCTCTGTAATCGCAGATCGGTCTTGAAGTCCTGAGCGATTTCACGGACCAGGTGCTGGAAAAACAATTTGTGGATCAGCAGCTCCGTCGAATTCTGGTAGCGACGGATCTCACGCAGAGAGACCGTTCCTGGCTGATAGCGATACGGCTTCTTGACTCCTCCGGTGGCTGAGGCGCTCTAGCGAGCGACTTTCGTGGGGCCGCTTCCACCAGTGGACTTACGGGCAGTCTGCTTGGTAGAGCCATCGTCGTAGTGTTCTCTGGACGGATTGAAACAAATGAATGATTGAATGTGCGCGGCTGCCGGTCCCTTTTATGACCTTCTCTTGCGAGCGAGCGAGACGAACAGTGAACAGCGAGCGAGCAAGAAGAATTCATCCATCGCGTAACGCATAAAAGGAGCCGAGCCGGCGGCCAAGCATCAGTTTTGTTACAATCGTTGCCGAAGATAGACTGGACTCGGAAAAGGAAGCGCCAAGCGTCATCGCAAGATTTTGCGTGACAACATCAATTGCATCATCACCAAACCACAGCCGTCATGCTCGCCGTGGTGACGTCAAGCGTACCTTCGGTCTCATCTACGAGAAAACCCGCGGTGTGCTGAAGTCATCCAGAATTCTGTCGGCTACGCTCTGAAGTGGCAATGTAGTACGCTGTACAGATTTTGAGGTTAAATCACCTCCATCACCGAGACCAGAATTCAAAACTAGCACTAAATCCATCAAACCTGAGCATGGAATGGCGATCGACGATATCCAAATCCAACCGTCCTTTTCAGGACGACAATTCAATTTTGAAAGAGTTTTGAAAATATTTCTACCATGAAGCGCAACAGTATTGGCAATTCTTACAGCAACAGAACTGTCGGTGAACTAAATAATAGTTATTCGATTCTCACAGTTCAATCGGCCCTTTTCAGGGCTAACAAATGTGTACTAAAGAGTTATTTGTGTTATATTTGCTAATGTGTTTACCACATTCTTGCTATAATTCATCTCTCATTAGTTATGAATAATTGACAAAACGACAATTTGGGAATGTTTCCGAAGACGCTGCTGCAGTGCTGTCGGAATGCAATATATTTTCTATTGTTAAGGAATGATTCAAATATTTTGAATTAATTGCTCCAAATTAACAATGATTAAGTATACACTTAAAAATCAATTCTTAAATATAACGGACTAAGCTTCTGAATACATGTAAAGTGGTTATTTTGTATCAACACAAAATAATAACACAAATGTCTATAATAAATCAGAATTGACATGCAACAAATAGTGTGAAAGTTCATTGGATTTTTAGCAGTTCGTGACGGTCCCAAGCCAGGAAATAGAAGAGGCTAACGATATCCAACGTCAACTTGGCGGTCGTATCTTGAAAACAACCTCTTACTTTTTATTTTTCTCAAAAAAAATGGGCCCCCCTAATATTCTTATCCTCGATGTCCTGACGGGGATTGACGGTTAACTGCGGGTAAAGTGGCGTCGAACAGGACCCATAATCGTTAGACCTGTTCGGCTGACTGCCATGCCGTGTAAATACAGGGGGGTTTAATGGCAATTTGATTGGTTGGAGTGATTGCTGCTTTATTATGACAACACCAGTAGTGGCTGAATGATGGGTTGGAGAGTTTGTATAGTTTTCGTAGAGAGAGAGGGAAAATTGATACGAGCACCTTTTCACCTTTTGCTCTGCCTGACTGCCATCTGGATGGCGTTGGAAATTGACACTAATGGTGAGTTACGGCAGCAGAAGGTCGTGAAAATGTCAGAAACGGTGTCGACTTTGATGGGAAGATGATTGGCGATGTGCAGTATGTAGATATCAACACTTTTGAACCGAGTTGGAAGTACATTAGCTTGACACCATTTGTTTTGTGTTCTGTGTTAGGAAACACTATCACTAATTTGGTACGACTAAATTAAGTTTAACATCAAGATTACTATCGATGTATGTTTCACATGTGTTCCAGTCGGCTCGTAAACAGTTGAAAGTGGATCTGATAGGATTGAGAATCGCGCAATGGGATATTTAAAATGCAACTGGGGCCTAATCAGAATCAAAATCAGCGTGAGTAACCAGTTGGCTACAAAGGTACACTCCCGTGCATAAGTTTGGGTTCACCCCCTAAAAAACATGCAAAAGTGTTCTGTCCATATCTCTGTGATTACACGTCCAATTGAAACTCTCTAAGTCGCATTCGAAAGAGTTATTCTTACTTCGTATGTATTTCTCCAAAAACATTCTTTGAACTTTGTATACTAAATTTTTACTTGAAGTTGTGACATTTTTCAAAAAACACACTGAAAAATCATATCTAATTTCCTCAGCATTGGGTCAACCAAAATTTTAAATCAAAGTGTTATTAGAATCGTAATCTTATATTCTTTAAAGAGACCCCACGAAATTTTGGCGGAAAAATCTGAAAAGTATTCAAAATCAATGAAACAGTCAGTCAAGTCATCGTGCAAAAGTTTGGGTTCACCCCTCAGTATGGTGTATAGTGCAAAAAATTGGGTTCACCTGAACTTACTTAAATCTGTGAAATCTCAAACCAATCATGTACGCGCCATTATTTGCGCTCAAAAAAGCTTTAAACTATTAAAATCGGTTGAAAAATGGCAGAGATATCGACAAAAATGATGTGCGTGCGGCTCAGGTAAACCCAAACTTTTGCACGATTTACATCATACTGAGGGGTGAACCCAAACTTTTGCACGATGACTTGACTGACTGTTTTATTGATTTTGAATACTTTCCAAATTTTTCCGTCAAAATTTCGTGGGGTCTCTTCAAAGAATATAAGATTACGATTCTAATGACACTTTGATTTAAAATTTTGGTTGACCCAATGCTAAGGAAATTAAATATGATTTTTCAGTGTGTTTTTTGAAAAATGTCACAACTTTAAGTAAAAATTTAGTATACAAAGTTCAAAGAATGTTTTTGGAGAAATACATACGAAGTAAGAATAACTCTTTGCCTTTTGAATGCGGCTTAAAGAGTTTCAATTGGAACCCAAACTTTTGCACGGGAGTGTACATAGAGTTGCTTAAGACCAAATCAATTTTCAGAAGAGTTTCTAGAACAGGAAAAACAAGTAGGGCTAATCAGGGTATTGAATTGAGAAATACCCATCAAAACAAATTCTGCCGTTGCTTTGCGAATTAACAAAAAATGGACTTATTGCGAGTCAATTTCCGCAAGTCAGTTTGAAGCAAATTAACTTGCTGCCCAGTGCATTGAAAAGGCAAAAAGGCAGCGATGAAAGCCAAGCTCTGTTTCAACAGAAACACCCAAAGTTTAAAAAAAATGGTGTCAACCCGACCAGAATCACATAACAAGATTATAACACATTCCTATCAGCAGCAGTTATAATAAACAGAAGTTGATATAATTTTGTTATCAAGAGGGCTTTGTTCTAAACTTGTTTTATTTTAAATAACACATTTATAACAACATTTGTTATATTTTTGACATCGCATTTATAAGTTTGTTGCCAGTAACATCCGATGTTATAAACAGTAACATAGTTTGGAATAATTTTGTTATTTTGTGTTACAACATTCTGTAATAATTTTGATATAGTTATAACAGTGTTTGTTATGTTTTAGTTTAATTTGGTGCAAATTTTGTTAGAATTTTTGTTATTTTAACTACTAACGGTACATGTTTTATAACAACTGGTGATATAAAAAAAAACCATATCAGGGGAACACATTCTGTTATAATCTTTTTTTTTTTGCGTCTGGTCGGGAAATGACAATAAAGTTAATGTTTTATACGCCTATGAATGATGATAGCAACTCCACCAGAAACTCCATCCTGTCGATCATTAGGATAAACAAACAAGTTTGGATCCCTTTCACATTTGGATCCAGGTTTCAAATAAGTTGCAGTAATAACTGATGTATGTTTTTAGCTGTTGGACAATTAAACGACTCGCCCTCTTTACGATTCACTCATGTTTTTCTTCGTGTATAATGATCGCTCTTCAACTATTTCAATGGAGGCGCTTGGTCCTTTAAGGTTTCATTCAACAAGACTTCTGAATCGCATGCATTATGCAGAGCAATAAACTCATCAAAAACTTATAGTTGATTTCAAATTTTCCCGAAATTCAAAGAACTACTCGATTAAATAGCTCTACTCGCCACATTGCAATGAACAGACGACTTTGCCAATTTCGTAGATTCGCAGAATCCAATATCCCCACAACGCTAACCAAACCAATCCGCCCGATTCAGTAGATTAAAAGCTTCTTTCGGACGAATGTACAACGCACGCCCGCTTCCATCAAAAGCTTGTCGGGCTTTATCTGAAATTGGTTTCAATTGTGATGGAGAAACCGTACGGACAACCGACAGTAGAGACAGACCTGAATTGTTCCAGCATTATTTAGCTAGGATCCACCAAGCGCGTCTCCCAGTGGTCTAGTTTTGCGTCGAGATGTCAGAGTTATTACACGCACGGATGCTGCTGCGGTGAATTACAGTGGACCACTATCGACCAATGCCTTCTTCTTCTTTCTAGCGTTACGTCCGTCCCGAATGGGACAGAATCTGCTTCCTAGCTTAGTGGTTCCATGAGCACTTGCACTGTTATTTCGAGATTATTTTATTTTTTTAGTCTTCGTTCACTTGCTGCAAAACCAAATTTTCAATAAATTTTGAGCCTCAGAAGTGTTTAAACAAATATTTGATTTTTTTTGAATCCAGACAACAAAGCATTGAAGAACTGTAAATTAGATTGAAAGCAGCGTTGCCTGGAAGGTTGTCTGGAATATTTCAGATCTTTGACGATGCTTTTTGCAAAAATCTGGTTGATCCAGATAAAATTTTATAATGCATTTGTAAGGTTCTCTATGTACGACATTTGAGATCCAGACTTTACCAGGCCAAATTTTCTAAATCTTCCAGATTTTTTAAACAAAAAATTCTTGGCATAGCCTTCTAGACAATTTCCTTGACGAAAAGATTCTCGACCGGTGGGATTCGAACCCACGACCCTCAGCTTGGTCTTGCCGTATAGCTTGCGCGTTTACCGCTACGGTTACTGGGGTCCCATGCCATCGATACCGAATCCGCAGCGAATGAATTGTTTGTCCTACGGATTCTCCGTCGACGTCGAGTGGGGGATTCAATTTTTGGATCGCGAGATTCGCGCGCTGCTGTCATGTGATACCTGAAACGGCTGTGATACCTGAAACGGCTTCTCTCCCCGGTGGACATCAGCCTAACGATGTGCCTTCGATGAAGATATAGTTGGTAAATTGAATATCGTGTGCAGCGCTTCGATTTTGCGAGCCATAGGGCAATTTGCCCATTATTGTGATATAAGAATTGAATGCTTTTTTGTCTCAAGCACGAAAATACCGCTATTTACCTAATTAAGGGTTGCTGAATCCATTGCCGTTTTCAAAAATATCATAGCACGTCTAGTTGTTGAGATATTGTCTATTTAAAATGTGAAATTTGACTATTTCATTCAACTTGCATGCAATTTTACCAGCATGTATGGCAATTTATTTGCTTATTTGCCAAAGAATTCAAACTTCATATGTATAATAAAGCTTATCAACAAAGTTCATATTACTTTCTTTGAGCAAAAGTTTTTTTTTTGTGGTTTAAGATAGTATTGTGTCAGTGTTTTATACAACTTTGGCTACCTGTAGCTAAAAATTGTAACGCATTGAAACATTTCTGACATCGGAAGCAAATTTAGCGACTCCATATCTACTAGAGACACATAGAGTAGAGTCATCAATTTGTTTTCTATATAGATATGTCGAATGGCACGCAAACTGACAATACCGTGCAGCCCTTTTCAATTATCCAGCTAGATTTTTTTATATGGCTGTATCTCGCATACTATTAGGAATTTCGCAAATTATTTACAAATTCCAAATAGTTTATGAAACATATCGGATGCAGTGGGCTCCACGGTCTGCAGTGGACAAGATTCAATGCAATATCAATTCTTCTTCCTAAGGGCGGCCAGTCAAGCGTATGCTCAAGCTCTGCACTGTGTAGGACAACATACCGCAATAATAGAACAAAGGAAGAGATTCAGATTTATGTTAAAAATTGTAAGTATCTGCCACTATACTCCAGATAAAGGATAATTTCAACACTGCAGTACACTGAAAAACGATTCAGATTTGAACACCGTGCATAGGTCCTCCATTACAGGACGGATACCCTGGTTGCCAGGATGAGCTTTCTATCGCAATACACTGTTGTGTTGCGATGCGTAGAGAGATAGAGAGTACGCGTTGCGATTGAAATCCTACCTCGATGTACGGATTCGGTATTGTGATTAATTAAATCCGCTGATTTGATTCAGCGGTATCTGATCCGGTGGTTTATGTAAGCTATTTTCGATTTTGGTTCCGGGATGGCCATAAATCATTTGGAACCTCAGAAAGGTGGGTTTGTTCAAAGACCACGATGCATACAATTTTTATCATTTCTGCATAAACCAAGATGCTCCTATGCGATTGAAATATAAGGACAGGGTTTATTTAGAAAATTTCCACAAGCTTGGAGGTAATGTCCAGAACCCCACTCAATGCCGAAGGTGTCAACACTTAGAGTAGAAAGAAACTACAAAAAATACAATCAAATTTCTAAAAGATAACAAAAAATATCTTAAGACAAATAAATGAAATGTCAAATATTGATCTATACCATTTAATTCCAACTAGAATGTGTATCCTCAGACTGATACACGTATTTCAATGTAAGGCCGTCTTCAGTGTCGTGTACTAGACTTAACAGTCGACACTAAAGACGTCCTTACAGTTGTGCAAAGCATAGCATAGCATAGACTGAATGTACATGTTTATGGTTGCTACTCCGTGATTGATCGGAACTGGTAAGAATTGCAATTCGATCCAAGTTAATAAAGGATGGGACTTTCCGATTACTCTCGAACGGCACATTTTAGCAGTTCTCTTATTATTACTCAATAACGGCGCCGGCCAAATCCTTACAGTCAGCTGGGAAAGGGAAGGAATGTTAGTGTGTTGTGATTGTTACTTCTAGAGACCGAGAATACCTCTGCATCTTTACAATCACCTAGGGAAGGGTTTTTATTAGTGAGGAAAAAGATCTGGGAGTCACCTTTGGTCGGTGAACTAATTTGGAATTTTTATCTTGCGATGAAAATATACTAGTAGATATTGGTAGAAGACTAAAGAAGTACGTCCCCCAGCAACACACATGTTATAATTGTTTATTATTAACTGATATAAGACCAAAACTAGTCATATATAAGTTTATAATACACAATTTTAACATGCGTGTTGCTCGGGTCAACATTCATAATGTCGAGCTGTTTCAAGATTATTTTTAATAACGTTGAAAACAGAAAGGTATATGCATATTAAATCTATTTGAAACAGGAATAAGAGTTTATGTCGACACTTGAAGTGACGAACCATCCATAATCTGTTTGAAAATGACATAGACGTAACGTGAAATGTGTTATCATAAGCATGAAACGAGCTCACCAGTTGGCAATCCAATATCGTTAAGAACTTATGTGTTGTAAGCTTTTTAAGCTTAAATGGGCTTCGTGGCCGTGCGGTTAGTGTTACCAAGCATTTAGCCGCATCGAGGCAAGGAGGGTGGGTTCGATTCCCGCTTCAGTCCGGAAAACTTTTCGTCAGGAACGTATTTTGACTGTGCCACTGGGCGTTGCATGCTAGTCCGTTGTCTAGTGTGGTGCTTCCTTGAAAGGACATAATCGTCCACTAAAAGCATTAACGTGTGGGTATCTTTAAAAAAAAATGATATTCCATCAGAAAAAGGTCACGAATTTAATCGATCATAATTTTTGAAAAAAAAAAATCATTAATAAACAAAAAATGAAAAACAATCTAAAAAAACATTATTGTAGCTTTTGATTGAATCATTTTAGAAATAATTACGAGTTTAAACTTAAAAAATACCCTCTTTTTGCAATATTCTAAACGCCATGTACATTTTTTCCCGTTTCCAATAGAGCCAGTAAAATAATATGCAATCAAATAAATTCAAATTCAGGCCAAACCCCGTGTTCGATTCAATTTGAACCGACAAACAATTCAATCAAATTACTTGCCGTGATTCGTTCGTCCGGACAGCAATTCAATATTAATCGAACGCAACAAAAAGGATCACATTGGCGTTAGGCGGCGGCGCGGCGCCGAAATTGACCGCCGCAGGAAATAGGATTTTTTCACACCTCAAATCCGGTAGCGCGAAAGTTCCGAATCGTCGTGACAACGAGGGCTGGGGGCATTGTGGTATTGCATTGGCATTTCATGTGGCGGTGCAACAAAACAGCTATTGATGTGCGGTCAGTGGTGCAGAACAACAACCGTGCAGATTGTATGAAAACAATATTGGGGGAATGTGTTTAGATGTGTGGTATTTTTGCGCACAAAAAACTTTAGTTTGGTTGAAGTTCCTGAGGGTTTTATGATTGACGATTTTTTTTATATTATTTGCTCTGGTGTGATAGGAATGCAGAAGTGTGATCACGAATTCATTATATTGTTGCCTTGTTGTGACTTTGTTCAATTGTTCAAAAATACAGGTTCGTTTGTCATTTTTTATTTGTCATTTGTCATTGGTCATTTGCCATTTTCCATTTGTCATATGTCATCTGTAGTTTGCCATTCGTCCCATGTCTTTAACAATATCGAATGGAACAATTGTTTCATCTGTAATCAAAGAATATTACAATTTTCATCCAGGAAAACTCAATACGGTGTTCTCATCTCAGAATTGTTCGTCCAATTTCAGCCTGAAACAATAGCGTTTTACCGAAAACCTGGCGGGGTTGGATGCTTCCACAGAATTCGATCGACGATTTTTATGAATAATTAATGGATACTGTTTCCGGAAATTTCTGGCGATGAAAGCCTGCCTCAGAGCAAAACGAGGGAAGAATTGTGAATTTTAAAATTCATTCACCTAATAGCGATAGGACCTTTCTCATCTCGAAAGCTCTATTCACTTTACTTTGAACTTTTAAAACATCTAACCCTGAGCAGTGCTGTTAGTAATTAGACTATTGAGTCACATAATTTATATTTTATTATGGTTTTATACACCAATTTACAATTATAAGACCACGAAATGTAACTTAAGTAAAAAGCGCATCTCCATCTGAGAGGTTTTACTTGTATGGCTTAAGGATGAGCTTTCAGCCTTTCCTCCAAATTTCAACATGTAAATAACATTGAGTTTCAACCAATTGTTTTACTGCAACAATTTTCCCAACCATCCTCTCGTTCCACTCCGAAAAAAAGTCGCCCACAGCGAATCGCAGAAAATGGCCTTTATAAATCGCAGTATGATAACAGGTTACCCCAACAACAACAACCATTTTCGATAACGACGTTCGCAGCACAATTCCCACGTTAATTCATTATTCATGCACTGTCCGCCCACTTTTTGTCTGTCGGGGCGAGGACCATTCAGCCTGGATTGGGTCTTTATGATTTTTATCACCGGCCAAAAGAGGGCGCTTGTTTAAAAATGATATTTCGCGGTTATCAGCAGAGTATTACCCCTCGTCCTTCGCTTCATCATCGCCATTGTGCTTGTCCTGATCGCCATGTGAGTGTGGCAATTTCTCCTAGTGGTTGACACCAAGCCACTAATAGGGACGGTGCTCCCTTGACCGTTATTGTCGAAAAAATATCAATCACATCTGTGCTCTTCAGTTGATTTTTATGATTAAACTGTCAGAATGATATTTAAAAAAAAATCGTAGAGCTCGTTTTGGAATTACGCCTAGAAGATACAAATAATTCTATCAAGGTGTGGTTTAAAATAGGTTTTATATATTGTTATTATTTAGAGTTACGTCCTTTTGAAAACGTAAAAAAGGAGGTACGAATTAATCGATATTTCTACGGCGTTTCATTCATTGCCATTTTCAGAAAATATAATTCAATCAAAATGTGATTCGAAATAGGTTTGTTTCCTTTTGATGGGGTTTCGACCCGATTTGTGTTACGTCCTTTTTGAAACGTAACTAACAAAAACATCAATTTCAAACAGAGTAACGTAGCTTCCGAATACCGAGCATTGTCTTATCGCTACATGAAGAATTTGCTCCGTAATACATCGTACCGCTTGAGCCTTTGAAAAATTAATTGATTACAAAATA
Source organism: Aedes aegypti (assembly GCF_002204515.2). NCBI lineage: Eukaryota > Metazoa > Arthropoda > Insecta > Diptera > Culicidae > Aedes > Aedes aegypti. Next base: position 59,736,747 of record NC_035108.1, on the reverse strand, counting down.
CCTTTGTATCATGTTTCTTGCGCTTTGTCATTGCTAAATGTGCTTAATGACAAATAGCAAGCAACATGATACAAAGATATTTTGTAATCAATTCAGTTTTCAAAGGCTCTCGCGATATGTTGCATTACGGAGCGAATTCATTATGTGATTAAAATATTGTTTGAACCACAACAATCTGGTAAACTCGATAATATGGAGTTTCAATAAGGCAAGCGAAATGAGGCGTTGAATTGACCCCAAATTAAATGCGTTAACCTTCAAATAAACTTCTCAAAAAAAAAACTATTCATTTCAATGTATACACATTGTTGTTTTGTTCATGAAACATAGAAATGTAGCACTTTTAAAGCTTGATATATCAGAACTATCCAACAAATAAGGGACTTATCGTTTAGTGACTCATAATTCAAGTAAGTCTTTTAAGTTTAATGTAAGAAGCACTAGAAATTTAGTACATATAGTGAGCCGGGTCTTATTCTTGGCACTTGTTATTCACTTCGGCAGTGGGATCTATTGAAAGCTATTGAGCTCATATTTGGACACAATGTGCGTCGTATTGAAGTACTTCTTATTGCAAAGTTTCATACAATTCGACCAAGAAAAGTGAATCGTGGAAGTGCCCAAGTAGCTACTGTTCGATATTTTACAGTTTGAAAAAATCGATTATTCTAATGTAAGATATTGTGCCATCTTCCATTATCGAGAACTGCGATTAAAATGCCTTAATCAGACAGAAAAACTAGAAATTATGAAAAAATTATGACATTTGGTCGAAATACATTAGGTCGAATGACATTTAGTCGAATGACGTTTAGTCGAAAGTACGTTTGGTCGAACGTACATTTCATCGAATGGGCATTTGGTCTAATGATGCTTTGGACCATACGTCATAAGACCAAATGTCATTCGACGAAATGTTCTAAAGATATGAGACCAAATGTCATTCAACCAAACGTCATTCGACGAAATGTCTTTCGACCAAAGCTCGAGTAACAATTCAAAAGGGCAAATCCTCAGATCAGAAATTCCGCAGTATGTTCCTATGAAAAAACAAATTTCGAACGCAATTCCGTAAAAACTTCGAAGAAAATTCTCAATTTCGAAGGAAATTTCAAAGAAAATTCTGAAGGAAATTCCGATGGCAGTTCCAAAGGAAATTTCAATGGAAATTCTGAAGGAAATTCTGATGGCAGTTTCAAATGAAATTCCAAAGCAAATTCCAAAGGAAATTTCTATGGAAATGGCGAAAGAAAGTAAAAAAAAATTAATTACGAAGAAAATTCCAAAAGAAATTCTGAAGAAAATTTCAAAAGAAATGCCGAAGAAAATTCCAATGGAAATTCCGAAGAAAATTGTAAAAGAAATTCGAAGGAACGTTCCAAAGGAAGTTCTGATGGAAATGCCGAGGGAAAATCCGAAGTAAATTCCAAAAGAAATTACGAAGAAAATTCCAAAGATAATTTCAAAGAAATTAGGGATCATCCAAAAATGACATCCATCATTAGGGGAGGAGGGGTCTACGAAATTGTGACAGAACGTGTATAAGGTATTGAAAAAAGCGTGACAGAGGGGGGAGGGTGCCTAGAAATCTCAAAAAACGATGGACGTCATATTTGAATTGTCCCTTACAAAGATAATTTCGAAGAAAATTCCGAAAGTAATTTTAATGGAAATTCCTAAGAATTCCAATGGAAATACCGAAGGAAAATCCAAAGGAAATTTCACAAGAAATTAAAAAAAAAAACATCAAAGGGGTTTCAGGAGGAAATTCAAAATAAAATCGAACTAAATTCCAAATGAATTTCAAAGGAAATTCCGAAGATATTTCGAAGGAAATTTAGAAAGAAATTTTAAAGGAAGCTCCAAACGAAATTCTAATGAAAGTTTGAAACGAAATGCGTATGGAGATTTCAAAGAAAATTCTGAAAGAGATCCCGAAGGAAATTCAGAAGAAAATTTCAAAGGAAATGCCGAGCAAAATTCCAATGGAAATTCCGATGGAAATGCCAAAACAAATTCCGAAGAAAATTCCAAAAGAAATTGCGAAGAATGTTCCAAAGGAAATTCCGATGGAAACGCCGAAGGAAAATCCAAACGATATATCAAAGAAAATTCCGAAGAAAATTTAGAAGGAAATGTCAAAGAAAATTCCAATGGAAATTTAAAAAAAAATCCAAAGGAAATTCCACAGAAAGTTCCGAATTCCGAAAGAAATCATGGAAGTTCCAAAGAAGTTACTTATTCCGAAAGAATTTGCAAAGAAAATTCTGAAGGAAATTCAGATGAATATGCCAAAGCAAAATTCAGAGGAAATTCCAAATTCCAAAAGAAATTCCGAAGGACGTTTCAAAGAAAATTCTGATGGAAATGCCGAGGGAAAATTCGAAGCAAATTCCAAAAGAAATTACGAAGAAAATTCCAATGGTAATTCCGAAGAAATTACAAAAGTAATTCCAAAGAAAATTTCGAAAATAATTTCAATGGAAGTTTTAAAAAATTCCGTTGGAAAAACCGAGGAAAAATCCAAAGGAAATTTCACAAAAAAAATCAAAGAAATTTCGAAGTAAATTCAAAATTAATTAAAAGGAAATTCCAAAGATATTTCGAAAGAAATTTCAAAGGAAGCTCCAAAGGAAATTCTAGTTCCAAACGAAATGCTTATGGAAATTCCAAAGAAAATTCTGAAAGAGATCCCAAAGGCAATTCAGAAGAAAATTTCAAAGGAAATGCTGAAAAAAATCCATAGGAAATGCCAAAGCAAATTCCGAAGAAAATTCCAAAAAAAATTGCGAAGAATGTTCCAAAGGAAATTCCGATGGAAACGCCGAAAGAAAATCCAAACGATATATCAAAGAAAATTTAGAAGGAAATGTCAAAGAAAATTCCAATGGAAATTTAAAAAATAATCAAAATGAAATTCTACAGAAAGTTCCGAATTCCGAAGGAAATCATAAAAGTTCCAAAGAAGGAAATTGCTAAGAAAATTCTGACGAAAATCCAGTTGAATATGCCACAGCAAAATTCAGAGAAAATTCCGAAGAAAATTCCAAAATAAATTGCGAAGGACGTTCCGAAGGAAATTCTAAGGGAAATTCCGAAGGATGTTCCAAAGGAAATTCCGATGGAAATACCGAGGGAAAATTCGACGTAAATTTCAAAAGAAATTACGAAGAAAATTTCGAAAGTAATTTCAATGGAAATTCCTAAGAATTACCTAAGAAAAATCCAAAAGAAATTCCACAAGAAATTTCAAAGAAAATTATGAACGAAATTTTAAAGAAATTTCGAAGGAAATTTCAAATGAATTACAAAGGAAATTCAAAAATATTTTGAAGAAATTTCTGAAAGAAATTCCAAAGAAAATTCAGAACGAAAAAAAAATCAGAAGAAAATGTCAAAGGAAATGCCGAAGGAAATTCCGATGGAAATGCTGAACAAAAATCCGAAGTAAATTCCAAAGGAAATTACGAAGAAAATTCCAAAGGTAATTCCGAAGAAATTCCAAAGATAATTCCGAAGAAAATTCCGAAAGTAATTTCAGGAATTACAGAAAAAAGACCGTCTACGCGAGTTTCCAAATTTGTTTTTTAGTTTTCCCAAATTTAAGTTGTTTTAACCCACTACGGGGAATTTGAAAGCTAACGCTGAGTAGTATACACTTTGCACTGAGTTGACTTTTTTAGCTGTTGTCAAATGGAAACTACCTACTGAGAGCTTTATGCCAGTTACGTCAAATTTTGGGTTATCCCACGGAAGAGCCGAATTGAGTCAAAAAGAGTCAAATTTAGGTTGAATATTCCAGTTTTTTGCAGCTCCATTTTGCAGATTTTGAAAGATCCAGATAAAAATTTGCAATGAATTTGTAAGGTTTTATATGTACGACATAAAATGTCCAGACTTCTTCCAGACAAAATAGGGCACTTGCAGCCTTTGTTTAGTGTGCCCAACGGACCCCTTTGATTTTGCTGGGAAACGTTTCGTAACGTGTTTTCCGTTTCAAACCGTTACACAGCAAAATCAAAGGGGGCTGTTGGGCACACTTTTCTTTGCTGCAAGCGCCCTATTTCAAATGTCATCCAGATTTTTGAAAAAAAAAACGACGTGGCATTCCTGACTAAAAACGGCAGTTTTCAAAATGGCCTAACAGTAGAACACTACAACAGCATTATGCAAGCATACTCTATTCAGTATCATGAAAGCATACATTCAGGCCATTCAGGCGATTCTGCAGTGCTAAAATTATGCAAATTTCCAAAACGTAAAATTGTTGGACCACAACATATTCAACCTTGAGGTAGTTTCACCCAATCCATAACCGTTGGTATGTGGCTAGCCATGTTGGTAAGCTAGTTGATGAAGATTTTATTTCGGATAACAACGGTCCGTTGAACACCGTGACCGGTGCACTTTTGGCACCGACAGGACAAAAGCACTACAAATTTAAAATCGATAAATTTAATTTTACTCCTCGCCGTTTTTCGGAGCAGCAGATTCGTCGCCTCGGGGGACTCGAGAAGCATAAGTTAATCCTGTTTTATCCTGTCGAAAACACCACTTCGCGCCGGTTCGCCATTACTTTTTGTTTTACCCTCTGGCTCCACCAAATGGGAAAGGTTTGCTTGGGGAATGGGGTTTATTTTTCGATTTTTGACCAGTTTTTACTGCGGTTAATCTCGATCGAATTAATTTTTCAGCAATTTTAAATAAATTGTACACGTGTCACTTTGTCATGTGGTTCTCTCTGTTGTTTGCTCTTTCTTTGCAGGCCGCCAAACCGGTGACGGAAGTATCAGCTCAGCCGATGATTCAAGTAAGTAGGTTTGGCCTGGGCTATTATGTAGGCGAAAGCTATTGATGTTCAAAACGGTTTTACCTGTTGAATTTGGAACGGTTATTCTAGAAGAAGTTTTCCGTTGAGACATGCATGTTGACCACAATCCTTCCAAAGTTCTTGTGTTTATCTCAGCAAAATATTCCTTATATTGGATTATACCCCTTACGGCATAAAGGACGATTAACACTTTTTTTAAGTGAGAAGATTTTGACAAAATGTACTATGTATATGACGAGCGATTGTTTCTACTTTAGAGTCAATATTTAAACTCATTTAGTCCTGTAACATAGATGTCACTGTGATAAGTAATTAGGTCGAAGATTTGTGAAGATAATGTTAGAGAATCCACGATAAACCGTTTTCTCTAGTTCTAGCGATTGATAGCACTTATGACTAATAGGAGGAATGACATTATAAAGAAGGACAAAGTAGGGAGAGAGAAAAAAAATATTGAGACAATGAGAGTTACAAATATGAGAACCATAAAATGCTTCCAAATCAGTAAAACAATAAGTCCTCAGTATTGATCAAACTATTTTCTGTCATTTTATTTTTTTTTCTTACAAAATGGTCAACATTTGACTAATTTACTTGGTCATTCTACGCCAAGTGTCCAAGGAAATAGCGTAAGAACTATACGACACATACCAGACGCGACGCGACATAACAAAACACAACTTTTATTATTCTTACGATCCTCAAAAAATGTACCTCCCTACAAAAAATTATAATAAATAACTGATGACATTTTACGTTTTCCTTTAATTACTTTAATTTGTATCTCCGAAAGTTTCAGGTATAGAAAAAATAGCTTACATTATTTTAAAAGAAATCTTGAAGACATTTTAAATTTACTATTATTCTGAGAAAAACCTATTAAATCCTAAAAATAGATAAACACACAAGAAAGTTTTCACACACAACTGTACAATGAAGCCCTCGATTGGCAAAACACTCCCAATAGATGGAGTCGAAGAGCCCACCCTTAATTCACGAAAATTTCAAATCAAAATTGTTAGGTCTCGATAGTTGAAAATCAGACTTATGTCGTTTTGTGAATCCGAAAATTAAACGTTTTAAAAGGGAAAACCGAGTTGGTTCGCAGAGGAATTTGTAGAACTTTGTCTGCGAAACACGATGAATCGTTAATCAAAGTTTGTTTACTTTTCAGAGATAAGTCAATTTGAATATTTTTGCGAAACTTGGTTACTAGGTTTTGTCACTGACTGCAGATGAAAATATTGGTCACAAACCGCAAACTATTCCACTTTCACGATACTCTAATCGTTATTAGTTTTAGGTCTAGTAAATTGATTGATTGATTTGACTTTATTAACGAGATTTTTAGCCCTGGGCTAGTTCATCTCGGGACCAACGGCTTTACTTCCCTTCCGAAGGAAGTCGTCACTATAACTTTTTACGTCATAAGTGACTATGTCGGGGATGGGATTCGATCCCAAGTCCTCGGCGTGAGAGGCGAGTGTTCTAACCACTACACCAGGTCCGTCCCCAGGTCTAGTAAAACATCGCTTGATTTTGAAAAAAAAAAATGCAATCAGTTCTGTGTTAGTAACTCACTATCCTCTTAATTAGGAACAACGAGACATTCGAAATCAGACCGGCCAGTAAGGAAATGGAAACAGAGTTGAACAAATTTTCCTCCTTTATCGGCAGGGTCCGTCCAGCTGCCGCCAAACGGAATGTACTAATGAAATCCCTCTGTTAATAGTATGGAAGCCAACAGAAAGGCAGAGGTATCCCCGGACCGACTGATGGTACCGACTTAATTAGCCGGATGAACCATTGTGCTGTGTGTGATAATAAATATCATAAATTTACTGTTTCATTAATTTGATTGTGCGATATCGATTGCATGGGCTAGAATAGACGGGGAAAAAAATTTGTTGGAAATGTGTGCTTTTTGTCGTACAATGACGAACCCTGGAGACGGTATCCAATCTAGTTACCTAGTAGTGTCACGTTCGCAATAAATACCATTGCTGTGACGGCCTACTAGGGTATAAAATTAATTTTCCCTGTTCGGCTGTAGGTCTGTAGGATTATATGTGAATATATTTTTTTTTTATTGATGATGTCTCTGTTTAGAGGATATATAAGGGCTTGAATTTATTCAATTCGTTATTCGGATGTCGCTGTTATGCTTCATTAGTGCTACACAACATCGAATCGATGCAAGCAGTTTACGTTCGGTTTAAAGTTTGTGTTGATTAAAGGGCTGTGTTTGCGCCTCCAGCTTTCATCGCAATTCCGTGGCCATCTGGTGAGGCACAAGGAAGGTAGAAAGGATTTCCACCTCCATTCACCTTCTATGATTAATTCATGACATTCAAATCCCCTGCCAGAGAAAAAAATAAGGTAGTGCTCGTTTTTTTAACACAACAAGGTGCAATCACTGCTAATGCGGCTAGAGGGGTTTCTCCTGGAATATGGCGAACCTTTTGGGTCCTTCTCGATGAAGCAGTTACGTGGCCACGTGCAATAGAATCATTTCATTCAATTATGTGGAACCATTAGGGTAAAAGTCGTTCCTTCCGTGAATCGAAAACGGCGCAAAGCATGGAAGGTTGGCGAACGTCTTCGGGTTGGTCAATGTTAATGAAAATTGATTGCGGAATGCACGAAAAGCGATTTCATTGAAAAATTGGAGCTTCATCTTTAAAAATATTTCTTTTTAGCTTTACGTCCCCACCAGGAAGAAATCCACTCCTTGGTTTAGTGTTCTACACCTAATGTTCTATACAAAGTTCTTATTTTTGGTATTACGCCAACACTAAGCCAAAGCCTGCTTCTCAGCTTAGGTTTCTTATGAGCACTTCCACAGTTATTAACTGAGATCTTTCTTTGCCGCACCTGCCATTTTCGCATTCGTTTATCGTGTGGCAGGTACGATGATACTCTATGTCCAGGAAAGTCGTGGAAATTTCCTTTTCGAAAAAATCCTGGACCTGGGACTGGGAATCGAACCCAGACACCTCCAGTATGGATTTGCTTTGTAGCAGCGAACTCTAACTACTCGGCTAAGGAAGGCTAAGGAACTTGTGGAAGTGCAGAGGACTCATCGGCTTCCATAAAACAACACGTAACACGTCAACATTTCTTTTCCATCGCCAAATTGACCTGCATTCGGACGCAGCCGGCGCCGTTATTGTTTGTTATAATAATGAGAGCATCACATTGAGGATGCTACTGATCCTGAGTGGTAACCAACCAGGCAACCAGGCGGCCAATGATGCTCATTTACAAAGTTGTGTGCGCCAACTGTGCTGGTGCCTATGAAACAGTGAAGCATGCTGTATAGATCATTCAAGGCATCCAAAATATCAGGATATTCTGGTCGTTGAAATACATGACATCTACAGCGGTCCATTCGTAACGTTTGATATCCGTATTAATAATTAAAGTGCCCAAGTATAACGTGAAAGCATGTTTCATGCGCATAATTTAACTATGAGCTTGAGCTTGAGCTTGAATGGCCGCCCGTGGTTGCTACTCCAGTATCGCCAGATCACAAGGAACCAACTAGATGACTGCTTGGGATTAACAGACACCCTCAGTGTATAAGTGCTGGCAATCTTCTATTTTTAGGCAACAATGGTGCCTAAAATGCCAATGGTACCTCATAATGCAGACCAATGAGAGGATGGAGTTCATGATGCATTCAACTGGCTCCCACGGTAGACCGCATATACCACTGCGTCTACGCCAGTTCATGTGGGAAGGGTGAAGGGGTGGGGTAATTTTTATGACAGAGAGGACTGCTGGTTTGGTTAACAGACTGCATATGTATCAGGCGTAAGGAAAGGCGTGATATAATTATGAAAGAATGGAATCGTAGGGAAACGGTTTTTTTTCTGTCCGTCTCGGGTTCAAATGCTATGAACTGTGATAGATCAACTGTGATATATTAAGAGTGGTAGATAGAAGCAAGTGAAAGATATGAGGATAGGGACTGGCCTGGGATTGAACTCATGACCTTCTGCGTGCGTATGAAGCAGAAGCGGTAGCCATTAGACCACAAACCCCGTCTACATGCGCATAATTTAACTGTGAATAATTAAACTCATAGTGCGTAGTTCTGTTAAACAAACGGTAGACAGTTTGTAAACTTTTTCAACGCAACAATGTTTCCTCATTTGCCAGAAGGTGTGCAGCAATGTCTCCAGAAGTATCAACGATTGTGAGCCAGCACAAATAAGCAATGTTAATATCCATCGTATTATGCTTTAATCAGTGAGAATCTGCTATTTTCCCAGTATTGCAGTAAATGATGCTGACTCAAACAATTCTTTCCCAAGATGGCTTTCGCATTGTGCTATAAGATTTTGATAAATCTTGATCGTTTATTAGGATGTTGCCCGTTGATGCCCTGGGAAGTCGAGAAAATTTCCATTACGAAAAGATCCTCGACCAGTGGGATTCGAACCCACTACCTCAGCTTGGTCTTGCTGCGCGTTTACCGCTACGGCTATCTGGGCCCCACAGCTGTTCTTACAATAATGGAATACCATCTGCGGGCGGTCAATCATTCAATTCATAATTCATGTGTTTTAAGGTATAAATAAAACGACATTTTATAGCTGACGAATGATCCTCTGTATGTGCCATAAATTCTTTTGTTCTTTTGGCTTTTACTGTGCGCCGTGTGTTGGTGCTATCTCGCTCTCTCTCACGAGCCAGTTGAAAACAGGGCGCAGAGTAAAAGTCAAACGTTTTATAGCATGCATAGGCTCATTATCACTTTTGTCAGCAATCTGTAGAAAAAAATGCGTGGGACCAGTTCAAATGGGGCTACAGGATGCCTTCAGGTACCCCTCCTGAGATTCTTTCGAAAATTCCTCTCGAAATATTTCCAGAAACTTCTCCACGAATTCTTTAGAAGATTCTTCCAAGGATTTTACCTTAAAATCTTCCAAGATAATCTCTTACAGTGATTTCTCCATGGATTCCACTAGCGCTTGTGCCAGAGATTCCTCCAAGAAGAACTTTTGTTCGCCATGAGACATTTTAGCCCGAATAGTGAATTCTTCCGGGAATACTTCGGAATTTTTTCGCAGATTTCTCCAGAAATTTTCCAAGCGATTTCTTCGGTATTCTTTCAGAGATTCCTCTAAATAAGCTTTAAGATAATTCTCCATGGCTTCCTTCAGCAAAATCTCTACAAATTCTCCCAGAGTAACCACCTGAAAATTGCTACATGACTTACTTCAAGGATTTGTCCGGATAATCTTCCAGGGATTCCTGCGGGGATTCCCCCAAGAGTTCCTCTTGAAATTCTTCCAGAGACTCGCCTATAAATTCCTGCAGGAATTTCATCAAAAATTATCCTAAGAACTTCTCCAGGGCATGCATTAGGAAAATCTGTTAATAAATTCCCTTTGAAAAATCTCTTAATGGTTTGCTCTAGAGATTTCTCCACAAATTTCTCCATCGATTCTTCAAGGATTACTGTAGGGGTTTTTCCAGAAAAAAAATCTACAGGTTTTTTTCAGGGATATCTCTAGGGATTACATCTGGAAAATCTTTACAGTGATTCTACTTGGAATACTTCCAAGGATTCAAGAGATGCCTCCAAAGAGTCCTTCAATGATTGACCTAGGCAATGCTTCCGAGATTCCTATAGGAGTTTCTCCACAAACAACTCTTGGAAAATCTGCAGTTTCCTGCAGAGATTTCTTCAGCTTTTTTTCAGGAATTTCTCTAAGAATTGCTCCAGAGATTGTACCAAAAATGAGTCGGTAGAGAATCGACTGTATATTTTAATGAAATATACTTTTCATCGACGCAATCCTTACACTGGTCACACTATTATGGTTCACCCACTTTTATGGGTCATTTCCATTTGAATTGCATGTGGAACAGAGTGACTAATAATCAAGGTGACCCATAATAGTGTGACCACTGTATCATAAAAAAAAACTTTTGAAAAAATAAAGACTGCTTAGCCGGAAGCCATATTGGATGTCCCAGGGATTTCTTCAAGAATTTCTCCAGGAAATTCCACGGGAATCCCTCCATAGGCTCCTGCAAGGATTTCTCCAAGGATTTCTCTATGAATCACAATAGTTTTTTTTTTTTTGCTAGAGCTTCCTCTAGGGATTGCTGCAGAAATCCCTCCAGGAAATTATCCGAAGATTTCTCATAAAACATCTTCAGTAAAGGAATTCCTGGAGGAATCTCTGAAAAATTCGCGGAGGAAACACTGGAGGAATTCTTATTATTTTTTATGACATCCCTGAACTGGCCATAACTGCATATTTGTAACATTCGACAAAAGTAGGCATTGAATAAATGGAACATTAAGTGTGCATTTTATGGCAGTATGGGAGGAAACTAAAATTTCTAAAGAATACCAGGAACTCAAAAGTGTTTTTTTGAGGTTGATATTTTGTACAACTGTGTGATATCATTACTAGGTGAATAGTCAAAAAATAATTCTGATGAAGTTTTATTGCTATTACATTACGAGGCTCATTTATAATCTCAGTGTGACTGTTATGCGGTTATAATTACCAATGTGACAAAACAACTTGGTATTTTTTTCGAATTTTCTAGAACAATCTCTCAGATTACAGTAAGTTGATCGAAAGTATTTATCATTTGATGACTTTCCATGGTATTAACTCCAATTTGTAAAAAATGTCGAATGTGACTGTTATACAGTTATGGGCAGTGAAGGAATTCATGGATGGATCTCTGTAGGAATTTCTTGAGGATTTTTTAGAGGAATCTCGGAATATTTTTTGAACTAAAGCTGATTTTTTTCAGGGATCTATATAGGATATCTTCGTTCAAAGATTGTTATATGAGATCTGAAACTTTGGAAAAAAAAAAGTTTTTAGGTATTACAACCTTGAAGACCTAATTGCAAGATATTTAGAAGCTTATATGCGATTCTTTTACTGTTGATGTCGTTCGAAAGTAGAAAACTAGAGCAACTCCTTAATAGTCACTGATCTTATGAGCATGGAGAAAAAAAGACCTCCAGCTCCTGCAGGAATTCCAGAACAAGTTGTATATAGAGGAAGTTTTAAGCATTTCTCGCGTAACAATTCAAAAGGGCCAATCCTCAGATCGTTGACTCTGAGAACATTCGATGTGAATATTATTCATCACATTTTCAATTCCTATTTCTCAGTATTCAAATCAATCAATGTGATTTCTTGCTAGTTGAGTGACGATTTACTATTACTACACGCTAATAATCGATGTTATTCTGAAAACTGACAAAAATGTGGAAAATATGATGAGTTTAAATCAGGCCTGCCCAACGTACGGCCCGCGGGCCGCATCCGGCCCGCCACTTCATTTTGTGCGGCCCGCGAGGAGTTTTGAGATCCTCCTCATATCAGGCCCTTTCGCTCCTCTACTAACTTGACGTTAAAACATTCCAGAGCTGATTGTTACAACTTTAGATTCTTCAAGTTTAAGCTATATTTTGAGAAGATTCTATAGATTAGTGTTTGATCTTTTTTAATTTGATTGCTGTTTTAAATGACTCAAAATGTGAAAATAACTTCTTCACTATTAATGTACAAGTCTGATTTTTATATCAATGTTTTCGGCAAAAAGTGTATGATAAAACACAATCTCACCACACCCTCAGATGGAACCTCGCAAACTTCTGAGCATGAAAAATTACAACAAATTGTCGGCAAATTTATAGCTTATAACATTTTATACAGGATTCTCACATAAATTTAACGGAAATCATGGGCAGGATTCTCCCAAATATGAAGCAAGATTTTCATTAAATTCTCAGCAGTAGTACAGAGTCCTAGCCACGATTATCACCAAAACTGGAGCATTATCCTTGGAAAGGTTCTCACATATTTTCGTAAATTACCTACATAATTCTGAGCAGGACAGACTTCTTCATATTCTAAATCACATTTTTTTAAACGAGTATTAGGTTGAGTTCTGACGGAATCCTGAAAACAATATTTATAGAATCACACACAGAATTCGCGTAAAATTCGGAGCGAGCTTCATTAAGAGAAACCCCCGAAATGTATTTTGAAATAATACTAGATGAGATTCTAACAAAATCATGTAAGAACTTATAATTGACTTCTGGGAATGCATTTTAATAAAATCCTGGACAACATTCTCACAGGGTTCAGGGCGAAAGATTTGAAAGAATTCTGGGCTGGAATCTGACGTAATTTTGAGCACATTTTTTATAGAATTTTAGGCAAAATTATAGCAGAAATATTAAAATTGCTGCATTAAAAAAAAGTTTAGCCGGCCGCACCATTTCGTTTTCGAGATTCGGCCCGCGATTCAAAAAGGTTGGGCAGGTCTGGTTTAAATGCTTGGCCCATTTTCGATTTTCATCAAGGCATGGGACTTTTTTATTGGCCAAAATAGAATTTTATTAGTGTGCTTGGCCCAAGGCTAGGCCTTTTCGGTTTTCAATGAATGAGCAAGAGAGAGTCATTGGCCTCTCACCATGCTAAGGCCAATGACAGTTTACGAAATTTTCCGATTGTAGGCCCTCTTGATAAAGCGAGAACCAATCATTGGCCTTTTCGAGCGGGGGCCAATGAATGATTTGGAAAAAAGCGGTTATTGGCCGTTTGGAAAACCGAGTTTATAATGGTAAGTTTTATGATTATGTTGACAATGTATGCATAGTTTGTGGGTGTTGGGAGATGCTATCGAATGGTATCAAAACCCGATTTGTTTAGAATTTGATCATTGGCCCTTTAGAATTGTTACGCGAGATTTGTTGGTTGAGTTTCTAAGGGAGCTTCTTGAAGAGCAGAAATACTGTTCGACCTATCAACTCAACGACTACTGTAGCTTTTTTTCCGACGGCGGGTACTTTACAATCATTGACAAACTTCTGGCTAAATCTTTGCGAATGTTTTCCCGCAAGAGCAAACTCATTAGACATTGTTTCGTGCAAAACCACTCATGGAAACCAAATGTTCTTGTTTACTTTAGAAAGAATTACTATAATACCTCTAGACTAACAAAAAATCATTGCTTCGTGTGAATAAACTGTGGAAATATGAAATAATGAGTCAAACAGATGAGCCAACTCATCCATGATTGTTTGACTGCTGAGTTGCGGCGTGATTGAAAACTCACGCATGAGAAATCTCACACTCAAATCTCACTAAATGAGCTCTCTCGCGAGAGCAAACTCATTAGATATCTGCTTCAAAAAAATCTTGCTTGATTGTGTCGTGCGAAATCACTCAATCGCCTCTCAGCGTATCAAGAGATTCTACAGAGCACTCGCACCAACGGAAAACCACGTAGGAACTGTCATCGTGTGCGTGAAAAAAAAGCAAAAATATCTCCAACTGTTTTTCTCACAGAAAACCGAAGAAAACATCATGAGCTTCGAAGTCGCGAAATTGTCACCATCAACTTAGTTCTGGACGAACATTTGAAAAGGGCCCAAGAGGTCTTGAGCCTTTTTTTTAGAAACGTAGCTGTTGAGCCCTTTTTAGCCCACCCTCGCAATCTAATACCACTATCAGAAAGATTGTTGTTTGCTCTTCCTATTGGTATTGGTGAGCGTGATAGAGTTGAATTGGGCTCAATGGCGTCTTGCAAAGTCAATGTTTACCAATGTCGATGTGCCCTTTTGAAATGTTTGTCCAGAATTGTGGTGGCGCGTTGATAGTCATAAGTTTCTCGTTAAAAGTCAATATAGCCAGTCAGAAACGCGTGAAAACCGAATGTTATTTACTTTAGAAAGGAATTCCACTAGACTAATAAGAAATCATCGAAATCATTGCTTTGTGTGAGTAAACTGTGGAAATATGAGACAATGAGTCAAACGGCAACACGTCCATGATTTTTTGACTGCTCACGGAGAAAATGAAGTACTCAAAAGTGAGTTCATTCCACTCAATTCCGGGGGTTCGTGCGTTAACCTAATTTTGAGTTGATGGGGTAGAAGTTGTTTTCATTTGCAGCCATGCGAAAAAATACCTACTGGCTAAGTTCTTTTCACTCAATCGGCAGATCAAATAACTCAACTTCTAGTACTGTGCCACTTACTCAAATTTGAGGTAACGCACTAAGGTTCGGTTTTTGGGTTGTTTTGCTCTTCGCTCTCTGACAACAATAGAAGGAGCGAATGAAATAGGGAGAGAAAAATAACTCAAAAGTAAGTTAAAAAATACTCAAATATGGGTTTTCCGTTTTCTCCGTGCTGAGATGCGTGATTGAAAACTCACGCATGAAAAATCTCATGCGTGAGTTATGATAATTAAAGTTTCTCACATCACTGATAGTTAGATTTCTGATTAGACATTTGGGGGACTCCTGATGACGTCTATGGATAAATCCTAGTTGAATCTCTGGCACCTTTATCTCGAGATCTTGATTTTTTTCAAATTTCCTATACAAATCTAGGTACCTGTTGCAGATTCATTTTATTGTAAATTACTGGCGAGAAAGTGTACTTTAGCGCATTACTGGTGAAATTCTATCCGAATCATGTGACCAATTGATCAAGGTATTCCTACAGTTGATTTCTAGGTGTATCTCTATGATTTCTTAAATTAACTTCTAGTTTCTTTGCGGGTTTCTGTGGAAATCTGAGGTAGACTCATTCTACAATTTTCCGTTGATTCCTTGAGTGATCCTTGGTGACTGTTTGAAGAAATGTACATATGACAAATTGTGAGCAAAATCCTTTGGTAGATTTAATAATAGTTTGTATGATTCTTAGCCAATTTATGGCAAGATGTCTGCCGAAATCCTTAGAAGATTCTTCATTGATGTTCGGTGAGTTACGTACAGGATTATCACCATACAGGGAAACCCCCATGATTCGATATTGAAGGGATCATCGACTCTTGGAAATATCGAGTTATGAAACAGAAGCGCTTTTTTTTTTTTGGTTTGGTAGTATGGATCCATGAGTCGATGCCGTGTCGAGGAACATCTACTGATGGAGATTTAACTGTAGTAACAATGACACTCAGTGCTCACCAGTTGAGCGACGCTGCGCAGCGACTCGGATGCGCAGATTAGAATTCGTGCAAGATTGCTTCCGATTTTGTGCTTGACGTCGTTGTTCTTCAACAACCCATTTCTCATTTGCAATACTACCATTGTTTCTTTTCAGGCCGCAGCACCCCTGCTCAAGACGCCCCTCTCGCAAGCCCAGCAGGCCTACAATGCAGCGACCTACACGGCTGTGGCAGCTAGAGCCGCCTATGGAGCAGCAGCGGCAGCTCAACCGACCGTAGCAGGCTACGCCACGGTTGCAGGGTAAGTTCGAACCCCGGTCGGGTGTAGTACTAGATCAGAATTTATGTCTCACCTTTTTATCATTAAACACTTCTAGATACGGACGTGAATACGCTGATCCGTACCTGGGTCACGGAATTGGACCAGTTCCCGGATACGGAGTAAGAATAACGCTTTTGTCTGTCATATTCTAGTACCTCACACTCATACGAACCTTTTCCATTTTTAGGCAACCATGTACCGAGGAACGTACAATCGTTTCGCGCCATATTAGATTTAAGCAGGCAACAAGTTTGTTCCGTTCATCCGCCATTTTGTATGACAACAACAACAAACCACCATAGTTTTTTTTGCACGCGCTTTCGTTTGTTTACAATTTCTCGTCGACATCGTTAAGGCGAGGCCCTTTTTCGGTTCACCGTAATATCGCGAAACAAACAGCTAAGCGCAGCGGTGACAGAGCGTGAAAATGACCCCTCGGCGAAGGAAAAGGATGGAAACTAACCAACAAACGTATATAGAAAAACACTAATCCAGGATCGATACCAAAGTTGTAGCAAAAACCATGAATGATGATCGCGATCATCAAGAGCAAAAAAGAAAAATAACAAGGAGACCCATGCTTGTAGGATCGAGGCCTACAACGCCGCCATTGCAGTTGAAATTCCGCTCTCTCTCTATCTAAAGTATGTTCGTAAATATCTGCTGTTTGTAGATATACGCAATAGTCTCGTAAAAAAAACTCACTCACCGATGCACACGGAGCGAAATCGGCACGTCAAGGATGATAATGACAACCATACACTGAAAAACCCAATGATATTCGATTGTGACAAACAGTGACAGAGGTTAATCTCTCTAGCTAGTAGTTTTGATTCAGTTTTAGGGTTCACCGCAACACTCTATAGGCGATAAGACGGCAACCAGCCTGAGAATACTCAGAAAGTTTTTTCCCCAATGATTCCGTTTGCAACCGGTTCCTTCCAGAAGTAATAGTGTGTACCGACACAAATAGTTCCTGTAGAAACAGAATTTATTCTCACAAAAAGTCATCCTCAGAATCTTCCAAAAATATTTTGTTAACAGTAGGTTTTTTCAGTTACCATCATACCGAAAATTTAGGTAGATGTTAGTGTTTGGTACAGTTTATCAATTTTGTAGAATTCTTTTTTTTTTGTGGCGCGGACAATTTCTTCGACAGAAATTCCCCGTGAAAAAAAACGCTCAAAATCGCATATTAGATTGTATTATCTCTGAATGTCATATGTGAGAAATAAAAGATTTGTAGAGTTCGAATTGATACGATTCTAGTACTGCACAGTTGCAGTCTTTCAGTCCAAATGTGTGATACAGTGCTAGATTACAGTGTAAGTTCTCAGTCCACATCGTTGTCCGTGATCCTTGTTACAACCCACACGAAAAACCACTCGGCAGAATGATTTTATATTAAAATTATTCTACTACTACGATACGAAACGCAAACCGCGAGCAAATGAGAGCGAGAGCTAATGCTACAAAGAAAAAAAAAACACGTAATAACAAAAAAGAGCCAAAGTTATCGACTAACCAGATTCAATGTAAGATGCAAGCGAAGGGAAACAAATGCTGAACGAGCATAACACAGAAGTAACAGAACACGGTTAAAATACCCACAGAATTAGAAGATGAGTCCGATTTTCCCACCAAGGACTCTCTAGTAGGTAGTCAATGTGCTCACGCTATACAAACATACACCCACACCAGACCGTACGTACACTAATCAGTTTTCCGTTTTATGGCAGCTTACGAATTTTGGTGTTGTACAATTTCCAAAATTAACAATAGACGGTAAAACATTGTGTGTTTGTGATAGGGAATCGAACGAATCCACTCAGTCAGTCTCCAGTCTTAGTGCATGAAACGCATCAGGGGCAAATACTCAATACGAAATGCTCTTCTAGTACTGCGCGTGCGAGGTTATGTTCTCTCACGGCAGAAACACTTCGAAAATCTACTCAGAAAATAGGTTATTCCTATCACAAGAAGCGGCGTTGTCATCGGTTCAAATCTCAAATCGTACGCACGAGAAAGAAAACGTATATTTTTTATGTTAATTGTTTACTCGTTAGGGTTTAGTCTGGAGATGAGTTACAGTCATTATCAAAGTACATACATCAGAGTTATTTCTTAGGTTATAGGTAAGATCTGAAAGCGCGCACACATGTTTAATCATCACCGCACAATAGCGCAACTCTCTCACGCATACACACACAGGCAGAGAAGCAAGAGAAGAAGCAAGGCATGACGAAAGACGGAGAAAAAGAAAACAAACTCAATCAGGGCATTCTATGTTTGTAAGATTTAGTTTTTCGGTTTTTAAAGATACGTTACGTTATAACGAGTAGGTTTAGGTTATGTGTTACGCTAGCGGAAAAGAGGAAGGCTTTGGTGTTTAGTGACGATAAGCGAATTACTTGCGAATGGATGGGTTTCTTACCGGAAGGTATGAAGAGGGTTTGCGAATCTTCAGCTCTATTTTGGCAGTTGTAGATCATGGGAATGTAATAACTTTTTGTGGGATGGAATGTATTAGCTAATAGAATTTTTGCTGCTAATTTTTTTTTGACAAATTTTGAAAAATCATTCATTTATCCGTGAATTTTATGAGACAATGGACATCATTCGGATCTAGTGTATTGATCTAAAAATTGTTGTAAATCAGTCAAAAATCCGAAGATTTCATAATATTTCCAGCACTTTTATCGACTTTTTCTTAAGGTGGCCAAACTGTCCCACTTTCCCCTACTAGATGTGATACACATTCTGAGCCGGACCTCTTTGTCTTTATTTCGTCTTTGTCCAAGGACGAAATTGAGCCGCAGTAGTCAAGATCAAAATGAGTTTCACTTCTAGTATTGTATGTTGTTCCTTGCTACAGAGTGCTGTACACTTTTTTCAACTTTCGCTCTACTACTTGAATTGAAGTATACGGAACTTAAAGGCCTTTAATTTGACTTTGATACAACTACAACCTTAATACCATTTATGCAGAAATAGTTTTGTTCTTATTTTGTTGGATAACTTGGTATCTTAAAAAAAATGGAAACGTACAGAACAGTAACTTCCACGCATTGCACAACAGAGATCTGTTACTCCGAGTATTTTTTGATTCATGACATTACTATGCTTTTTTACTCAGGGCGATCTTAGAATAATATCCTGTAGCAGATTTCATCCAGTTGGTAACGGTTATCTACCTGTTTTTCAATTTTGGTACTGATTTCTCCAAAACAGTTTTACTGAACAGTTACTTTTCTAAACGGCCTATCTAACAGTGAAAGATTCTCTCATTTCTTTCGATTATTACTAAATCTTCTGGTAACTGTCTTCCAGAAATTTCTCTGAAAATTCGCATTATGAATTTCTGCAATAATTTCCTCCAGAAGTTCCTCTGAGAATCTCCTCCAGGATTTTTTCCAGGAATTCCTCCGAGAATTCCCTCCGGGGATTTCACCCAAGAATTCATTCAGCAATTCCACAGGGAATATCGTTCAGATATTTTTCGGGAGGGTTTCTCCGGGGATTTCATTAAGAATTTTCTCCGGTGATTTTTTTTTTCTAAGAATTCAAACGGGGATTTCCAGGAACCCAGAAATTTCTCTTAAGGAATTCATCTAGAAATTTAAATAAGAAATTTCTGTAGGAATTTCGTCCAGGAATTCCTCGGAGAATTTCCTTCATTATGGAATTTCTTTAGGCATTTTCTCCAGAAACTCTGTCCATTTTTCAGCGTAATCATCCGGGGACTTCGGCCAGAAATTTCTCTGGGGATTTCCTGCAGAAATTCCTCCGAAGATTTTCTTCGGAAATTCTTCCAACCAAAGGTATTTTCCAAGAATTCTTCCGGGGATTTTCCCCAAGAAAATCCTCCAGAGCTCTACCGAGAATTCTACCAGAGTTCCTGCGAGAATTCCTTCAGAGTTACTCCAGACATTCCTTCAAGAATTTTTCCGAAATTCCTGTAAGATTTGCTTCAAGGTTTTTTCACGAATTCCTTCGAAATTCATCTAAAAGGCCCTCCAGGAGTTCTTTCAAAACTTTTGCCGGAAATAGGCCTTTTCATGTGACAGGTCCGTCTATGCATTTGTTTACAAAGGTGTAGGACCGGTGCATACACGAGGCTGTCATTTTCATAGAAGAACTGTCAAAGAGCTTCCCGATCAGCTGTTTTGGAACGTCATGTGAATAGGCCTATAGTTCTTTCTATGTGACAGATCCGTCTATGCATTTGTTTACATCAGTGGAGGCAGCGTTGCCAACCTTCTAGATTTGTCTGAAAAATTCCAGATTTATGAAGCCATATTTTAAAAAAATCTGGAAGATCCAGATAAAATTTGTAATTAATTTAGAAGGTTCTCCTTTTACAACATAGGACATCCTCGAAGTCCCTCAAGAAATTGCTTGGAGTTTCTCCAAAAATTCATCAGAGCTCCTTCGGGAATTCCTTCGAATATGCTTAAGAAATTTCTGTAGAGTTCTTGGGGTTTTTTGGTGGTCATCCAAGAATTTCTTCAGAGTTCTACATGGATTTTGTTAGGAATTTCTCTGGTAATTCCTTTGGAGCTCCACTGGTAATTACTTCAAATTTCCGCCATTGCACCCAATTAATTTTATCGGAGTTTCTCCAAGAAATCCAGGAAATGAGTTCCTCCAGTTCGTCAGAAATATGCCAGAGTTATTCCGTGAATTTTCCTAGATCCTCCGAGAATTCTTTCCAGTTCTCAAAAGTCCTAGAATTTCGCGGGAGTTCCTTCAGAGTTTCTTCTGGAATCCCTAGAGGCTGTTTAATTTTGACAGGTCTACTTTTGATATAAATTTGGACCAAACAATGGACCACCGGTGAAGTTGTCCTTAGCCAACAAAGATGCAACAGGGGTTTTACTTTTACACTGGGGTTGTTCAGTATTTCGGAAGGTACACCTGAAAACAAGATTTACCTAAAATTTTAGTTGAACCAAGGGGTTTGGCAAAATCTCAAAAAAAAAAAACGTAAGGAAAAACGAAACATGTGTTTTTTTCCTAAATTCAAGCGTTTAGTACTAAAATTGGGCAGGTCTTCTACCAGCTTATTTTGGTCGTTAATTTGATATCCTAAAGTAGAACAAGTTTCTCATAACTTATGACCTCGCCCAAAAAGCCGTTGGTAATCAAGTGTGTAGCTTGTTGTTACTGAGCTAACGGATAGATTTACACCTAATTCAACAATGCTATGAAGAAGAGGAGATCCTCCTCTATCTACCTCGGTTACCAATGGCTTTTAGGGTGAGATCATCATTATGCGAAAAGTGTTAACTAGTTCAAACATTTATCCAAACCAAATAAAGACAAACTATCATATTTTTTTTTACTCTTCAGAATTTGTACTGGACCTTCATTCTATGGAAGTTTAGAGTTTCCAGACAATGATTATTGGTTTGTTGGCCGTTTTGATATCTGTAAGTTGAAAATGACGATTCGGTTTTCTAAGAGTTGCTACTACAGAATGGTTTTCTTTTCTTATTAACTTTTACGATACTTCCGGATATTCTATTTGAATGGGCATAGTCCGCTAAAATAGTAATTTTTACCGCAGATTTTTTCTCGTGTGGGAATTCTATATCTTGCCTAAGAAATCAAAAGCACCAATCACCATCAGATCGTCACCATTGTTTCAATTATTACTTCTCAGTATTCAAATCAATCTATGTGATTTCTCGATTTTATTCTGAAAACTGCCAAAAATGTGCAAAAAATTAGGAGTTTAAGGCCTATTTAACCAGGCATTGGCATTTTTTTTAATAGGCCAAGTTGATTTTTATTAGCGTGCATTGGCCAAAGGCTTGGCCCTTTTTGTTTATTACATATAAGCAAGAGAGGGCCATTGGCCTTTCACCATGCTAAGGCCAATGACAGTTTCGATTGTAGGCCCTCTTGATGGAGAGAGTTTCGATCATTTGCGATCATTGACCGTTTTGAAACTCGGGTTTATTTATGATTATGTTATCGGGTAATTTTTATGATTATGTTCACAATGTTCGCATGGTCAGTGGGTATTGAGAGATGCTATCGAATGGTATCAAAACCCAATTTGTTTACAATTTGAGATATCGTAGTGGCAGATAGAACTCAACAACTATTGTTCCGCCGACATCAAATCCATTCAACTCGCAGGTAATTCGACTTTGCAAGAGAAACATTACACAGCTCAAGAGAACGGCAAGAGGAAAACCAAAACATTAGACATGTATGCTATTATCGATAGGCTCTAGTTTAGTATTAGTTAGTGCGATGATGTCGCGCAGGATAGGATACATAGGAAAATAAACCGCGCAAAAATAACCGATACAAACAGACCGCCACACTGTCGTTATGTAGGGGATGTTGGGGAATTTTATTGTTTTACTTTTTTGAACCAGAAGCGTCTCTCTAAGAACACGCAGGCCATATTTGATTTAAGACGATTCAGATAGATGGAGTTTTGTTTTTAAGTTGGTTATATTTTTTCTGTTTTCTTACTTTCCGTAGGATTAGGATTTTCCAACCATCCATAACAAAATATATTCTAGTGATACGTCGTATTCTCCGACTCCGATTAGATCCTCTATATAGTGCACCGCGTCCAATATACGGTGCGGCATCAGCCAGGAGCCATTTGTTATTGAACTGATCGAGCTTACTCTCTATTGCTTTCTGAACTTTTTTTAACACAAGTGGGCTCCACACGCGCGATATTACTCCATAGAGTTTTGATGGACCGACAACACACATAATGCTCTCTCATTCACTTCACCAGTGAGCCAATAGATGATAAATTCGGCCATTTTTAGTTCAAATCCGAGAATGCTAAAAAGAAATCGCAAAAGCTTACTCGATTGATGGAAGAACCGCAAGGCTTGGGAAGAACGTAGAATTCATGTATTGCGACTTCGTTTGTACATAGCTAAGTGTCTATTTTTCGTCGTTCCAATCAGACTAAACAAAGCTCTAAATCGCAATCTAAAAAGAAAAGCATCAGAAGCAAAAGATTCAAACTCACGTTTTCCATCATCGTTCTCTCCAACAAGGCGTATTAAGTATTCAAGTCATAGGAACTAAAAAGCCAAACTGTTCCTTTTTAGCATCTCCGTAATGCAAAAAATTAACAAAACAAAACGAGCGGGACAGTGAAGTAGCTTTAAAACGATACTCTTCCAGTTGAAATGCAAACAGAGTTATAAGTATATATATTTAGGAAACCACTCCATAGAGCTGAACTCCTCAGCTAGCGCAGCAATGCAAAAAGAAAAAAAAAAACAATAGAGGCAGCGATAGAAAAAAAACATCACAAAACCAACAAGCGCTCTCCAACAATGTAGAATAGAACATACCGCGGAAATACGATTTGAATTGGGCCGTGTCACTCCCATTGACCCAGATCCCAGAAACGCTAAACGTAAGCTCAAATATATTGTCACAGAAAATACAAATAATCTTAGCGCTTAGACAGAGGAAAGTAATTCAAAAGTAATTGAACAAAAATCACAAATAGAAGTCTAGTTCTAGCGAAGTAATTTTAAAAATTTAAAAATCTACAAAAAAAAAACAAATACCGAGGGAGTCCAAAAACTTCCCATTTTCGCCAAATTATTATTACTATTGATAAGGATAATACAAACAAGTACATCATAATTATTAAGGCCCAAACGCAATGATAGCGGAACGGCAACGGAAAGCGGAACCGGTTCGCCAGCATGGACTATAACAAGCTTGTCGACTCAGTGTTGATTCAATTTCATTCGTTGTCAGCTCAGTCGAAATGGTGTGATTCATGCTGGCGAACCGGTTCCGCATTCCGTTGCCGTTCCGCTATCATTGCGTTTGGGCCTTTAATCTCTAATCATAGTGTTATTGAACCGCAAGGAAAGATGAAGCTTATGCGCGCAAACAGAAGTAAGAACAGTGGATAGAGAACAGTAAAACAAAAACCGTCGTAGGCTCAAATCTTTTAGAAAGCCCAAATTAGAACTCTGATACCGGACCGGATTCCCATTTTTCCGATTTCCCCCATTTTTAGTCCCGTCTGGAAACTGAACAAAATCTCTCTTTATAAGCATAGAATCACCGCGCGGCAGCGGGTTGAGTCAGAACACAGGAACAGAGCCCACGTCACTCCATTTGAGAAAACTCACACTCACGTACCAATTGTAGTGAACTGCAGAGGAAAATTCGATTAACAGTAGGAAACAATCCGGAAATAGTCTTGTCAGCCAACAAACAAACAAAAATACCCAGTTAAATCGTGTACGCAGACCCAAACTGGTCAAGAAAAGCAAGTAAAAACGAATCTGATAAAAAGGTATTTGAAGAGAATTACTAGGTCGTAGGAAGCAAACAGAAAAAAAAACCGTAAGAAAACCATTTAAAAAGTACCACTTGTTCTTCTTATTTTATAATAAAATCTCATAAAATGCCAAATTAGCTATTTGATATTCGTTATCCGAAATTTCTTACAAGCAAGAGCATTGATGATCGTACAATTCGTAGTTGCGTGGTTGACCAGAATAACCAAAATTTTACAAGCAACCAACAGACGGAGTTTGGGAGTCTTCAGTGTACAATTTTGAGAATTCCTAGCATTATAAAGTCATTGAGAAGGGAAGGAATGTTAGTGAGACAACCATTGTTACTAAAGACCGAGTACACCTCTGTATCTTCATGGTTGTCACGGGAAGGAGTTTTTGTTAATCGAGAGGATTCAAAAGCTACACAATCAATACGTCACATTCACATGTGTTATCGAATCCCATCCCCGAGATAGTCACTTATGACACCAAAATATCATAGTGACGACTTCCTTCGGAAGGGAAGTAGAGCCGTTGGTCCCGAGCTTACATTTGAAAACATCTTACGACAAGAAGTCCTTGATCTGACTTTATGCAGTCAATCCATCTCGGATAAAATAAAAAAACTGGCATGTTTCTAATGAAATATCTATGTCAGACCATAAACATATAGTCTTCGAGTGGGAAGGGGGTCTAATGACTCAAAAGTCGTTTAAAGATCCCAAGAAAACTGATTGGGAAACCTACTCAACTATTCTCCGTTCTGAAGACTATATAATAGAGCCGAATATTCAGACTATTATGCAGTTAGAAGCAGCTTCGGATTCTATTAAAAACAAAATTCTAAATGCTTATCAAGAGAGCTGTCCGATCAAAACAGTTAGTTCGAACAGAGATGTTCCATGGTGGAACTTCAACCTTGATAAACTCAGAAAAACTGCTCGGAAGGAATTCAACCGAGCCAAACGCACTTCTGATTGGAGTCTATACCGAAAGGCTCTGACAGAGTATAACAAAGAAATGAGACGAGCAAAACGGAAATCATGGGTTCTCATGTGTGAAAGCATTGAGAAAACTCCCGTAGCTGCTCGACTTCATAAAACTCCTTCGAAGGATCACTCCAATGGTTTGGAAAGTCTTCAAAGGACTGACGGTTCACTCACTGTGGAACCTCGTGAAAAACTGAGTGAAATGCTAAGAGTTCACTTTCCTGATTCAACCCCACAAACGAGTCTAAATGCTGAAGGTGCCATACTTGACGTCTCAGTTCCACACGGGTTCCTATCAGGGGACTCAGGAACAAAAAAGGACGCAATAAAGGTTGCCAAAGAAGCTTTTACTCGCGATAGGGTTGTTAGGGCAGTGAGATCTTTCGAGCCATTAAAATCTGCTGGCATGGATGGAATCTTCCCAGCGCTTATCCAAAAAGAGGAAGAGACACTGATTCCACACATGGTAGAGATTTTTAAGGCAAGTTTAGTTCTGGGACACTTTCCAAACGATTGGCGTCAAGTTCGAGTTGTCTTTATTCCAAAATCAGGAAAAAAGGACAAAACCAACCCTAAAGCATTCCGACCGATAAGCCTATCCTCGGTAATGCTTAAAATCATGGAGAAGGTATTATGCGAGTATATAGATTCTAAATTTATGAAAACTATGCCTCTTTCTAAATCCCAATTTGCTTATCAAAGCGGAAAATCAACGGTCTCAGCCCTGCACACGCTAGTGAACAAGATCGAGAAAACCTTCAATGCAAAAGAAATCGCTCTTATAGCATTTCTTGATATTGAGGGCGCGTTCGATAACGCTTCTTATTCGTCTATAGGTTCGGCAATGTTGAGGAGAAACTTCGACCCATGCATTGCAACCTGGGTACATGCTATGCTAGCAAATCGACAGATCTCATCTGAGCTGAGTGATTCGCGCATTACTGTAATGGCTACAAGGGGATGCCCTCAAGGGGTAGTACTCTCTCCCTTATTGTGGTCATTAGTGGTGGACGAACTGCTAGATAGCTTAGAAAGAAGGGGTTTTGAAGTTGTTGGATACGCAGATGACGTAGTCATTATTGTACGAGGCAAATTTGACAGTGTTATTTCATCAAGGATGCAAATTGCTCTCAATCACACACTCTCCTGGTGTCAAAAAGAGAAACTAGGAATAAACCCTTCAAAAACAACAATTGTACCGTTCACAAAAAGACGAAAGGTACAACTCCACCCTCTTTTCTTGAACCAAATACAATTAGTTTACTCAAATGAGGTCAAGTATCTTGGCATCACACTTGACGCAAAACTAAATTGGAACACCCATCTTCAAACCTTAAATAAAAGTCTCAATTCACTCTGGGTTTGCTCAAAGACCTGTGGTAAAACATGGGGTCTAAAAACCAGTATGATCATGTGGATCTATAAAACAATCGTTCGGCCTAGAATAACCTATGCGTCCCTTGTTTGGTGGCCTAAGACAAAGGAGGCTAGAGCTAAGCTGAACAAAATTCAACGTACTGCCTGTATTGCCATAACCGGAGCAGTTCGTAGTACCCCCTCGTTTGCCCTAGATGCTATACTCAATCTGCCCCGGCTGGATCAATTCATAAAGCTGGATGCTGAGAAAAGTGCTCTTAGGCTAAAACTATCAACAGTCTTACTGTCAGGGGACTTAACAGGTCACCTCAGTATATTAAATGAATTTTCGATAAATCCTATTGTTGAGAAATGTAGTGACTGGATGGAAAAAGTGGTAAACTATGACTCGCCATTCACGGTGCTCTTTCCTTCTCGTGAGGAATGGGAAGGAGGTGGACCCACCATTTCACCGGGATCTATTAAATTCTACACAGATGGTTCAAAAATGAATAATTTGACAGGGGCTGGAGTATACGGACCGAAAACCAAAATCTCTGTCTCTCTTGGACAGTGGCCTACAGTTTTTCAAGCAGAAGTCTATGCAATCAAGGAATGTGCGCAGCTGTGTCTGAAAAGAAATTACAGACATGCCACCATCTGTATTTTCTCTGATAGTTAAGCAGCGCTTCAATCTTTGAAGGCTTTCACTTGTAACTCAAAACTTGTGTGGGAATGCATTCTTGCACTGAAATCCCTAGCTGAACGCAATCGAGTTAAACTATGGATGGATCCCAGGACATACGGGTCTAGAGGGTAACGAAATTGCCGATCAGCTAGCAAGGAATGGATCAACCAATACAGTGGATCCACAATTAAGAATCGTCCACAATTAATGAATCAGCTGACTTTAAATGACAAAATAACAACAAAAATCAACACAAAACATCACGTGAACAATTTTACTCAAAATAAATTATAAGCGAAAATGTTTCCGTGATGTTTTGTGCTATTTTTTACTGTTATTTTGTTCTTTAAAGGCAGCTGATTCATAAATTGTGGGTGATTCTTAATTGTGGATTCACTGTATGTTCATTGGTCCTGAGCCATTCCTTGGCATTTCAAACTCTGCACTAAACACGGAATTGAACAACTGGTTGTTCGATCAAATTCAATCAAATTCGTGATCAAACGTCAACATCCCACCGCAAAATCGCTAGTGTTTGGAGGTGATGTTAACCTCCAAATTGCGAAATCATCACCTCCAAGTTAGTTCTAATACCCTCCGTTATATGAATTATGGTGGCGCGTCGATCGTCGCAAGTTTCTCGTTAAACAGTCAATTGGAATACAGTTTCCAATGCGAATCAGTCCAAAAGGTTCGTAACAATAAACACGACACAAACACAAAAACTTATAGGTCTCAACAAAAGGGATCTCAGCACGTACATCGGTCTAATAACTGGTCACTGCCCAAGCAGATACCACTTATACAAGATCGGTGTCGTCCAAAACACAAATTGCCGTTTCTGTGACGAGACGGACGAAACCTCACAACACCTTCTCTGCTCTTGCAGTGCACACATCCATCGTAGGTTCAAAATATTTGGCAAGCACTTCTTACAGCCAGCTGATATTTGGAACGCATCCCCCAGGGAGGGGGTTAGCTTTATTAGGCTGATCACGCCAGATTGGGGGAACTACAACACTGCAACCTAGGACTTCTGCCCATCAATGGCAGATGGTTCAAAGTTCAGTCAAATGCGCAAAGTATTCCGGAGGCACATTTGCTACTGGAAAACATTGTGTACGTAGAGTAATAGGGTATCTCACAATAGTCCTAACAAATGGACACAGTTATCCCACACCCGACAGAAGAAGAGAGAGAGAGAGTGGTCCCGAGATCAACTTCAGGGTGACCATCTTCTGGAGATTCAAAATCAGGACATCTTGCAATTTTTACAATTTTCCTCAGGAAATGCTATTTTGTCCTAAATGAACATGACTCATATTCCGAACAGCAGTACCTACAAAGAGTTTTTTTTTTAATTTCCAAGGTTGAGGGCTTGTACTGTACAATATGGAGAAACTTACAATTAGCGGGAATAAGCACAAACTTATTAAATATAACGAGCCTTTAGCTAAGACAATAATCTATCACACTCTTTGCCAAACTGTCGCTGGAAATTACATCAGGAATCTATCAAAAGAAATCCTTTGAGAATCTACCGAGAGTCTTTAACATCCATTCAACTATTTAGCCTAGGAATTCCTACAATAATCTCGCCAGTAATTTACCGATGCTTTAAAAAAAAAAACTACTTAGGGTGAAACAGTTAGCAATCAACTTCTAAGATTGCACTAAAACTTCAAAGACACAAATCTCGAAGAAAGCATCCAACAACAATGTACTTTTAATGTTGGCTTTGTGCACTTGCATCAGAAACGTTTGTCAACTATTTCTCCAGTTTTGTGCCCTTGAATTCCGAGATGTTTCACCTTAGTGTATGATCAAAATCACACTTGAAAATTACTAAGAATGTCAAAAAAAAAAACAGTTTAAGAATATCAAATACGCTAAAAGTCTTTTCGAAGTTGTTTTAAAGATCATGCAAGGAAATGCCGCTTAGGTTCTTTGAATCATGGTTACCCAAAGAATCTGCTAAACATCCTTTTAGAAGTTTCACAAAGAAGCTACCGTTAAGTTTCCATTGAGATCTCGTGATCTTTGAACCAACCGTTACCACCTTCAGATGTGTAGGGCAGTTAAAGTGGCTATATTAAGTGAAATTCAAAGAAAAATTGCTACGTTTCACTTAATACTATATCCCATGTACAAATTCCAAAACCTTGACACCAACAGTTCCCAAGTAACCACGGTCAAGGCACTGTTGCCTTCATCGCATCCCCCAAAACCTCTTGTAGATTAGAACGTGACTAGTTGGCCCACTCTGAAAGAGGAAATAAAGTGTGTAATTATGTCACACGAATAAAGCAAAATAGCATTTATGGTAGCTATTTTGAGGCCACCTGTTCTAGATGAATGTCGCATCATCTTGAAAATGATTTTTATCATAACGTCGACCTTGCCGGATTTATTACAACGTAAACAAAACAAAATAAGATTGAAAACACGTCTGTGATAATTAATTTTGTAGTGATTTATATATAAAGTGATTTATTTCGATATAGTGCTCAAATATTTAGTGCCGAGTGAGATGTACTGTGAAATGGGATAAAAAAGAAGTAAAATTGCGGGTGCCCCCTCTGAAAGTGGCATATTAAGAGTTATATAGCATTTGCTAAAAAAACGCCAAGTTAAGAATAAAACATATTCAACATTTCTTGGTTTGATTGGGCAGTAATTGTGCTTTAAACTATATTCAGTCATATGGCGGAACCATAATTGATTGATTGTCATCGACAAATGCTGTTTTGTCATCATAAATACACAAATAAGGGCACATTGCTATGATTCGGCATTTGTGGATGTAAAATTGCCAAAACAAATGCTGATTGAAGATGATGCAGCTTTTTTCGCTTTTCATGGTAAACAAGCAGCATTCAACAAAGTTTGCAGTTTGGGTATGCTATTATGAAGAATATACGCAGAAAGAATGAAAATGGACATTAGTTTGCCGCTTTTTCGTCAGGAATAAGTGTTCGCAATGCATCTGAAGAGCCCAAATACAGATTCAATAGGTATAAACAAGGAAAGTTATTAAGATTTAAGTGCAAGTCAATCAGTTTAAAAGCAGCTTTTATGGCAACAAGGTGTATTATATCAATCTTTTATTATAGCCGTCACAAATAAGTGTCATTCAGCCACCATATGCAGTTTAAATGAGGTATTATATGCTGTAATAAAGCTGGTTTTGTAGCCACAAAAATTTAACTTTATAGTTTGTCTCTGAAAGGTTTTGAAAACAACTAAGAGCTGACTTAAAAAATATCATTTTCTAGCAACGTTAAATGTCGCCTCTAGCTATCATAGCATTCGCGTAACTGTCATAAAACATTAATAAATCCACACGAATGCCAAATTTCTGTGGAATTGTTACTTGGGTTATATGTTAACATCACGAAGAACGATAAGGTCGAATTATCCCCAGAACAAGATTCTATTCTGAGTCGGAACGTCGGGAAAAATCTATAAACATCGTTTTGATTCCTCCCAAGACTGTGCAGTGCTGAATCCAGTAGCTCTAAACTTCACATCAGTCGAACCTCTTTCTCCTTCTTTCGATCTCGTGATAATTTGCTAAGGACTCACTAGAAATTCATAAACAGTCCTGCAAAAAATCATTCAATGTTCTTGGGAGACATCTGACAAACGTCTTCACAGGATACCGACAGTTTATCCAACATAATTCTGTGAGACGTTCGTTAAGGATCCTTCCAAAAACGCATTGAGTGTGAGGGGATCGTTTAATTTTGTAGTTTCGGCCATGGATTTTTAAAATATTAACTCCACTGAAAGATCAACTAAGTCGCAGTTAGAATACGCATAACACAGAAAAAAAACTACACTGAAATTGAAAACTATGATTTTTGAGAACACCCCCAGAGATGGCAGTAGTTGTAAGATTTCTCTTTCAATATTTCTTTGAGTTCGAAAATTATGGGTAAATAATGAGAGAATCCCTCATTGCGGTGCATCAAAATATTGCACTAAGATAGGGAACGAAGCTCTTCCATTCTTTCAAATAGCGATGGAATTTTGTAAAAATATACCATTTTGTATTTTGTATTTGTGTTGATTTTTGCACAAGCCCAATTGATTCTATTAACACCATTAGAATTGTTAAATATGGACTGAACCTGAACCTGTGATACAATATAAACGCATCCGAGACAAACGTTACAAGCCTTACAAAATTTTTCGAGGTCTCATACTAAAAGTGTGACACGGGGGGGAAGGGGGTCAAAAAAGTTGAAATTTAGCGTGACATAGTTTATGTACCATCCCTTAGAATGTTTAATTTCAGGATTTACATATGGGCGTTATTTTTTCAACATATGAAATTCGCGAATGAATTCAATTAATCTTGGTTTCCGAAACTGCTTCACCTTAATAACTGCTTGTTTCGAATTTAACAACGGGCTGCCAACACTTTCTTTGCGTCACTTCTGATCGAATGTTTCCGAAGGGAGTATTATTGTTTTCTCTGGTCAAATTAAACAAAGAATCCTTCAAAGTGTGAGTGACGCTGGGGAAAATCGCGTAGTGCTTTGTGTTTATCGTTGCATTCGAGTGTTTTTAACGGTAAATTTGTGTGAAAATCGTTGAAAAAATCGCGTGTGATTATCATTCTGAAGTGCTTTTACTGGGAAGAAACAAGAACAGATCGATTGTTTGCAAAATCGACTCAATCCGATGGAAAAAAGTTCCCGTCTGGCTTGGTCCAATGATTAGAAATTTTGTTTGCTCGCTGACTGACAGACCTTCGAACTGCGTATGTGTTGGGTTGTACCGATGGATTGCGCGAAGAGAGAAAGAGAGAGAGTTTTGATTAAAATTTCCCCTCCATTCTCGTGTTTTCATTCATCATAGGTGATTACTTACGGGGATTACTCACGATCTGTGAGCGTGTGTGCGCTAGTTTAGCAAGAGAGGAGAAACTACTGATGGACATCGGTGATGTTACTACTGCACTGCACAGTGGCGCATGGCCGGACAAAACTTCAAACACTTATGTTCCCAAAATAATTTGTAACATTTCTCGCATAATTTATGATCTCGCCCTAAAAGCCATTAGTAACCAAGAGTGTGGCTCGTTGTTTTCAGGCAAAAAAATGATCCAAAATAAAAACTATAATCACTGAGGGATAGAGAAAGATCTGCTCTTCATCGTAGTATTGTTGAATAACGTGTAATAATCATTATCATAACCGTTTTGAGCTCGAAAAGCTCAATCTTAACACGATTTGACTAAACTTTGATTTTTAACTTGAAAGTTGTTTGTAACAAAAAAAGTTTTTACAGTTTTTTTTACTTCGCCCGCTATTTTTCTACATTGTTTCATAACGGTGCTGAAAAGTAGTACGTTTCAGTGCTGTTCTGGAAGTTGGCTTATTAATATCTGAGAGCCTCCATTGAATTGCTCTGAATATCCCAATGATCCACTAAACTAGCCTCTGATTCTACATCCGTTGGATGAATCGAATTCAACTTAGGTGAGAGATTCTGAGTGAAAATAGAATCGATACCCTTAAAAACAATTCAACTATAGCGACAATTTTCGTAATTGCAAAGTATGTTGGTTGTAAGCAGTTCGTTGCAAAACTTGATTTTTCAGCACTCCCCTTTCGGGACGGCAAAATTGCACACAATACTTTTTCCCTGTCTGCAGTAATCCATAGCCAATGAGTTACATTAAAACCCAATGAAGATTACAATCCATTAACTTTGGATCAATTTTCAAAAACAATGTTCTGTGATTGCTGAATATGAAGTTGAAATAAAAGTCTGCAATTCTGAAAGTTTGTATTATTATCCAAAAAATATTTGTATATTGAAGGAACCTGGCTTCAATAAAATTCCCTGAATTATCAGAGAAGTTTATTGAAGCTGAAAAAAATACCTGGAATTCTCAGGGAATTTTGACCACAATCAGGGAAAACATATTGAATCAGTAATATATGCTAAAATGTGTGCATTTTGTTCCAGATTTCTTTTTAATCGAAACAAATTTCGACTGCGCCACTATCAATCAATTCCTCCATTGTTCAGTGTAGACCTGTGCGCCGAAATATTTTTTTGTCGGCGGCGGCGTCGGAGCATTTTTGTACCGGCGGCGGCGGCGTCATCGGCGTCACGCCGTTGACAATTTTCGGCGGCGGCGGCGGCGTACATCGGCGTGGACAAAAATAGAACATTTAAAAAAAATCGAACAAATAAATTATGAAACCGTATGCGTACAAATGCAATCGAAACCGAACTTGAAATTCCATTTCCCATATCTGTCTAACAATCTTATGATTGAAATAGAGTGCAGGAATACTTTCAGTCATTTTGGTAAGAATTCAAAGTTTGGAAGTTTATGTAAAAAATCCTAGTTTCAACACTAGTAAAACTATCACATAATATATTATATCCCCGATGTTGCTACTAAGATATATTATCTGACCTGATTATTCGAACTTTTTATCAGTGTTGTGAAAAACTCAATTTCTCACAACTCACGCTTGAGATTTTTCAACGTAAACAACAACATTCGGATTTCATGAGGTTTAGCCGGGTTTTGCGACTGAATCATTTTTTACGGTTTGAGTTGATTGAGTTGATTTTGCATCAAAATCTCAAGCGTGAGATTTACGAAGTAGATCTCTAATGAATTTGCTCTCATGGGAGAGCGTATTGATTGAGATTTGAGTGTGAGTCTATCAACACTGCTTTTTATTTATGAAAATTTAAGAAAAGTAATTTAATTTGTGCAAAATTGTGTTTGTATTTTTGTAGAAGTTTACTGGACTTTTCGCGTTACTTTTTTAATTAACTTATCTGATATCCATATCTATAGAATCTTTCATAATATTCCACAATAAATAATCACAGCTTTGGATATTGTCGGTATTTTATTTTCTCGGAACAGAAAAAATGTACAAATTTCTATCATAGTTTCTTGCGTGCTGTTTAGATTACTCGAGCAAAGTTCAACATCATGAAGAAAGCATGTTGAAAACATATCTTGTTTTCAGCAGTAAGATGATATCTTTGTTTGGTATCAATTTATTATTATCTTAAGTTCGATATCATATTTTGTTCTTCTACCATTTTTTTATTATTGTAACCTTTTTACATAACTATAACTCAAAAGTGTTACATACTAATAATAAATAAAGTCTTTATTTTGATGACTTCATTTCAATGCCAGTCAAAAATATGTGTAACCTCAATGAGTTCTCAATGTCCTTAATGCGGAAAAAGTTTTCAAATTTTTAAATTGCTTTCACTGAGAGCTGTTAAATGTCGAAATTTCGGAAACATTGAAGTGCTTATAGCGTTTTTCTAAGCCAATATATGGCCAACTGCAAGTAGTTCAGTTATGATCACCAGAGAAAAACATTTTCCAATGACTTTTTCCGCGGGGATGGAAGATATTCGCATTATTCAATTGTCAGAGTCACGTGATGTTCATGACATTTAACATTACTGTCACTTATGGCAAAAATTGTTTTTAATTTGATTTCTTAGGATGCTTTCAGTTTTGATATTTTAACTGTTAAAATGATCAAAATGATAAGAAGCTGAGTAATCAAAATCTGCGGCATCACAGTATCAACATTAGTTTCCAATATAACTAATGTTTATTCTGGTATCATTTCACGTAGTTAAAATGTTGTTTACATTAGATGTCAGATTTTGTCAGCCTCTTTTTCAAAACTTTGTGAAGCTCTCCTTCAAAATGTAAACAATTGATCAATATTCTATATTTGCCTTGTTATGAATATTAATAGTAGCTTTAACATGACTAAAAATACTTGGTTGAAATTCATTAATCAAACAGTGAGAACAACAAGATTTCTGAAAAAGGGACTAACAAAATAACCCGACTGTTTTCCAAAATTATATGATGAATAATTCTGTACTTCATCAAACATTGATCCAAAGCGGCGGGACGACCGTACTCAAGCGTCTGAAATTGTTATCCCGTATTTGTTCCTGTCATATTAACGGAAGACACCAAAGACACTTATTCTAAGAAAAATCCATGTCCATTAGGCCGTCCCTTATTTTTCGAAAATGCGAAATGTTATAAGTTCGTCATTGTAAAGTGCTTGTAAGAAAAAAATCAGGTAAAAATTTGAAGCCCGTACGTGGTCCCCAACGGCCCTGAATTCATTAGGTGTATGTAGATGACCCCTTGAGCGTAATCGTGCTCGCTGCTCTAGTGCACGCAGCATGAGTACGAAATACTACCAGTAACAAATTGTTCTGCGCGCGTTGATAATCAGCATAGAAGTTTGTTTTCTGTGGGATTATTTAAATATTACGTAACGCAAAATTTGTCAATTTTAGACCCCCTCCCTCTACCACATAACAACTTTTGTATAAAAAAAAATTAAGGACCGTAACACTACGGAAGACCCCCTCCCCCTGTTGCGTTACGTAATATTTTAACGATTCCTTTGTAGTTTTGAATTTTATGTCAGCGTGCAGTGTTATGAAGATATCTACAATATAAAATATTATTTTACTTAAAAGTCCATGCTGATTATCAATTTGTTACTAGTGGCTTTTCGTACTCATGTTGCGTACACTAGAGCAGCGAGCTCGATTTGTCGCACAGGGTTCATCTCTACCTAATACCTTTAGGGTCGTTGGGGGACCACTTAGCGTCCACGTACGGACTTCAAATTTTTACCTGATTTTTTCTTACCAAAACGAGCACTTTACAATGACGAACTTTTAACATTTTGCATTTTTGTAAAATAAGGGACGGCCTAATGTCCATCCATTTTTTCAAGGTTTCCAATGAGAATGACAGAATAAACTACCGTCAAGCTACAATTCACCGTGCATTAAAAAAAAATATATGCATTTCAATAAATTATATTTTTTTACAAATCCTTATAAGCGAACTAGAATACCACTACGAAGCATGCAATCAGTGATGCATAACAAAAAAATACTCAAAAATTATGTTTACAAATATCATGTTAAGGTCGCCTCGCACCATTCTATATCACCATTCACCGTGCGTATAGTTTTCGACATGATTTAATTTTGTACCTTGAAGAAACGTTGTTGGCCGAGAAAATATGTTGCTAGTAGTATGCGCACTCACTTTTAAAATAAAAATCATAGAAAGTTGAAAAAATAACTAAATCACTAATTTTTCATCAAAATCGTTATAGGAGGTTTGACTGTTTTGTTCAAACCATTTCATATTTGCTCAAAAACTAAATATAAAGTAGTTAAATCGCGATATAACAATAAATTCAATATTACCCAATAATTTCAAGCTTTTTATACTAAGGCACGGTAAAAGGAACCATAAATATTGAAAAGGGTCCATTCACCGTGTATTTGTGTTTCGCATGAATCGCAAGAAAAAAATATTATTTGCATAAAACCTCATGGCTCACATCATACGATAAAATACATCTTACTAGAAATATCTGCAGCGAAAACTATTTTAAATAATGAAAAATGTGATACTCTAACGTTGAAATGAAAATTGTTAATTTTTGGCGTTTCTACTAAGAAAATTGAAAAATCGCATTGTTAAACGGAATTCACATGATTTTGACTGCATACACTAGGTTTTTCAAAATGTTCTGTTTCAAGAACTACCACATTTCATCAGTTTTATCTTATTTTGCTGCCAAAAGAATAATTTGCGAATATTGTACAAATATTCTGTAGGAATTTGCATAAGTGCACGGTGAATGGAGGTCGCACGGTGACTGGTGACTTAACGGTACTATAGCAAACCCTGAAAAATATTTTTGAGAATTAATAGTAAAATATGTTTTTAGAAGTGTTTTCATGAATATTGATGGCATGACATCTTTTGAAAGAGAGAAGAGCAACTCCCTGACTTATGGAAATATTCTTCAAAGATCAAAGAAACACTGAATTTCTTACGAGATCCCCTGGTGGAATATCTACAAATTTTATTAGAGGAATTCTTGCAAACTTTCTTTATAAACCTCTGAACATGCTTAAGAAATAGTTCCTTAAAAGCCTCTGGAGAAATAATTCAAGGATTATAAAAAAAATCTTTTCAAGTATTCGTGGAGCATTTAGTGAAAAAAATTGTAGGGATATATTAAAAGAATTTTCAGAATGAAATTTTGGAAAATAAGTGCATGAAGCTCTGCAGGAATTCGTGTAAGAATATTCAACAAAATTCTGACTGAACTACTGAAGTAATTCAAGCATAATCTAGAAAAATTCTTGCACGAAACTTATGAAGAAAACATCTCAAGATTACCGTGTAAGAACTTCTGGAGAATAGGATCCTAAAGCCCTGTCCCAATTCTAGTGACAAACGCTTAAGTTTAGGCTAAAAACAAATGTTTGCTCAATTTTTAAATGTTTTTCGTTTGTTTAAGTCAAAAAAAAAACATTTGTTATGTTTTTATAGATTTTGTCACACCTCTTGGTTTAAACTCAAATTTTGGGTTATTTTTGGTTTCCGTGTCCATTCCGAAATGTCAGATAGGAACAACCCCAGTGTTAAAACTACAGCCCCTGCGGTGTTTTTATCGACTAAGCGAACGTCAAACATGATCAAAAATGCCAAGGTTCATTTATGGACCTAATTTTTAAATTAAAATTTAAATATGATATAGCCGTTATTTGAGCTCGAAAAATTGCTAAAGAAGTTGCAGTAACATGCTATTCCGTGTTATTGAATAAAAACAAGATTTCATTAAACATTTAAGGACCCTATTTATCGGAGAAATCCCAGAAGAAACTCCAGGAATAATAAAGAAACATATTGAATAATTCCTGAGAAAATGCAATGCGGAATTACTGTTGGAATTCTTGAAGTGACTATTGTACGATTTATTAGAAAAACTCCAAAAATAATCAATGGTAGGATTCCATAAAAAAACAACTTGGAGGAATAGTTGAACAAATTTTAAAGAAATTTCTAGAGGAAATCTCACAGGACTTTTTGACAGAAGAAATGTGCCGTAAGTTATTTATTCTTCTAGTTCATTGTAGTTTTTTAAGGCGATATTTTTCTCACACACTGGTAAGGTGATTGAGATTTTTGAATAAATTTATGCCGCATCGTTAGAACAGTTTTGAAGAAGTGCTTGAAACAACTCCTACAATAATTAATTTTGCAATTCTTAGAAAAACTCCAGAAGAAATTTCTTTAAAAAAAATCCTAAAGAAATTACTATGAGAATTTCAAGAACTAGGTGTCTCAGCGACTCTATTCGAAAAAAATAATAGAGAAAGCCATTCAAAAATTCTGGACAATCCTTGAACGATATTACATGAATAAGGGTGAATTCATGACAAAAATTGAGGTGGAAATCTATGTATACATGAGCTCTTGGAAAGTAAGGAATTGTTGGAGAACAATTTTTTGAAGGAAACGCCGAAGAAAATCTTGGTAAAATCACTAGAATAATTTAAATAGAATTTCACGAAAGACTTAATCTTAAAAAATAAAATCCTGGTGGAATCTCAAGAACTATTCACTTCCAGAAGGTATTCTTAAAAGAAACTTTGAAAAGATTCTCCATGGGATCCGTTGAAAAAAATCTGAAGGATCCACTGGGCGATTTTCGGGACAACTTTTTGAAAAAAAAATCCCTTAAAACTTTGATGTACGATTTTTTTTTATCCTTAGACCGATACCTAAATATCCTGAGTTAGTTTTTTATTATTATAAATTATTTGAGTTAATGTATTTATCGGCGTGAAAACGCAAAATCGGCGGCGAGACGTTGATCGGCGTATGGCGCGCCGCCGAAGTATCAATCGGCGTCGGCGTGACGTGAAATGGGTCGGCGGCGGCGGCGTGGCGCGGCGGCGCACAGGTCTAGTTCAGTGCCTTTTATTTATTTATGATAAAACATGCCTGAACTAGAAAGCAGAACTTAACATTCCTATGCTGGTAAAAAAGTAAGCTCAGTTCCCAGCTGCAGTTGAGTGTCGTTCCATGAGCATATGAAACATGGTTGAGAACATCAAAAAAAAAATTCCCACAAAAATGTTTCGTCTATTAAAAAAAAATATAATAAAATTTGTAGGAAAAGGGCAACAACTAGTGTTCGCGCCAACGCGAATTTTTGAGCTGTGAGTCCTTCCCACCCCTGTCTCATGTAACCTCGAGCCGCCGCGAGTATTTCGGCCTCTCATCCCGACCACTAACAACCACCCAAATAACACACACACACACCACGTCGTTAGTTTTGCCTTGCACCCCATCCATTCGAGCGACATGATCAAACATGTACCTGTACGCAGTCAAGCCGACCAACCATCCAGCTATGTACAGCGTGAAGCAGCACCCAAAAGAGTTTCCACTACCACCACCACAACAGACACCAGTTAGCAGACCGATTGCAGCATCCAGTATGTAGTAAATAACAGGCAGTGGAATTTTCCACCCTCGTCTCCACAACGTTGTGCATGCAACGCTTTTGGCTACCTGCCACCTATAAAGGGAGCTTGCATGCGCAAGGAGATTATTCAGTTTTCTTTCAACCTTTGTAATATCCACATCGAAGAGAAATACAGTAGTTTAGTTCAGTGATTCCAAACCGCCTTTCCCTCCACCAGTGGAAGCCAATCAGCCTTTTTAAAGGCTAGAGTTGTTGAAAGCCCCTCCAGTCGAGCTATCGGTCCTGTGCCCTGTTGCTCCCGGCAACAGGTGGACGGAAGATCAACAGATCTTTCCGTTCCCGCTCACCCGAGCCAAAGTCCCAGTTGCACGCCGCAACAACTAGAGAAGTTCATTTCTCATGCGAAAAATTCAAAACTCTTTCCAGAGAAACATTATGAGTGTACCATTCATTGATATTCTTAAATCCCATTCCAATCTTAAGGAAAAGTTTTTTTGTTTAAGTTTTATTAATGTCATTTTAAAATTTTGTATGAGTAATAACGCTTGAGACCCTTGACGCTTGACGAGCGTTACGTAATTTGTGGATGGCGCTATATGATAATATTTACTGTGAATTAGGCTGATACAAATAATAATTTTCTTTTATGTCCGAGACCACTTGGAAGGTACGAGGGGGGGGATAAAAATAAATAAGGAACAAAAAAATAAAAATGAAAAAAAAGTTATTTTTTCGATTTTTTATTTTTAACGATAATTGTTAACCCTCTAATACCCAACCCCGCCTTTAGACGGGGTACACTTTGGAATTTTGTGTATTTTTTCGTAGCTCGGAAATCAAAATTATTTTATTTTTGGCTTAAACCTTGACTCATAACACGCATGTAAGAAAATTTTTTTATGACTTTTGAAACTTTTTTGTATTTTTGAAAATTGTTTAAAAAATTGTATTCTTATATCAAGCGTGTGCTTGAATAAGGGCGTAAGTCGCATGATCGATTTCTCTTCATCGATCCTCTCTTCTGTGAATAAAAGTGACAAGATGCAAGTTTGTCAGCATTTTTTCACCTCAGAACGCAAGATTGCATCGCTGCCTAGCGGTTTGAAGTGAAAAAATGCTGAAAAACTTGCATCTTGTCACTTTTATTCACAGAAGAGAGGATCGATGAAGAGAAATCGATCATGCGACTTACGCCCTTATTCTAGCACACGCTTGATATAACCTATAAATGCCCGGGGTTAATTTTACGTGTAATATAGAAAATCATACCTTTTATATTTTTGTACGATCGACCTATCACAAAAGAAGAGCCTGGTGGTATCAAAATAATTTCAAACCTGTTTTTCCGTTAGTTACACGGAAAATAAAATACGCTCCGAAAAAAAATAAATTAAATATTTTTAAAAGCACCCCAAAAATTTAAATTTTTATTATTGCCAAAAATCAACAACCAGGAAAGGTTCAAGAAAAAATGAAAAAAGCTAGAGATGTTCAAAAATAAAAAATTATAAAAATCAAAAACCAAAATTCAAAAATTCACGAATAAAAAAAAAATTGCCCAGAACGTGTTTAGAACGATTTTAGATAACGAAAAATAATATTTAAATCGAAAATAAAAATTTGGGTATTAGAGGGTTAAACTTTCTTCAATCGTCATCTGGATCATTATTTTACCTGTTTTTTTATTTTAAAAATTCTAAAAACGTAACTGATGTCAAAAAAATGTTGAATCTTTTTTTTTCTCCCCTTCAAAATTTTCGGATTTTTAAAGGGGGGGGGGTGACATAAAAGAAAATTAATATTTGTATCAGCCTTACTGGATCAATTAAAAAAAAGGTTATGCATTACGTAACGGTAAAATTGAAATTTTTTGACCCGGAGGGAAGAAGATCTCCGTAACGCATTTTGTAAGAAAATTTTAAAATTTTTGTATGTGTCGTAACGCTAGAGCCTACTCCTCCCACTCATTAGAGCGTTACGTAATCTGTGGACGGCGCCTTACTGGATTTAGAATAGAAACTTGAGCATCTGCAATTTTGAAAGTTCTTATTTTGCATTATTATCCATTAATAATATTTGTACATTAAAGAGACGAGTCCAAAAACGTGAATATTATTCGAAAGTTCAGTAGAATTCCTGGACATTCCTGGTTTTTTATCGTTATTAACGAGATTAGGATTTGATTCTAGGTCTCTGCGTGAGAGGCGTGTGTTCTTAGAAAATTATGATGTTTATAAAAATATGAAATTTGGTGCAATCCGGCTCCTGTTCTAATTGGAACTATCAAGCATTTCTCATTACTGGCGCTACTGTAAAGATCGTTTGTACACGTTTGATTTTAAATTTTTTGAAGTACTCTAGTGTACTGTCGGTTACTGTTTCCAAGCTTCTGCTGTCGCTCCAATCACTGTTTTTTTTATAGCCTAAGCTTCTATCTTACCATATAGTTTTGCATTGTTTGTGCACAATTAGTTTGAAAATCACGAAATGTGAGTTGGTCCAATCCGAACCTTCCGTTCAATGTGGTTCAATACGGACTTCTTGATTTTCAACGAGTACGCAGCCTATTCCAAGAGCTCCATCACGTGAAGATCTCCTCGAGCTAATATAAGATCATACAAGTTGCAATATTTATCGATGGTGTCTTTGTTTCTGTTGCGATCAAGAAAAAGTCTTAGAAAAATCTAACAAATACAAATACGATACAAAAAAACGTTTACAAGTGTTGAGAGCAGTACAGTCAACTCTCGCATAACCTGTGATCTCGCCCTAAAAGCCATTGGTAATCAGTGTATAGCTTCTTGTTTCTAAGCAAATGAACGGACCATTCCTAACTTGTTGAATTCCTAACAAATCGTAGTTATATTTTTTTACTATCATGGCAAAAAAGTATAAAATATGGGGTGGTCCTGATTAGAACAAAGTTGGTCCAATTCGGACATTCTGAAGAATTTTGTTGAAACATGTCTAGTCATGTCCTGGTTGGAGATAT
Source organism: Aedes aegypti (assembly GCF_002204515.2). Classification (NCBI taxonomy): domain Eukaryota; kingdom Metazoa; phylum Arthropoda; class Insecta; order Diptera; family Culicidae; genus Aedes; species Aedes aegypti. The sequence continues at coordinate 59,693,958 of NC_035108.1, read as the reverse complement.
CACAAAACTCTCTGAGAGAAAAGTGTGGTCGCTGAATCAGGATTTCACGAAAACATAAAACTATTCATGCCGTTTATCGTGCTGAAAAGATATATCCAAAAAGCTGCCACTAGGTCCGAATTGGACCATGTTGTTTGTTCAAGGCGGTTAGGCGCATCGTGTCATGGGGTATAGGTTCGATTCCCGCTTCAACCGTTTAAACTTTCGTAAGGAATATTTCCCTGCTGTATCATGCTTGTTAACCTGAAAAAACCTGGAAATATCAGGGAAATTTATTTCTGTTTATTGAGGAGACCCCTGAATGTATGTTTCATCGATTGATCGTTTTTTGATCGAACGGAATGTTAGGTTTGATTCACGAAATTCATAACGCTAAAAAAGGTAAATTTTGGATACTCGCCAATTACCTAGTAACACATTTTGTATGAATATTTTTTAGAATTTTGTATGCACACTTAAATTAAATCGTCGACCTCAGCAAAACGAATCGCCGAGAACCCAACAGCTAAGAATTCGAAAATTTTCAGTATTGAATCTCGATACTTATTTTACCGAGATTTCGGCAAACCAAATTTTTTACCGAGATTTGGTAAACATTTATCAAGATCTCTGCAAAAGTTTTACCGATATTCGGCAAATATTTACCGAAATATCAGCTGTTGGATTCTCGGCGAAACCGTTTACCGAAGTCGATTTCCAAATTTGAGTCTGTGGGCTTTAACATCTTAAGGACACCCATCCACCCCTTTCAGCGTTATGAAGTTTATGATTGCAACCTTACCGGGTAAAAAAGTCAATACATTATCATTTTCAATCGATTTGCGACACATTTGAGGTTTTGTCGGACCTTTGTTTGGAGGCGCGCCACTGTGCACTGTTCATAGCATGCAGAGAGCTTCGGAACGGGAGATTGTGGTGGTCCGTAATCGTTGCTCTGCTGAGTGAGCACAGAGGAAACGACTAACACGGCCAGGCCAGGACTGCAGTTGTGTGCCGATGTTCGCGAAATAAAGAAGCAGAATTTTTTATCAGCACTTCCATCCCGGGGTTCCATTGATTCATTCAGAGGCACCTGGCCTTCTTCATTCCCTGCAGGCGAAAAAGTGATTTTCTGGATTGTGGATTCGTTTGAGTTTCAAGTGAAGGTTGTAACAGCGTTTGTTCAAAAATAATTGACCTCCCGCTGCTGTTGGAGATTTTGTGCATCTGGGCGCGGTGAAGAGTGTTCCTTACAGTTCTTTAGCTTCATCAGCAATACCAGAGGAGGAAGCGAAGCGCTCTGGAGCAGTGAAGTGTGCAGTGTTCGATGTGGGAGATTTTTTCCGAATCGTGGCTTGTTGCGAGGCTTTTCTGATATCGAAGAGGCGGAATATGTGCGATAGCAGCTGAGTGATTTCCGATTAGCAGTAAACGCGAAAAAAGGGGTGTCGAGAAGTGTCTGTGAAGAATACACAAACCTAGCGGGAAGCAGTCGAAGTGCAAGCGATAAGCGAGCGATATCAGCGCTCAGGGTTTTGGATCGAGTTTTGGATTGGTGGCCAGTTGTGTTGTGGGAAAGTAGCTCAAAAGTGCTACGGAAATTGTAGTGAATTTAGTTTCAACAGAAAGTTTAGCGTGCAAGAAGCATTTTATTAGTCATGGGGAAGTTGCTGAGTCTGTTGGCCCGCGATGAGTCGACTTGCTGCACTCCGAAGACCTACGATGTCTTCCTGGACTTTGAGAACGCGGCCCCCACCGATTTGGAGCGCGAGGTCTACGAGGAGGTGGACCGAGTGCTGAAGCAGTCCGAGATCGTGCTGGACGAGATTCAATGCTATAAGGTAGGTTCCGGGCATTTCCCAAGGAGGAATTTGTTGGGCTAGGGTCCTTGAAACTGATGGAAGAAACGAGATAAAATAGCGATTATAGCACAAAGGCTGCGTTTGTCGCGTTCCCAAGGACGAGTTTCACTTCAGGACGATGAACCTGCACGGGTGGGGTGGTCACGTTTCCCAGTACATAGAGCAAACGAGGGGATGAAAACAATAAATTTGGGATTCCCTGTAGTTGGCTCGTGACGACAGGGCTGGTAGCGAATCACTATAAAGTATTGTTTTTAAGACATTATTTTTGAAACATACCTTCAGGTATTTATTAATAAATTCGACATGAGATTCCTCATAAAGTTCCTCCAGAAATTTCTCTTAAAAATTTCCAACATTTCATTTAAGGATTACTGCAGCAGTTCTGCCAAACATTGCTCAAGTAGGTAATTTCTCAATCTCTATAGATTTTTCAAAAGTTAATTTAAGGTTTCCCAAGGATTTAGTTTTAATCACCGGAATTATACATTCTTCATGCATGTTATCGAAATGTTAGAGTTTTTTTTATTCGAGCATTGAATGCCATAATTGGCAAGAATGGTGTAGGTTAGAAATAAAAAATGACATAGTTTTTTTTTTAATTCTATACGACTTAAAGTTGTGCACCCTACATCCACAGCTGTCTACAGTTTTAGTTTCTCCTTCTTTACTGCGATGTAAGTATTGAATGAAATATTTGTTAAAGTTCGAAGATACTGTTTTCATAATCCCTTTTGATTTATCAGTTGGCAAGGATGATCTATGCAGGATATTTTTATACATTAATATCATTGGAGATACTTCTGAGCTCTTTGCGAAGGCTCAAGCTATCCAATTATTTTTTCCCGAGCTTCCCAAGCCAAGCCACTATGGGCGGTTTCCATACAGACTGGCGGCCAAAAATATTTTTTCAATCTCATGTCGTATTTATGAGTTTTATGATACAAATTTGATGTTTTATTTTCAAAAACAAGTTTTCGAGACTAACTTTTGAATAGGGCCTATAGCGAAATATTAAACTTTGTTACTTATAATGCATATAAGCCATTTATGCGATTAACGTTGTGCAAACCATAATAAATATTAAAACTTACATAGAAATGATGATTTGAATGATTTAGCGAAATTCAGTTATTTTGTGAATTAGTTTTTAGCTGTTTTCAATAGAAAATGGTTAAAAATATTGGAAAAATTCAAAAAGCCTTAAATCAAAAAAGTGCAAATTTGTGCAGCTAAATTCTTTACGATCATTTAGTTTACATCTCAAAGTACCCTTGGAACTGAATTTAAGCCTGGGACAACTTGGGACAAAAAAGTACTCGATGTGTTAACTATAAGCTTATTCGATTTTTTTAAACGCTTTATAAAAAAACATCATAAAAGCCACTATTTTGAACCTTTTTTTAATTTTTTTGTCGTTTCTAGGAAGCCTTTTTTTGTAAGCTTTCAAATGGTGTAAAAACATTTTACGTAAGTATTATAGAAAAAAAGTTATATTCATTTGAGTAAACCATAGTTTTTGTTAATAAAAACAAGTTTTTCTCCATAGGCTCAACTTTGGCACATCATATCTGAGTGTGCAATGCAAATCATGCCCTAATATTTTGGGGATTTCTTAGCAGACATGTTTACAATGAAATGGCGAACAAGAATTGAAATTTGGGGCACATCACTTTTTTGATTATTGGCCACCTGATAAGCCATAGTGCAAGCGTGACAAATCTTACAAAACTTCCGGAGGACTCATATAAAAAACGTTGCGTTTTTGGAAGCTCTCGCCGCGCTTAATACGTCACCAGTTGGCGTGTATATGTAATTTGATTCGTTAAGTGATTTCATACTAATTTATCTGCTATTTCTAAAATTACTGCAGTAATTTCGAGAACTTTTGAATAATAAATGTTTGACGTTTCTGGGAATGCTTTTTTATTCAATTCAAAAACACCTCAAAAATATATAAAAATCTAGATTGTTTTTCAACTAATTTTTAATGCAAATATATCAAAAGGGTTGTTTTTCTAACACCAAGAAAAACTCAGATTTTTTCGGACGTTCTGAATGTTCTAATCCGGCGCATCTCTGATATTTTATTCAAATCTATTTTTAAATAAAGTGTTCATTGTATTTAGCATCAAGCGGTTTTATAGTTGGAACCAGATTTTTGTTTTCTAAATGTGTTTCTAAAGATAATTTGTTGATTTTTTAAAATGTGTTTCTAAAATAATTTGTTCCATGAGAAATGATGAGAATGAGTGCGACCGAAACTTTAAAATAAGTACTAAGATTTTTTCCGTGAAAATGCTGAATGCCAATAAAGAAATATAAGCTTCCAAACCTCAAAGTTAACATACAAAAAAAAATCATTATATAAAATGTTGAGCATTTGCAAAACAAATATAAAAATTCTCAGAAATATGTATGTTATGTACATCCAAAATATGTCGTGTGTTTTAAATGTTATCTGTAACTAATCATTCCGAACTTGAGAAAATTCCAAATACCGACCATTTTTTAAACTCACATGAAATCAATAGAACCTGAATGCATAACACAAACATTTTGTGTTTGAGAATTATCATGTCTTGTCAAACAAAAATTTAAAATGACCATGATTAGAGATATAACGATCTACAGTAAAATATTCCAGGAATTAGTTTAGTTTGAAATTGATTAACCTTGAGATATGTGTCATCTTTTTCGCCCCCTTTCTGGATTTTTCGCCCCACAAATTCTGTTTTACAAATTTTCGCCCCCTTGAGATCAAAAATCGCCCCCAGGGGGGGCGAATGCGCCCACTTTGGGAATCACTGATCATTCGCGCGCCATCGGAGTGATTTCATATCCCTGCTTATGCGTGTTGACCATGAAGATGCACGCTAACATTCCTGCCCTTTCCCGATGACGGTAAGGACGTGGCACAGTGCTTCGAACGTATGGCACTTGGGGACAAAAGTCATATCGGGATGTTTTATGCGGTTTTGCTCTACGATGTTGAGGAGGATCTCGTTATACACAAAAAAAACTCATTATTGGCATAAATGACACATATTACATCAGTAATGGCATGAGTGGCTTATACGTCAAATTTTACATTTGACACCATAGAACAGTGCTCGCTTGGAAGAAATGTTCAAAATAAAAATGCATGAAAAAGTACTTGAGTCGTTCGCATGAACGATGTATGTGACATACGTAACCATAAAAGTGTCTCAATAACCAACTTTTTATAAAAATATTGGAGTATGGATTATTCCAATGAATAAAATGAAATCCAATAAAAAAGGTTGAATAAAGTTTCTTTTTATTAGCAACACAATTCATTTACGAGCTATTAATCATCCGAGAACTGAATTATTGCTACAAAAGAAAATTGAAATGTCTTTCGACCAGAGGTTTTTATTTTTTTTTTATTTCGATCATTTTCAACGGAACGTCGCAATGGTTCCGGTCAGCAAACTTTCATCCGATTTTCCTGCTTCCGAAAATGTTTGTTTGTACATGCTGTGTCCTGAACTTCCATTGAAGCCCCACTTGCAAACCAGTTTTCTAGCAGTAGAAGCTTCCAACGAGATATCCTTCATGATATTGGATGCAGTACAATTCATGAGCTGTTGTAGATCGACTGTAGCAGCTGTTTCTGATGCAGAAATCGGTTTCGGAATTATTTTTTGTTTCTCTTGCTTTAGCGCATAATGGCAAGGAAGCAAGTTCGGATGTAATTCGTTCAAAGTGGTTCGAAGCAAATTGTACTTTCGTTCTGACAGATCTAGATCAATGTTCAAAGCTAATGCCTGTGCTGCAGTCATGACCTGTACTTGATCTCCAGTCGAAGAATTTGAAAAATAGTCAGCGAATGCGAGCACTTCGTTGATAAGATCTGCAACACGTCCTTTTTTAGCTTTTCTTGAACATTTATTGAACGGTTTGTGCCAGCCTTTGCAGCCGAGCTGGAAATATCTGCATCATCAGTTTCTTGATTGAGCGGGAGCTGAACTGGTTTTGCTAACCAGTCGGAGTTTTGCTTCACGAAAATTTTGTATGATCTTCCACATTTAGCCCACTTTTGGTTTATTTTGCAACAATAAAATTTGCAAAACGTCTTTAGCTCGTTCTCAAATATCTTGGGGAAAGAATCAGTGCCATAACAACTATACATGAAATTCAGAACATGATTTTTCCGATTGGGTGGACCGGCTGAAAACAACTGCTCGAAACAATCTTTATTGATGGTTGTGGCAGCATATCCTAAAAATCATAAGATGACATACAATTGGCAAACATATGCAGCTGGAATCACTTCCAGAATTTGAAAAATACTTCAAATTTTATTTTAAGTGGATTTCAGAAAGGTACTTTGAGGTACTTTTTTGTATGGGCAAAAAGAAGATAAGTGTTTTAATTTTCTTCTGTATTAAAAAGCATGCAGCTCAGAAGCATCTTTTTCAACAATGGTTAGAATAAATCACAGAAAATTGAATGGAATGACTCCTACTTACTTGTTTCAATACGGTCCATAACGATTTTCATTTTGAAAATATAATAAGGATGGGAATGAAGCGAATTGTAGAGGGACTGGATTGACACGAAAACAATGAATAATATAGAACGAAGAAACAACTTATCAACACGTGGTGTTTTGGTTTGTTTTGAAAACTGCAAGAACTTTCTAATATCTGTACTACACGCTCAAAACATATGTTAACATCATGGCCTACTTGATTCGGTTGAATATGAAAGTTGATTTTTTGACTTTTGTCCAAGGGACGAAGCACTGTGCGTGGTCGGTGCCGTTATTGACATTACTAATTTCAGAGTCCTCGGAAATATACAATCTTCATACCATCTTCATGCTACTCCTAAGCTACATCCGGTGGTTCCATGTACAATTTCGATTATTCTGGTCAATCACGGAGCAGCAACTACGAATTGTACGGTCCTCAATGCTCATGCTCATTTATATCATTGGAGAAACTTCTGCGAAAAATCTTGAAGAGATTTCTTTGTCCATTTTCCGTCGAGTAATCTAGATAGAATGTCTACAAAAAATCGTGTAAAAATCTTTGCAGTGAATCCTGATATGAATACTTGAAGACCAAGAGATTTCTATAGACATTTTCACGAGTGTCTTCCACATGTTCTTCAGAAATGCTTTCGAAGGTACCTCGAAAAAGGTATAAGAATTCTCCCAATGATTCCTCCATAAAATCCTTGAAAATACATTCAGGGAATCATCCAAGAATTTTTCCAAAAATATCTACAGTTTTCGCCAGAAATTCTTGCAGGTATCCTACCAAAAAAAATCTTGAAGAATTTCACTAGGTATGCTTACAGAATTTTTCCCATGATCCTTCAGTAGAACAATGTTGATTGTTCCTAAAACACTTCTCAGATCTCCGGGGATTTTTCGTGAAATTCTTAGAGTTATTTTTCCAGTTGTTACTTCAGAAACCTTTTCCAAGATTCCTAAAGGAATTTCTTCAACAGAATCCACAAAATGTATTTTAGGGTTTTTTTTAATTTGTTCATCTAGTATGGTCGGTGTTCCCTTAGTGGGCAGTCCCCTATAGTCGCACTAGAGGCTTTTTATGGAGCTTTTAATTTGAGCTCCCTTGCGCCTATAGTAAACCTATTGTTTCTATAGTAGCACTATTGAGAGAAACTATTTTTTTATTATACGAATTAAAAACTTTTTTTACATCAAACAAAAGTTTTTGATCCACACTTTGTAGGAAATATATAAAAGTTTTGTAAAAATACGGTTTTGATAAGTATTTTGTCAACGCCGTGATGCTAGTGCTACTATAGGAACAGGAACTAGAAAAAGTGCTACTATAGGCACATGTATTCCTACAGTATTGGACAAAACATTTGCAACTTTTTCGATTTTCCATACAAAATTACCAACTTTGGTAAGCTAGATCTCAGTTATTTATGGACCGATTCGAATAAAACTTTCACAGAACATCAGACATAACGTGAATTTTAACATATATTTTTGAATAATTTTTACAACCACGAGTTTAAATGTAATAACGATTTAACTAATGTGACATTTTCGATGAAAAACTCAAAACTATTTATCTAAAAATCTGATAGCCCTACACAAAAACTGTCTTCAGCAAACTTGTTTATCTCCTCAAAATCTACAACTTTGCTCAAGACACCCTGAAGCTATTCCTTCAATGTGCTTAGTTATGTGAATTATAAAAAATCGTCAAAATATTGACTTTAGTCAAACCGTTACTGCTTTTGAACTCTTGTTTGGAAAAATCACTCAAAAATATATGTCAAAATTCACGTTTTGTCTGATGTTCTGTGAACATTTTATTCAAATCGGTCCATAAATAACTGAGATCTAGCTTACCAAAGTTGGTAATTTTGTATGGAAAATCGAAAAAGTTGCATGTGTTTTGTCCAATACTGTATAGTGGCACAAGCGATAATAAATACAAACATATGAGTTTTCGTAGTTTTCATATTTTTCCCACAAAACCAAGATGCAAAGCTTTCAGATGATGTAAAAATAATGACGCTAGCGTTATTTTTCGATTTTATACGAATATTTGTTCTTAGCTATGCGGCTATTGGTACATCGACCCTATTTTCGTAGGAATTCATTCAATATTTTTTTTCACAAATCCTCTAGAAAGTAATTCCTTGCGATTTTTTCTATTAGGATTTTTCCTGGATTCCTCTATGAATTCATCCTGATAATTCTCATGAAGTTCTTCTTCGTATTTCTCTGGAATGACATCCATGGATTACTCGTGTAGACTCTTCGAAGATTTTGAGTTACTTCTCAATTGAATTCTGCATTGATTCATTGAACATTTTCTATCATGGTATGTTACAGAAATAATGCCAGTAATTCCTGCGATCGTTTCTTTATGTATTCCTTCAGAGATTATGTCCAAGATTTTCCAGGGTTTCGTTATTTTATTTTTTTTTGTTTTCAATGATCAATTCAGCCATATATTTGGAGAATGAAGTGTCCATTACTCGGTCGTTTTGTTTTCCGGGCTACGGGACAAAAATTTATTTTTCGATTAAATTTTTCACATGGGACCGTTTTTTATTGAAGTTATAAAAAAGTAACAGAACGGACTAGTAATTTATAACAATGTTATGGAAATTGACTTCCTAGGAAATACTGAAGGAAATCCGTGATACACTGGATGAATTGTAAACCAATACCAAAGATTACTAAAAATTACCTAGAAATGCCTTGATAAACATCGAGAAAAATCTCCTCAGTAATTCCTGGAGATATCAATAATCTTCGGATTAATTGATGGAGAAACTTACAGAGGACGATTTTTAGAAAATTCCTAATGAAACCTTGAAGTAATTTCTGGAGATAACATAAAAGGAATTACTGGTCGGATCCTGTAAACAAAACTCATGTAAAAATTCCTTGAGAAATCATTAAAAGAATTATTGATGAATACATGAAGGAAACTGAGAAAATGCCTGAACTACCATTTTATTTTATTTTTCGGAGAAAATAAGAGTAATACCTGGCGTAGAATAAAGATGAATCTCCCAGGAAATTTTTAGAAATAGTCTTGGATAAATTTCTGGTAAGATTATCAGATCAATCCTCAACGAAAATCCTGGAGCATTTCTTGATTCCTGGCACATCTATTTTTGTATTTTGATATCTGATTATTTTTTTCCGGTTCCTGTTCGGCCTGATGCATATGGTTTCTAAAGTACTATGTTTAGAAATGTTAAATATCTTACGACTGAGTTATAAATTCATTCTTGGTCGCGCAGATTCTAGGAAATCCTCCAAGACTTCCTCAAGAGTCGAAGAGTTATTTCAGATAACCTCGTAGAAGTTCATCAAGTTCCTAACACAAGTTTCCTTCCTGATGTTTTCAAAAATTTCTCCAATAATTTCTGAGAAATGTTCTTAAAATGATTTCCCTGTGAAGTTATTTCAAAACTTCATTGGAAAATTTCTCAAAGCATCTCTGGAGTAATTTGTAAAAATATCTTCGGAGAAATTGCTGATTGAAATCTGAAACGACAATGTTGTAGGAAATCCTTACAAATAACTGGGTGAATTATAGAAGGATTTGGCTAAGAATTTTTTTGAAACATTTCTAAAAAAAAAATTTGGAAGAACGCTTGATGAAATCTCTGAGTTAGTTCCATAATTCTTAGACAAACACCAGGTTGACTTCTTAAATGTATCTAAAATGATATTTTTGGAGAAATTCCTCAGAAAGTCCGCATAAAATCACAAAATGAACTCCAAAATAAATCTCTGGGGTAATATATCTGAAGGCAACTCTGAACAAATAGGTGAATAATTCTGATTAAATTGCTGGAGAAAATCATAGAAAATGCATGCAGTAATTCTTGTTGTATTATCACGAGGGAATCCCATTCTTAGAGAAATGTCTGGTTCAATTATATAAAAATAAAACTTTTATGGTCTGGTTCCTGTTAGGTCTTTTTTCAGTCCAGAGGTATCTGAAGTTCCTATTTTCAAGACACTCAGTCGCTATCCTTTTCAAATATCTCATGGCATTCTTCTTTATTAGGAATTTCGATGTTCCGTGGTGAATAAAGGAACCCATTTAACTACTATTGTCGAAAAAAACGCACCCCGGCTCCGGGGCAATTGGGACCTAAAAATCGATAGTTCAAACAAATTATTTAATATAATTTCCAAATGTTACAACACGGTCACATTTCTGGTGTGTGCATGAATTTGATCGAAAAATTTCGAAATTGTGAAAACCTTAGAAGAAAGTTGTAAAATGTATCGTTAAACGCAGTTACCTCGCTAAACGGGGTAAGTGGGACCCATCCAGTTTCATGAATCAATTTACATAAGTCAATTATTGCAATAATAGGATTGATAAATCATAGATTTTCAATTTTGAGTACATATTTGATGTCCATAAGAAATCAACAATAAAATACGTAACACATTAGGAAGAAAATGTACATGATGTGTCACATCGCACTTAATGTTAAATGCAAATTCCTCATCAAAAGCGTAAAGAGAAATAAACTTGTTCAAAATATATCATTTATAAGTTAAAAAGTAGCACGTAAACTATCAATAATTAACGAAGTTGTGTATATGATCTGTTACTGTTGTTATACATGGCAGAAAACCACTTAATGGGATGGAATTGTGTCCCAAAACTACTAAATTTGGTAGAAATAACAAATAAAGTTCAATAAAAAAGAAAAATCATCCTTTTCATGATGTATTCCAAATTTTATCTATGTCAATTTCAATTTAAAATTCATTTGAAATTGATCTTTTATGATAAAACCATTTGTTTGAATGGTTTAGTGCTACTCTCTAGGAAAATGTTTAGAACGTGTAGGAAAAGTTAGTTTATGATTATGGTGCTTATTTTGTTAGGTCCCATTTATCCCTTACATATCTTTATAATGCTGGGGTAAGTTAGACCATAGAAATTTTCCTATGAAATTAAAACAAAACACCTGTTTATCGTAAGCAACTTGTAATAATACTTAAAACAGTAGCTTACTGACAATAATTCGACTTACAACACTACAATTTTTGCGAGCTAGTGCAACATGTGGAACTGGTCACAATCCATCATGCAAGCTGAAAATGGCGCTGAATTGATAATTGTTACATGGAGCACATGGTATTAAAAAGACCTTTTTTTTGTACTAAATACATTCCGTATCATTGTATCTTCAACATTCTAGAAGAATTTTCCTAAATGAGCTATGACGGAAGGTCCCTCTTATCCCGGATTCTCCCTTGTCCCGGGGTACCTTATATTAAAGTTTTTCACTTCATATAAATCGTATGGAAGCTAAAAAAATAAACCAATTTTCAAGAACCTATTCTACTGGGAATAATATTTGATTGAAATTCACTAAAATGCTGTTAATTATTTTATACTCTTATCAATTTGAAGTCACGAAAATGCTTTGTGGTTTATACATTTTACTATAATAATGCATTATTAGTAAATTTCTAGATGCATGAAATGATGTGATGTATGAGGTAGTAGTAAATAATTTCGGATGGTTTTATTTCTTCATAGTGTACTTTACTACTTCTCGATTACTTTTCCAAATCGACGTATGTAACTTTCATACGGTTTTCAGAGAATTATTAAGAAGAATCACAACCTGTCTTCTAAAACTGTTTTTAAATTAATCCTCTTTTTAATTTTTTTTCGCCGTTAACATCGCTTTAATTTTGTATGCAATCAGCTCGCGGTAAAAAAATTGGTAGTTCTTAACCTTTCCCACAAAAATTATATGACAAAATGATAAGCCGTTTCATTCAGTTACTTACGACGTTTTTGTACCAGTGTAAAATCGACTCAAGTAGTGTTTTGTTTTGATTCGTGGTTAGGTCACTTTGTCTCTCCATACAACGGAGCATGTTAGCGGATATGTTGCGAAAGACGAAAATCTTACTTACGCCATTTTGTAAATCCGGAAATTAACGTTCTAAAAGTGAAAAATCGTGTTAGTTTAAAGCGGAACGTGTAAAATTTCGTCTGCGAAACACGTTGGATTGATAATGTGAGTTTTTGTACTTTTCTGACTCGAGTCTGTTTGAATAAGTTTTCGAAATATTGTCTTATTTTTTTCTCGAATATGGTCACCAAACTATTGTAGTATTGTAGTAGCACCACTTTTCGCTACCAGCCCTGGTTGTGCTACTGGCTGCTGCAGTGACTGGATTCTACAAGTGAGAGAAAAGGAATAAAGGATGCTCTTTCGTCCGCGTGAGATGATAACGGGTCCTTCTTGTTGCGAGTGTATTGGTAGTAGTGGGCAACGTCTACGTGTCGAGTTCAGTGGGAGAATGGGTTAATGGGATTGTGCTGGTGCTCTGATTGAAGTTTACCATTTTTGGCTCTGCTGACTGTGCTGTGTGGTGGCTGTGGGACCCCAAAAAGGAAGCAACACAATGCACGATATCTAAACTCAAATGCTCACCCTCAAATGTAGTCATAACAGATAGAGTAGTAATTGTTATGCTGCATTGTCCAATTCCAAAGACTTGCCAGTGGTGGAGAGGAAGTCACACCTCTTTGTTTTGCCTACCGTTGCAGAACCTCTTCTCTTGTGTTGTATGTTGGTTATGCTTAGTGGAATCGAACGAAAATAAACGCACCCAACATGCAACGGAAGTTGATTGAAATCTATGCTTATGAAGCAGCCATAATGAACAATGATGCGGTGGGAGTAGCTTATTAGAAAACTCCATTAAAACTGCATCCAATCCAAACTGGTTAATAACAGGTTGAGTGTTTCTCAGTTTCAGTGATTGACTGGAATACAAGAATCTTTGATAAATGTTCTTCTTCTTGGCACTACGTCCTCATTGGGACAGAGCCTGCTTCTCAGCTTAGTGTTCAATGACCACTTCCACAGGTATTAGCTGAGAGCTTTATTTGCCAAAGTTGCCATTTTCGCTTTGGTATATCGTGTGACAGGTACGATAATACTTTATGCCCAGGGAAGTCAAGGAAATTTCCATAACGAAAAGTTCCTGGACCGACCGGGAATCGAACCCCGACACCTTCAGCATGGCTTTGCTTTGTAGTCGCGGACTCTAACCACTCGGTTAAGGAAAGCCCCTAATAAATGTACTTCGTTCAATTATGCAACAAAGCATAAAGCGTTGTTTTCTCAAATTGGAAAACATTATTTCTGCAAAATAAATAGTACTCGCCAAACAAACGAATTTATATGCACTCTGCAGCATGAAGAAAAATGTCCTCTGTGACATCAACAGTTTGATGATTTGGTTTTGATGATATGATTATTGAAACCACACTATGTGCATAGCGAGACGTTGAAATGTTTGATAAAGTCTTATCAAATCTTGTTGATTTTGCTGCATATCAAACAGATGGATGTTTATGTACGCTTGTTTATACTTTTCGCTGAACACTAATGATATTGGATTGATACTATTCACACCAGTGACTTCAACATCATATAGTTCATAGCTCCATATCGAAAAATGACGTCATCTAATTCCATATTACAGCGTAGGTCTCAGACGGAACGGAGCGGCTTCCATTTCTTTCACACAATGAATATATTTTCGGACCATCAGAGTGCTGCCCCAATGCGATAACGAGCTTATCACTTCGCCACTGAACTTGACTGTCGAAGCTAACAACAGTGGATATATTTTGATTGTGTATTTTGTACTGCACATATTGCAGAATGATTAATAAGTCAAATAAGTCCATTTTTCTGGTGAAAGTTAGGTTTCATTTGTATAAAAGAGATGTTGATTTCCGAAACTTCCCTGAGCATGAAGTGTTATCATTCCAGACGATGTAAAATGTCAAAAATGTCATCTTTAGTAAGAAAATCTCTCTGCTAGTAAATGTACAAATCTTCTGAGATTACTAAACTGAGAAGCAGGCAGGGAATGTCAAAAGAGTGGGAAGAGATCTATCCATCTATCTTATCGAAAAAAAGGGTAAGAGTGCTTGTACAAACAAGCGAGTTCGGGTTTCGGAGTGATTTGTTTTGTGTGTATCGAGCATGTTGATGAAGTTATGGCTGCTCAGTCAAGGAAGGATGATAAATTTGATGAGCTCGTTTCATGCTTTTTTTAATGTATATTATTGTGTATCATCGTACTTGCCACACGATATACGAATGCAAAAATGGCAGCTTTGGAAAAGAAAGCTCTAAGTTAATAACTGTGGAACTGCTCATAAGAACACTAAGCTGAGAAGCAGGCTCTGTCCCAGTGAGGACATAATACCAAGACGAAGAATAAGAAGAAGAAGACGGAAACCAACTTCTATCTAATAAGACACCACCAGGTACGATTAATGAAGAATCGACAGAATGACGTCATATTTGTGGTGGGATTGGAATTTCATATGCCCATTGTCCATCCTTGAGCCCAAACTATACAAAATACCATACGAGTGACTATAACCAACATGATGAATGCCATGCTTGCTCACTATCACAGCAATGACTGGGGCTGACACTGTCTCCGGTATCAATTACACACTTTTAATATCGTGTCAGGGGCTTGTTGCCAAAACGGATACAGTTTCACCCTCACTCGTTCCGTTTTTTGACTAATGGCATGGCATGGTGGCCGACGACGTTCTGATGCATATTGGCACTCGATAATGGTACGGATATTTGATATTAGTTGGATGGGTTAGATGGTAAGGCCAGACACAAACGTTTGATTTCGATTCCCAAGCAAACGATAGCCCCAAATGGTTTAACAAAGGCACACGCGATCGGTGTTTGAAGGCATCGAAAAGTGACTGTCGTATTCGAAATCAATAGATACGGTTTGGAAGCACTGGTAGAAGATTATTGAATCATTTTGTGTTTTATTCAATCAAAGCAGATTGAATATGTTTAGAAAAAGCTCTCATTATGGAATTTCCAGAGCAAAATTTTCCACCTTAATCATCACCATTAAGTTTCAATATTCGCCAATTAAAGAGTGATTCCAAGCAACAGCACCAAAATTTGATAAATTTTTTAATTCATTTTTTTCTATTGAGCTGAAACTTTGCACAGTTTTCCAGTTCCATCTAAATCGTCATTTTCCGATATCAAATCTTCAAGTTGAGTCACGACTAACATTTCAAAAGGGTGTATGTGAAAATGGTACAAAAATATTCAAAAAGCTGCACAGTAAAAACGGTTCGTTCGATTGTTAGACAACTAAAGAAACAAAGTTAGACAACTAAATAAAGATTCCAAAAAAAATACACACAGTAAAAAATTTTTTTTTTGCATTAAAAAACATAATTTTTGACACAAAAACTCAAATATCTCAAAACCCTATCGGAATACCAACGTAATTTTTTGAGGGAAAACGGTCCATTATATTAGCTATCTACCATAAAAATTTGGTGATGGCAAACCAATAAACAAAAAAGTTATGACATTTCAAACATGTCACAATTTTCACATTTAGTAGAAAAAAAAAAAATTCGGTGTAAATTATTACGGGAACCGCAGTTTGTTGCTGATTTTATTGTTAAGGGCCTTGCGTGAATTAAACAAGTCGTTTTCATGTATTCATTAGTATTATGTATATTATATGTATAAATATTATGTACATGTATAAATATTATATGTATATGTATATATGTATAAATTAAAATGAATTAACAGATTACACGAAAATATTTTTTTTTTACCAGGATATTTTTTTTTAGAGTATGATCGATGAGTTTCTAAATGTTATATATAAACTATAAAAGTTTTGGATTTGGGTATGCGTTATGAGATCATGAAAACATTTTATTAATACTTATTTATTTATTTATTGTTATTCAATTTTTTTACAATATCGAACACTTTTGCATCATTATCAGTACAGTTCGAGTATAGTTTTGCTTTAATTTTATTTTCTGATAATGGAATGAAACAGTGAAATTTTTGGGTTCCTTGGATCGTTTTCGCGTTATTATATTGCTCGCTGAGCTCTGATGCCGTTAATTCGTACTATTCAGTAGTAGTAAAACAAAATGATAATTTTGTTAAATCTTCTTCTTTTCTGCGATTCGCCCAATCAAATAGTTCTTTTGCAGTTTTAATTGGATGCTCACGTTCTTTGGCTAAACTTGCTCTTAAGGCCATGCGCTTTATGGTTCCTCCAATAGCATCACAAGGACCTTTGCCATGTGACGTAGCAAAGAAATGCCATTCTGCATCAATTCCGTACTTTGATTTAAATTGACATAGGCTCGAAAAATTCTTACGGTTTTTGTACTGCGATGCTGCTCCATCAGACATGAAATATATCTTTCTGATTTCTTTATTCTTATCAACGCGTAAAAAGTTAATTATTTTGGCAATGAACAAATTTACAGATACTGAGTCGTGTCTTAAATCTTCGGAAATTACAATAAAACTAAAATGTTCAATTTGCGTACTTCCATTGAAATAAATAACGAATGGATGAATTGTAGCTTGTTGTACGTTCCAGTGATGGGACTGCACTTCATCTTGCAATACAAAGCTAGTTTTCAGAAAAATCACAAATGACTAAAAATTCACCATCTTGTAATGTATTTTTCGTATTTTTTAAAAAGCGGGATTGGTCTGTTTTAATAAAGTCGTGAGGAATTAAACTTTCTAATTTCAAGCAAAAAAATGACACAAACTCATCTACAGGTTTTACAATAGTTTCTAGGTCACACCTATCCGTGGTCACCCATTGCTCAAATGATAACTGATCAATATAATTTTCTTCAAACTCAGCGAATAAAGTATTTTCCAATGATGAAGAATCTGGACAATCCGAACAAGATCGTAGATAGCAATTTGATGTTGTATTTTCACACAAAAGACTACCAGTTAACATTTTAATATCCTTTGATAAATTGATTCTTTTCAAACTATGTAAGATTAGGTTAATATTTTCGTGTGTTGTGCACACACAAACATTATGTGTTCCTGAATTGGATAGAAGCTTGCATTGCCTTGGACGAAGGCTTGCAAATGAGGAAAAACCTACCTTAATATTTTCGTTAATTTCCTTGAAGCGTGTATACGCTTCTTTCAAAGTAGTCATCATTAATCGTTTTTGGATTGCTTGACGCTTTCCATCTTTTTTTACAGATACATAATCTTTTTGGCCAGGCATAGCTCTACTTACTTCATCGTCTTCAAAATATTGAATTATTTTTCCTTTTGTCTCATCTGTTAATGAAGTACTCGACCTAGCATTTTTGGTTGCAAGACAGTTATTTTTGAATTTTTTTGCCTCTTTTGCTGTAGGGTAATTGATCCATTAGTTGTGGGTGTTCCTATAGTTGCGGTAGTGCCATTTACACTGATTTTATTGAATTAGCTGCAGAACCGACACCGCCAATCGACGTATTGGCTTATTGAAACACGAAATAGCCGAAAACATCGTTCAAATTGCTTCAAAATTGATAAAATGCCACCAAATATGCTTAAACTTTTCTCACTTGTACCAATAGTTGCGGTAAAGTGTTCCTATAGTGGAGGATCCCATAAGAAAACAACGGATACCGCAACTATAGGAACACAAATTAAAAATTTACCTCAACTAAAGGAACAGTGTACCAATAGTGGAGGTATTATTTTTCACTGACATGCCGATGATTGCTGCGTTTAAATCAGTTTTCTCATTAAGTAAATGGTCGTTACTTCCCATTACAACAATAATATGTACATTTATTACGCTACTTGAATTTTTAGGGGTTAAATGAAGTTGAACCGTGCTTAGTACCTCCACTATTGGAACATTTACCCTATTTCTATTGGTTTTGAACCCATCAATGGCGTCTTGAATAGACCACGAGCTTGGCAGCATCGACAAAATCAATAAATTTTCTTTCCTTGTCGTGGCTAGATTCGAGAACCTTTCCTTCATATTCATAATTACCTCATCGTAGTCCGTATTTTCCACATCCTCAGGTCCTAATTTGAAGAGGTTTCTTCGTACAGCTTCGTTGATTTCACGGTATTTTTTCTCGGGATAATTGACGTAACCCATCTTCGTCCATTTAATCGGAGTCACTTTTATTCCAGCTATCCCTTCGTTGAAGCGTTCGATGTTGACCTTCTGGATGCACTCATCTTCTGATTGATTTGTTGAAACAGATGTTGCTGATGGTACCGTGGCAAGACTATCTGCACTTGGTACTTCTGGAAACTCCTCAGTTGTTGTCGGTGCATCTAGTAATTCCTCAGTTGTCGTTGTTTTCGAACTTCCTGCAACCTGATCCACCGATGATGTACAGATTGCCCGTTTGTCAACGTTTAAACGGCAGGACGTACAAATGCGTAAATTTGTATTCAATGTAGACATTGGAGCATAACCAGCCGCTTTCAGTTTATCTATGGTGCTTTCGGTGAGATATCGTAGCTCTTTCGAACACTTTTTTTCTGCAAACGGCCTGCAACAGTTGAGAAAGCGACTACTCATGTTGCTCGTTAGATTTTAATAAACAAAATCACTTTTAAGGTTTTACTGACTAGTTTGGTGTCGTTTGCTTGACTGAAGAAAAATTTTACAATTAAATCTTTTATAATCAGAGTGGTAGTATATTTTTAGCTTTTTCGTGAGTATGTTCATGGTATGTACCTATCATATTTTTGATGTTGTTGAAGTTACTCGCTTTCTCCCAAATATGATTAACAAAGTCTATTCTCTACCAAGGCGGGTCTATACCCAGGTGTAATCAGATTTTAACTTTGTGGAGAAAACCAGCGCCGAGAAAACCGACCTGCTTTACGTATACTAGATCACCTGGGTATAGACCCGCCTTGTTCTCTACGAGGTAAACTTTTTGCAGGTAAACTAGTCGTATACCTGTATAGAAAACTTTTTTTGTAGCTTTTGTCTTCAATATTAGATTTCTTATAGGTTTCTTTTATCAAAAGGTTTCAACACTATTGAGATAATTTTTCTTCAGTTACGTACAATAAAAAATATGACACTATCAAGACTTTAGATCACAACACTGGATCGCGTCTAACTTTCTAATAGATGCTATAATAGTTATGAATAATTAAATAAAATATCATGAAAACAACTTGTTAACCTCATGTGGTACCCTTAACAAAAAATTCAGCAACAAACTGCGGTCCTAAAAAAAATTAACAATGAAAAAAAAAAAAAATTTACTAAGTGTCAAATTTGTGAAATATTTGAAATGTCATAACTTTTTTGTTTATTGGCTTACCATCATCAAATTTTTATGGTAGATAGCTAATATAATGGACCGTTTTCCCTCAAAAAATTACGTTGGTATTCCGGGTTTTGAGATATTTGAGTTTTTGTGACAAAAATGATGTTTTTTAATGCAAGAAATTTTTTTTTTACTGTGTGTATTTTTTTTTTTTGAATCTTTATTTAGTTGTCTAACTTTGTTTCTTTAGTTGTCTAACAATCGAACGAACCGTTTTTGCTGTGCAGCTTTTTGAATATTTTTGAACCATTTTCACATACACCCTTTTGAAAAGTTAGTCGTGACTCAACTTGAAGATTTGATATCGGAAAATGACGATTTAGATGGAACTGAAAAACTGTGCAAAGTTTCAGATATTTTTGAAATGGTCGATCAGAATCGACTTGCATGCCTCCGTGGAATCCCTCTAAAGTAACATTCCGCTGTGACCCTATGAAACGTACATCACCGACTCTCTCAATCAGTCACGGTCGACATGTAATGTACACATAATAAAGAGCAAAACGAAAAGAAAAAAAAAGCTGACAACAAAAGTGGAAGCCACATCACAATATCACATACTTGCGACGGGTCATTCCCAATCTTTGATGTATACGGTGCATCAGAGTCTGCTGTAGCTGTCCCATATTGTGGCTGGCTAAAAAAAGCAACGATGAACAGGCGCACAGTAGTACCGGCCATGGGTCAAAAGTCAATCGAAAAATATGTTGCCTTACACAGCGTAAAAAAATACCATTTTTGCGAGTCTCAAGGATCAAATCATGTGTCTAGTAAATTTGAGGTAGTAGAATCTGATGTTGCTTTCAGAAATGGTCCAGTTCTCACATTCTATGACATTCCTGAGGTAACTCAGCTAAGTCAGATGTGAAAATATTGTATAATATTGGTCCCAAAATGCTGCCTTGAGGAACACCAGCTCTTATAGGAAGTCTTTCAGACCTGGAGTTCTGATAATAGACCTGAAGTGTACAATTTGGCAGATAACTTTGAATTATTCTAACAATGTATATTGGAAAATTAAAGTTTTTGATTTTTACAATCAAGCCTTCATGCCAAACACTGTCGAATGCTTTTTCTATGTCCAGAAGAGCAAAACCAGTAGAATAGCCATCGGATGTGTTGGAACGAATCAAATTTGTTACACGTAAAAGTTGATGAATGGTCGAATGTTCATTGCGAAATCAGAACTGTTAATAGGCAAAAATTGAATTTTCATTGATGTCGACCATCATTCTGTTCAAAATGACCTTTTCAAAAAGTTTACTAATTGAGGAAAGCAAACTGATTGGACGATAGCTAGAAGCTTCTGCAGGATTTTTGTCTGGTTTTAAAATTGGTACAACCTTAGCATCCATTTGTCAGGAAAATATGCCAACTGCAAACATTTGTTAAAAATATCAACTAAGATACTTCTTGGAAGTTTCTTGATTAGGATGTAGAAAATTCCATTATCGCCAGGAGCTTTCATATTTTTGAATTTTTTAATAATAGTTCTCACTTCTTCCAAATCAGTCTCTGGTTCAATCTGGAATTTCCGAAAACGTTCTCTTGATTGAGAATATTTTCGAAGTCCTGAGTAACTTGACTTTCTATAGGACTGGTAAGTCCTAAATTAAAATTGTGCACACTTTCAAACTGCATAGCAAGTTTTTGAGCTTTTTCGCAATTAGTTAGTAATGATTTGTTTTCCTCTTTCAATACCGGTATTGGCTTTTGAGGTTTTTTTTTTTCAAAATTTTAGATAATTTCCAAAAGGGCTTTGAGCTAGGGTCAAATTGAGAAATTTTATTTGCAGAATTTTTGTTTCCTCATTGAGAGAATCGCTTTTTTAATTTATTTTTGCAGATGCTGCTATATCATTTCAGAGCAGGATCGCGAGTGCGTTGAAATTGCATTCTCCTTACGTTTTTTTAAGACGGATCAAGAGTTTAAGATCATCGTCTATAATCACGGATTCAAATTTTGCTTCACATTTTAGAATAGCAATGCTCCTGGCTTCTACAATAGAATTTGTTAGTTTCAAGAGCATTGTCAATATCAAGTTTTGTTTGTAAAGAAATGTTAACATCAAGATTAGAGTCAATATATGTTTCATATATATTCCTGTCGTCTCAAAAATAATTGAAAGTGGGGCTGATAGGATTGAGAATCGCTTCATGGGATATTTGAAATATAGCAGGAACACTTGAAGTCGAGTCTAGTACACGACACTGAAGACGGCCTTACGATTGTGCGATATTTGCCAGAAAACCATTCGCCAGAAAACTATTCGCCAGAATGACATCTGCCAGAAAACCATTCGCCAGAATGTACCATTTACCAGAAAACCATTTGCCAGAATGTACCATTCGCCAGAAAGTACCATTCCCCAGAATTATTTTTCTTGTCGATTTTGATCATGAAACATCTCGGAATCCAAGGACGGCCGTCACAATATTCGACTTATGCTACTTTTTACATGTTCAAAAGCACTAAATTGAACAAATAGTACGGTAACTATCTCGTTTTTCTCATTTTAAGCTTTCTGCTAGTACACAGAGCGGAGACAATATAACACTGTTATTCTAAATCTTCTTCTTTCTGGCGTTACGTTCCCACTGGGACAGAGCCTGCTTCTCAGCTTAGTGTTCTTATGAGCACTTCCTCAGTTATTCACTGAGAGCTTACTATGCCAATGACCATTTTTGCATGTGTATATCGTGTGGCAGGTACGAAGATACTCTATGCCCTGGGAAGTCGAGAAAATTTTCAACCCGAAAAGATCCTCGACCGGTGGGACTCGAACCCACGACCCTCAGCTTGGTCATGCTGAATAGCTGCGCGTTTACCGCTACGGCTATCTGGGCCCCTATTCTACATCTCTCACGAGATTTTTGGCTATGAGGTTTTGATACAATATTTTAAGCTGTTTTACCTAGTTTTAACCTGCCAGTCGTCGCGCGGTTTCCTACCGTCAGAAGCACCACGCTACAATTGTGAACGAAAAGCGAGGTTTTTTCAGCGGTGTTGTACAAAATACAACAGCGCGACGACTGAAGTGTTAAGAAAATTTTATTTCCTGTCACCGCGAGCTGTTCTTCTTCAGAATATTGTATTGTACAGAATTTCTCGTGCAACTACCAGATATTTTTTGCTTTTCAATTGACAGTTTATTGGGGTTGTGCTAATTTCTCCCGAATATCGATACCCCGAATGTCGTTTCCCTGAATACCCCGTTTTCTCAAGTGGCCTATTTCCTCGAAAATGTTTTGGCACTCATAATTATCAGAACTTATTGATTATTTCAGAGTGATGAACGGTTCATATGAAATACACCCTTCTTTTTTGATCAGCGGTCCTTAATGTTTCTCCGAACTCAGCATTTTTTCTTGTTTTCTTTATTGTTCTTTCTAGTTCACCACTTGTCTCTGAAGATTGTTTCTTATCCATTTTGAACTGCATCTATTTTGGGGCCGTCCATGAATCACGTGGTCGTTCAAGAGGGAGTAGAAGTGGGTGGTTCTATCATAATACCACGATCCATACAAATTTTGGGTCATTCGGGATAATGGATTGCAAGAAAAAGTGTCATTCGGGTGTCTGGCGTTCGGGGAAATGATATTCGAGGGAACAACATTCGGGTAAAAATAGACCAAGAGGTTTTTAGTAATAATGTTCACCTAAATTTCAGTACACGTAAAAGTATTCAAAAAAGAGTATTTGCTTACCGCTACTTGACATGGTGTTTGGCAAATAAGAATTCGCCATTCTCCATGTATAGGATGTTCTTATTAATTTTACAACTGTCTTATTTGTCCTCCACCTGAAAAATGTTATAGTAAATGTAAATTTGGATTGCGAGTGGAGGCATAAATAACTTCATCGAACTGACGGCACAAATAGTTGCAACGTATATCGAAATCTTGTAAATATCCATTGAACTAGCCCTTAAGAAGCAACAAAACTTTTAAGAACAGCTTATGATGAAGAAAAGGGAGCAATACTTGTGAAATATTCCAAACCATAATTTCCTGTAAAACTTAATAATATATAAATAAAAAATTAATTGAAACTGAAAAAACAGAAAGATGGAATTTAATAATTCTAAAATAGCATAATCTCAACTAAACTTTGAAAAACAGCTTATGCTGAAAAGAAGGGTGAACATCTTGTGAAGCCTTTCAAACCATAATACCATTTTACAAGGACAACGTATAATAAAAAAAAAACTTACTATGCTATCAGTCATGCTAAGTATTAAACTTTACATCAGTAAGCAGTATCTTTCATGCATAGTGAAGCAGCTTTTAATGAATGCAACTGTTATTCTATTGTATATTCTTTCTAGTTCCATGGTCCCCCAGTATTAAGTGTTGCTTTTTCAATTCATATTTATAAAACTTCAAATATTGATGTTGATCGTTGAATGCTCTAGAAATCGATATTTTCATAATATGTACCTAGTCCAACAATTGGAATATGGATATTCGAAGCTGGCTCACTAAGTCAACGGTAGATTGTGTCCAAGAGACCCTGTACTTTATTGAGTATATTACCAAAATAATCTCACACATTTTTTAAGGCTCTACAATTGCAAACTTGATTTACTTGAAAATAAAATATAAAAAAATTCTAGGGGATAGTAAATTCTGGGGAATGGTACATTCTGGCGAATGATTTTCTGGCGAATGGTACTTTCTGGCAAATGGTTTTCTGGCATATGGTACTTTCTGGCGAATGTCATTCTGGCGAATAGTTTTCTGGCGAATGGTTTTCTGGCAAATATCGCACAATCCGGCCTTACAGTTGAGGTCGAAATACGCGTATCTGTCAAAGGATACAAACTCTAGTGGAATTAAATGGTATAGTACTAAATTCGGTTTTTTTCATCTACGTATAGGTATTCTACTAAACAGCTCGAAGATTTATTATGTCAAAATCAAAATCAGTATGAGTAACTAATTGATTACAAAGATGACTAGAGTCGTTAAAGATTGTAAAGGTTGTAGATTGTGTCAATTGTAGATGGATTTCTAGAAGAGAAAAAACACGTAGCGCTATCAGGGTATTGAATTGAGAAATTTCCTGAAGAGCACCCATCAAATAAAATTCTACAGTTGGAATTACTTTGAGAATTATGCCATGACCGATGTTTGGCATTAATGTCACCAATGACAAAAAATTTTGACTTATTGCGAGTCAATTTTCGCAAGTCAGTTTGAAGCAAATTACCTTGCTGTCCAGAGCACTGAAAAGGCAAATAGGCAACTATGAAAGTATATTTACCAAGCTGTGTTTCAACAGTAACACCTAAAGTTTCAAAAACTTTAATTTCAAATGACTAAAACAGTTGATGTTTTATACGCCTATGAATGATGATTGCAACTACCCCACATGCCCCATCAAGTCGATGTACGATAAACAAAAAAGTTAGGATCTTTTTGAGTTTGGATCCAGGTTTTAAATATGTTTCAGTATTAACTGATATATGCACGTTATTAACCGTAAGAAAATTAAACAGCTCGTCCTCTTTACCATTCAGAGAACGAGCATTCCAATTTAAAATATTTTAATTATTTTTTGGATCCATTAGAAAAACGTAATCCAATAACAATTTGATTTGTAAATTTTACACCAATTTGGACTGCTTCAGCCATAGTGGTGGCTTTGAACATTGCATCAATCATTAGATTCAATTGTTCAGTTAGAAAATTAAAATCAGACACATCACTTGAAGTGGGCACATTTGATGATTTTCCGTCAGAATTTTCGGCAGACGAATAGGTGGAGTAGATGTTACCTGTGGCGGCAGGGTTTTTTTCCATTTGATTCGAACCAAGCAGAATGGGTACACACTTAGATAAAATTACTGTGGTCGGTACAATTTTACTGGGTTTTTGAACTACCGAAAAAATTAGTTAAATGGATTGAAAAGTAGATTTCACCATGTTTTATTTTTTATCGATATATGATATAAAAAGAAAGCTCTTTGCAAAATTTCAGTGAAAAATCTCTGTTTTTCGATTTCTGACATTTTTTTTTAGTTTACTGACTTTTTCGGTAGTTTTAAAACCCAGTTATTTTTACCGAACAGATTGAGTATGAGTACACATAGTACTAATAGGGGAGGAGTTCAAATTATCTGCTTCGATATCGGCAAAGGGTTTTCCGTGGTTAGATACATTCGAAATTAAAAGATTCGAACGGCTACCCGACGGATTAAAATTAGTTTGTGAATTAGCATGATTATGTTCTTCTTGATGGGTATGATTCCTAATCAAGCGATCGTTAACTGAAAAATGAGTATTGTTGGATACTCTACCTGGGGAATTGCGAAAACGACCGTTATCGTAACGGATATTATCTTTCATCTGCCTGGCATGAGCCTCGACGACTCTCCGTCGCGAAGGGCAAGCCCAAAAATTGGACTTATGATTGCCCTCGCAATTCGAGCATATAAACTTGGTGGTATCTTCCTTCACTGGACAGACGTCCTTAGCGTGAGAAGAACCTCCGAAAATCATGCATTTAGCATCCATGCGGCAATTTTTTGTACCATAACCCCACTTTTGGCACCGACGCCACTGAGTGGGGTTCTGGTAATTTCCTCCAGGTTTCTGGAAATGTTCCTATGTCACACGGACATCGAACATAAGTCTAGCTTTTTCTAAAACTGTAATCTAATTTAGATCTTTTTTGTTAAATTGAACTAAATAATATCCTTGAGAAAGCCCTTTCCGAACATTGCCTGATTGGGTTCTCTTTTTCATAATGATTACTTAGGCTGGGGAAAGTCCAAGTAAATCATTTATTCCATTTTTAATCCCTTCAGGTAACTCACAGTCGCCTGAAAGACCTTTCAAGACGACTTTAAACAAATGTTCAGGCTTATTGTCATATGTAAAAAAAATCCTCCTCCTCCTCCTCCTTCTCTTCAAGATGTTTGAGCAGAAGTTCCCGATCGTTAAGTGTTTGCGGCAAAGCGTGACAGTCTCCTTTCTTTGCGATTTGGAAGGAAACCTTGATTCCCCTAATGGAGGTCATGATCTGGTGCCTAAATCCTCAAAATTCTGAACAACTGACCACAATTGGCGGTACTCTTTGTTTCCTCAGTTGAATCAGAGAGCCTGGGCTAGAAACTGCTTCGATTTTGCTCGAAAAATTTGTCTAAGGAATCGAATTGATTTTGATAGTCAACAGACATATTGACTTGGCTATTTCAAATGATGTTTATCATCTAATATTATGGAACATGATACTTGATCGCTTCGCAGAACAAATGAAACCACTGTGCGTCGTTTCCGCGTTCGTCCACCGAGTTGTTAATGAAATAATTTAATTTCATCGTATGTTCCGTCTCGCTTCATCGTGAAGCGCCTCAAACCATCGTCGTCCATCGGTGTTGTTAAATCGCAACCTGGTTAGCGATATGTGTAGCCTATTGTGGGTGTGTGAGAGGTAGTCCTCGTGTTAGCACTTCGTCATCATCGGTATCATACGTGCCATGTGTGGAGATGTGACTCATCCTTGTCGCCGGTAGCACACAGCGGAGTTGTCCGATTGTGGATACTTCGAAGCGATGCGATAAAAACATAATTGATAACAGTATCAAATGTTTTTTATATGGTTTTGACATAGGACTACGTAATTTAACATTTAGTAGTTATGACGTAGAACTACATCATTTGACTCATTACGGATCGGCTGTAGTGGTTATGACACGTGCCTTTCGCGCCGAGGTTCTGCAATCAGTTCTTGATACTGCACATTGAAGATGGAAAGCTACAGATGAACGGTTGATTTATCGTTCCACTTCTGTTTTGTTTGTTGGATAAGTATTCTCGTGCTCAGAAATTATTTCATCATCCTTTATACTTCTTTAAAAAATGTTCCTTTTTTTTTTTTCTGGCGTTACGGGGACAGAGTCTGCTTTTCAGCTTGTGTTATTATGAGCACATCCTCAGTTACTATCTGAGATCTTCCTAATTGACCACTTTTGCATTTAGATATCATGTGTAAAAACACGAAGATATTCTATGCCCTGGGAAGTCGAGAAAATGTCCTTTACGAAAAGATTATTGACCGGTAGTATTTAGTAACTCACTATCCTCAGCATGGTGAATATTTTTAAAAAAAGAAAAAAAGACAATTTACACCGTCTTCAGCCATAGGCTGCACAGACTGAACATAACTAACATTAGACAACGGACACACGGAACGACCAGTGGACCAGTGAAGAATTTTTCGTTTGACGTAATATATATAGCTAAGGTTGTCTGGATCCGATGTATTTCTTTTAGCGTTCACTATCCTAACTCAAAAGGTTACGAGTTTGATTCGAGGTTGAATATTTCATTATCAATTCATTCTTTTCTGTAATTCTTTATGATATTCAAATCAAGCTTCTGCTATAAAAAACCATACAATTGTCATTGATATAACTCATATTGATTGTTATCCTTCTCTCTACTTACAGGTTTGTACTCGGATATAACACACAGAACACTATGGACGCCTTGGGTAAATAATGGATTTACAAATGCACAATAGTTTTCTTTAAACCATTTATTAAAATCTGTTGAAAAGAAAAGTCACGCATTGACCTCCAAAAAAATCTCATCACAGATCTCGATAGATAATTCCACTATGAAGAACATTGCCAAAGATCTCGAAACCATTCGAGGCTCGTTATACAAAGTTAAATGAATCTTAGGTGGTTCTGGTATTGGGAGGGACGAAATATAAGGGAGCCCATCCAGGAATATAGTTGCAGTTTTCATGACGTTTTGATGCTGCATATGCAGAGCTGATATCTTACGACTTGGTCGGAAGAAATCAATGATCTTTTGAAGAATCTCAGCAATACTCCTTAAGAAGGTATGCAAGAATGTTCTCTCTCTGAATGTTCAACAAAAAGATCCATTCCATTGGAATTGATAGCAAGATAACAAACTTTTTCACAGAGTGATTAAATCTAAACGGCATTGCATTCATTGCTATTATCATGTACACAATATTTATGGAAGGCATCCGATGTATATTGTTAAAAGCTGAGAAGAAAACCAAAAAAAATGGAACGAGCTCACTAGTTTCTTCTTTTCTATGGATATTTTTTGATGCACCTCAACCAAAAATTCTACTTCAATCCGCTTTGGAAGCAATTAATAATCGTACCTGTTTCTCTCTAATCCAGTTCCACTTCACGAAGTTTAATCGTATTCACCTGCACCAGTCCATTCATCCGACAACACCCTCTCTCTCTGGGCGAAGAAAACTAACAACAACGGCTAATTTCCCCAGCACATTGAGCACGAATTGCCTTTTTCCCGTTCTTTTTCAGTTTTCCGTCACAATCCGGCATTAGAGCCTGATGCTTGAACACTCCTGACAATACGTCGTTCACCGGTAGCTCCTATTTCGTTAAGGTGCTTGCAGCTTGACTTACTGGGAGTTAGTGTTCGACGACTGTTCATCCATTCATGATTATTGTTGTACATATATTTGGTTTACTTTCAAGCAACCAAGCCGTCACCCCCCTCATGGAAGGTGGTTTACTTTTCCTCCTTTTTCCCAATTTCAGTCAATGAATTGTCCCCTAAGCAGTAAATATGAACAACGTTTACAAGCCACAACACCAGCCGAAAATGAGGAGGATTACAACGATGACAGCCTAATGCTGTTGGTAAAATGAAGTTACCATTTCGGAAATCCACTGGGAAATAACCCTACGCTGGTGTTGATTTGATGATGACAGTGTACCCTGTTGGTTGGCATCGAATATTAGGTAGCCCGTGTCAAACACTAAATTAGAACAAATGTCGTAATATCGAATTGCCTGTCCGTTGGGGTTACACCAGGCCAGAGTTCGCTTACAGGACAAAGGTCAATTTTGAGCATTCTTTTTTGCTCTTCCATGTTTAATTCGTAGCTTATGAAGAGATAAGATACGATAAAGTTATTCATTACGAGCCGCCCCACGTGCTCTCCAACAAAATCGATAATGAACAGATTTCCAACACAGAACCAATTTGCCGATTTAAACGGAATGCCGAAAAGGCTCACGTAAAGCCCGTTTCTCAGCTGACCGTTCTAAGAGCCGTGGGCTACGACATCCATCAGGTGGACGAGGAAACGCAAAAAAGTCATTCACAAATTTCACGCAAAAAGAATCATTATACACGGCCTCTGTACCATTGTTGCTTGGATCGTTAAGGTGGAACATCTCGGAATCCAAAGATGGCCGACACAATGGCCAACTTCGCACCCTAGGCACAAAACTGGAGAAATAGTTGGTAAACGTTCCTGATCTTCTTATTTTAAGCTTTCTGCTAGTGCACAAAGCCAAAATAAAAAGTCCACTGTTGTGGGATGCTTTCTTCGCGAGATTTGTGCCTTTAAAGTTTTAGTGCAATCTTAGAAGTTGATTCCAAACTGTTTCACCTTAAACTATGAAGGATACCTTACTTTCTTTTCACAGTGAGCAAAGTATAGTCAAAAACGCATCTAGGTTCCATGTAAAAACTGAGCAACGAATCCATTTAATGACTAGGAAAATTTTCATCATATGAAGTATTTTTTTGAATTTCTGTGTTATTATACAACACTATCATCCTGATTTGGTAAAAGAAATTTAAGATTTTATTAACATTTTGTTAACAACATAATACATTTCATTTGCCGTAGCAGTTCAGATTTTTTACATGTGAGTTGATTTCATCTGCTTATAAGAGAAAAAAAACACGTTTTCAATTTACGTAACCTAACTTAACCTAAATATATAACGCATTAATCGTGGCAATAGAAAATTGTAACGAGTTTTGCCTGAAATTATTAGTTATTTTATTTGACATTTGTTCCAATGTTTCAACATTGGATATTCTATGTAACTCATTGGTACTGTACTGTACTGTACTGTACTGCTTCAGAATCATTTTCAAATTTTTTTTTTGAATTCTCTGCAGAGCTTTCTTCCGGGTATTACTACAGCTAGTCCATATTGGTACAGCATACAACATGGCTGGGCTGAAAAATTGTTTGAATATCAAAAGCTAGTTTTGACAATGTTTTGATTTTCTAATATTAACGGGATAGAGACATTTTACATATTTGTTACATTTGGCTTGAATGCCCTCAATGTGATTTTTGTAAGTTCAATTCTTATCTAGCAACCATCATATGAACTATGTGAGGTTTTCATAAACACTATATAGAATAGCTTCTCGAATTTCTTCTGACAGGTATCAAATTCTGAGAAAATTGAGAGTATCTCTCACTTATCGCTCTCTGTAACAATCATGATCCGCAATATATCATGAGAGTCGGTTTATCGTCTACTGGTACAGCTCTGATTATATCAGGGGATAACAGTGCATGATAAAACCTATCTAAACAAGCTTCAAACCGAGGGGGCCCTATTGCTATAGGATGTTCGGGGATTGTTTATCATGCCAGTAAAGTGCCCCCAATTAGTAAATAAGCGAGAAAAATAGGTTTCATCATCGCTCTCTTTTTGGAGCTCTCGTTCGCTGCTGCTATTTATCAAACTTGTTACAGCTTGCGATTTATTGTCAATCATGGATACAGATGCGATGTTTTCTTCGCTAACATTGATCGAGCTTTGAAATCAATTGAGAACGAATTCTGCATTGCCTGTGTCCAAGAATTCTTCGAAGTGTTTTTTGAAGTGTGCCCTCCAGAAATCCGACTGACAATCCCCCAAGAAATGATTTTGTACGGATTCCTCCAGATTTTTTAATTTAGCTATTTCTCCGGGTACTTTGCTCTCTTGAAACCTTCCAACATTTTTTTCATTAATTTTTCATAGCTTCTTCTTCTTCTTCTTCTTCTTAGCATTACGTCCTCACTGAGACAGAGCCTGCTTCTCAGTGTTCGATGAGTACTTTCACAGTTATTATCTGAGAGCTTTCTTTGCCAAAGTTGCCATTTTTGCATTCGTATATCGTGTGGCAGGTACGATGATACTCTGTATGCCCAGGGAGGTCAAGGAAATTTCCATTACGAAAAGATCCTGGACCGACCGGGAATCGAACCCAGACACCTTCAGCATGGCTTTGCTTTGTAGCCGCGGACTTTAACCACTCGGCTAAGGAAGGCCCCTCATCAAGTTCCTCATATATTACTTAAAAATACAAGGCATGAGGTCATGAGTTTTATATTAGGACTATTTGCAATGAATTTCCTATAAACTACTCCAAGAAGTTCTCAAAAAAAAATTTAAAAAATCCGCCATTTTTTTCTAAGAATTCTATCAATGGCACATCCAAGAATTCTTCAAATATTTCCCAGTTATTAATTCAAGTATAACTCGGGTATTAATTCATAAATTCAGGAAAAACACTCGGTATTTCTCCATGAATTGTTCCAAGGATGTTACCAATGATTTTCAGGAATCTAATTTTTTTTCGATATTTTTTCCGAACTTCTTAGTTTTCCCTCGACTTCTTGTGTTGAATTCATAAAAAAATATTTCTTCATTTATGTATTTCTTGTGGAATTTCGCTTAAATTTCTTAATAAAATGGATATAAGAAGTTCCCAAAAAAAGGAATGTCTCTACAAATTATTTTAGTATATTCTCCAAAAATCCTTATGGACATACCTTCTGAGATTCTTTCATAATTAAATAACACCAGAAACTACTCCAAAACTTCTTTAAGATCTACCAAATTTCATTTTTGACATTTGGTCAAAAACATTTGGTCGAATGACGTTTGGTCGAAAGTATGTTTGGGGGATGGAACATTTGGACGAATGAACATTTGAACGAATGAACATTTTGTCGAATGGCTTTAGAACTTTTTCGTCGAAAGATTATTTTGGAATAATTGATCGACCTAGAATTTTTGCATAATGGATGATCTTAAATTTATTTTGGGCAAACATCCTTTTCATCAAAAGTAATTAACGAATCTATCTACATGGTAATGCTTACCTACACTCTACAACTTGGTGAGAATCTGTCCTGATGTTTATATAGCATACATTATTCTTGTAAATGTTCTTATTCCTCAGTATATTTTGGATTGACAGACGAGAGGAAATGAAAAGGTGATTGTGTCTATTTATTGCTCAAAGTTGGAAACATAATGATCTATTGAATTTATTGCTTTTTCAAAATATTATCATTCTTTATAAAAATCCTCACAAATACTTTCGTCGCTCACTTGTTGAAATATAAAATATTGCTGAAATTATTATTCTT
This sequence comes from Aedes aegypti, assembly GCF_002204515.2. Classification (NCBI taxonomy): domain Eukaryota; kingdom Metazoa; phylum Arthropoda; class Insecta; order Diptera; family Culicidae; genus Aedes; species Aedes aegypti. The sequence goes on along the minus strand of NC_035108.1, from coordinate 59,661,215 downwards.
TCGAACTGTCATCATTCTTCATTTATAACTGCTGATCTTTATCCAATGACAACTTTTAGCGTAAGTGCTTGGATTTTTTAATAAGTATCACGTTTTACAGCGTACGACCTAATACGGTTGAACATGTAACAATTTGGTTCCGTCCGTAGGATGCGGTTTCCTACTTCCTAGAATAGCACCTACCTACCTGCTGCCCTCTTTTTCAATGACACAATTACTGTTTTTTAACGTGTAAATGTCCCTTGTAAAAAAAATCTGAAAAATCCCTATTCGACTATATTTTCAACGTTGTAGGTTATGGCCTTCAGTCTATTATGCTCAAAAACGGATTTTAAGTTTTCATCCGACGTTTCGGACACATTAACTAGATGTCCCTTAAACCAAATGCCATATACTTCTTAAATCAATTGAATTCTGTTGGACCAAATGTACATTCGATGAAATGTCTATTCGACCGAATGTACTTTCGTCTAAACATCATTCGACCAAATGTCATAGATTCCCTATAGAGATGTGTATTAAAGTTTCGCGTTACCTTCCCTCGAAAACTTTTCAGGAACTTTTAGAGAAGTTTTGAAGAACCTTCGACCAAATTCTTGCAAATCTTGAATGAAATCCCAAAAAATTGCTTGTCACACGGAGAACCTTCAACATACTGCCTTAACAAACTTGTATCAACATATTCGTTACAAAAGTTACAAAATGTCTTGTCTCACGAACTTTTGCTCCAAAGGTGGGGCAAAAGTTCGAATCTAGTGTGCAGCAAAAGTTCGTTGGCTGAAACACAAAATTTTTAAATGTTTGTATGACAGGCATACCAGCCATAAACTTATGTTTGCAGATAAATAAACTATAAATTTTCATCAAAAAGTTGTACGAAACAGTTAATTGTATTAAATACACCCAGAAATAGTAGTTTATAAGTAGTATAAATTTTAGTTGTTTAAATAATATGAGGATTTTAGACAATTTGCATTTCGAGAGATAATATATGGCTCTAACTTTTCCGCCATCTGATTCGAGCTTTTGCTCCACTATGGGCCAATAATGGTTTCCAAGGATTTATGCAAAAACTAATGCACCCCAAAGCATCTTAATGGTAGGTATAGAAACGCCCTTACACAATAAATCTAACAAAATCACGTCTAAAAGCAACAAACAGCCTTAACTTTTCCAAATTTTAATCGATTCTATAGTATTTGGAGTGAAAGTCTCCTACGGGAATAGCATTTAAACGTCCTGAATTGAGCTGGAAATCTTAAATAGAAACTCTTGTCCCAATCGAACTTTTGCTCCATTTCACTTTTCAATCCACAAATTAATGCTTGGAAAAAATATGCTATGCCCAAATTAATGCTTGGAAAAAATATACAAGGAAAATTTTATTTTCAATTATTTGAGGTATTCTGGAAATTTCTAAGGGACAGTATCTAAAAATTACTTAATGCATATTACTGGAAAAATCCCAAAATTCAAGAAGAAATGATTGGGAAAAGCTCCGAGGAAATTTCTTGGGAATGTTCTTTGTGAAATTCCAGCTCGATTTCTCGACTAAATTCATTGGTTGACTTCTATAAGAATCCTTGAATAACCTTAGCAATTTAATAACAATTCCAGAAAATTAGAGGAGTTTCTGATGTAATCTTTGAAAAAGTTCGTGAAGGAGGTTTTAAAGGTATCGAAACACGTTTTTATGAGTTCCGTCTCGAATTCCATCATGAATTTCCTAAGAGAATTTCAAGTGAGAGAGTTTTAGTAGGGATTTTCGAAAGAGTTTGTAGAATTATTGATGGCAGAATCCTAAGAGATCAGGAACGATTTTCAAAGAAATATCTTGAGAAACTGCTGGAGTAAAACCTCAATAAATTTGATAAGGAATAAAGGAAGACAATTATTAAAGTAATTTATTGGAAAAATGCAATTATGAAGTATGAACTCCGGGTGTAGTTACCAAACGAGTTCAAGAGAAAATCCTTAAAGAATATGAAGAAGAATATGTTAAGGTGCCATCTAAGATAAATACTTGAAGAATAAACGTATAAACTTCCAAGTATGTTTTTGCTAAAATTCCTGGAGCAATTCACAAAGCATTTCCTTCTCTTTTTTTATAAAGAGTTTCATTTGGAGATGTTCTTTACTATTGGCTTGAGGTGTTTCAAATTTGATATTTTGATAGTCCACCTGTATCGATGTATCGACAGCCTACATCTTGATAAATAAAGCTACGTTCATTATAGATAGTGTTATCGGATATGGGTTTCAGGTTTTGCAAAAGTGCGCTTCGGAAACTCAAGCAAACGTTTCCTTTGTTTTCACCGTAGAAGTGATTTTTTTTTCGGTTTCCGTGGCAGTGCTGGTGACGAAATTGAAAGTAATTGGGAACTGCCATAACAACGATGGATTGTCTACCAATTGATGAGCTCGTTTCATGCTTCTATTTCAAATAAGCTATACATGTACACATAGATCTTTTTGTGACAACGGTTTTGTTTTGATGTTACGTTTATTTATTTATTTAAAAAACATTGAGTAGTTCGTCACTACAAGTGTCGGCATATTCTTATTTATATCCAAGGTTCCAAATTATCACTCACTCTCACGATAATAGATTTATTCCTAACAGCAATTTTCAGCGATAAGCTGCCTTGCGATTTTATCCGTCCACAAAACGAATCGAAAATAGATAATTGCACATTTCCACAGCAGTGAGAAGTTTGTTTTCTCTCTCTCCTATCCATGGAGAAGTTTTCTTGTATCCATCACCACATTTGCTTTTACGTACCAAATTAACCATTTACTTTCGTCAAGTTGGTGTGGTAGCATGGTTAGCGTGCACGCATCGCGGTTGTTTTTAGCAATGTTCTAGGTTCGCATCCCGTCGTCGGCACTAGTTTTTGTTTATCCACGTAGTGGGAGCAGTTGGTGAGCATTCTCCTTACGTGCGAAATATCGTAGTTTTCGCATCATTGATACGAAAATTTAGAACCCTGTTTATATCACAAACATTCCATCCTTCACCTAACGACCGTAACATAAAAGCACAACACACAAGTCTTTTTTTGTATTTACAAAATCTTGGAACAATTCGTCACTATAGGTTTCGACATAGTTTATATTTAGTCTTCATCTATGTCAGGGCCGGATTTATAAATGTGGGGCAAAACTGTATGTGCTGTAGAACGATTTAATTAGATTTTCTCTGGAAACTGTCTCTCCTTCTTGGTTTGAGGTACCGTAATCCAGTGATAAGTTTTTTAATGTTTTTAACCCTCTCTTTTTCACGACTTGGATCGACTATTTCTTTACGAAAAGTTCTTTTTATGAAAAGTTCTTAAACTAAAAATGTTGCAAATTGTTTAAATTTTTCGAAAACAGTTTAAATTTCTTTGATTGTTTTTCAATAGTAAATTAATTGTTCATCAATAGTTTAACTCTTGAAACGGTGTTAGTAACATTTTAGTAACTATCGCATGATGTTATTCTTATTTGGTTTGTCTCAAATTCTTTGAAAATCAATGGAACTCTGAAGCTACTATGGGAAAGAGAGTTAAAAAATTTCATGTGAAATACAAATGTTGAAAGTTTTATATTTTTAAAACAAATACTAATACTCATCGCCCGTGACTATATACCGTACTTTGTTTTTTGAAAATTTCAAGCATGTTCAAAACAATGTTTTATACGATTTTTGTTTTAGTTGATAATGGGCATTATTTTTTAGGTAATGAAATAGCACACAACACTAGCCAGCAACTGTACTGGCTGTGGTTTCTATTGTGTGGGCTTTCAATGGGTCGCGACGTTCTCAAACGACCGGTTACGGAACATGAACCTAAAAAATAATTCGCTCTCGGGCTAGGCATTGGATATACATAGAAAGCGTTGTGTTTGGATGGGCATCTAAATCTTCCGAAAGAGGTGCACTTTGCGAAAGAGGACCACGTGATTATTGAGATGAAATCGAATTCAGGTTAACTTCTGCGTTCATGAGTCCTCCTATGCTTATATCACTTGTAAAACTCATGACATGAATCTTTGGAACATGCTTGATACTTTGCACAGCAGATTTTAAATTTTCTGTGTTTCAGAAAGTTAAGGGAAGCGTAAAAAGACAATTTTATTTTTTTTTATTTCTTCATGAATATAAAAAAACGAAGCTCTATCCATACATTGAAAATATTTCTCATATAAATGTCGACTCGAACTTCTTACTAGTAGGGACATTACTAGCAATGTTAGCCTGCTGATAAATGTTATCCCGTTTTTAGGTATTATGATTCCAATTATGAAATCTCAGCTTCAGACTGATTCGAAACTTTCATAAATGTTATTTGACTTGAGTACTTTTTTACAAGCCCTTCAGTTGTAGTTGAGTTACAAAATTTCAAAACGTAGGAATTCACCGCACTTTGTCTCAAGAAAAAGATTAGATTTGGCATATTTTTATTCCTCTACACATTCTTCGTAGAATTTCTTGTTGAGTTTATTTTTATGTAGCTAGTGAATCTACTGGCAATATTGTAACATATTGTTGGCAGATTCCTCGCAAGATCTATTACATACTGTTGACAAAACCTCTTATTAAAGATCTCTTTCAGGAGTCTGATTGTTTGGTCATCTCCAAAATTTCTTTAAAAACTATCATTACGCCTTTATTCTATAAATATGAGCGCTGTAGACTATCATTGAAAAATGTAATCACTAGATTAATATTGCGTTGTAAACTCGAAAAGATTCATGACCAATCGGGAATCGAACTCAGACACCTTCAGCATGGCTTTGCTTTGTAACCGCGGTCGTTACCACTAGGTCAAAGAAGGCTCCTAAATTCTGATTCTGTTACTCAATTCGTAAAAAACTTTCGCTTCACAGCAAGCTTGCAATAGGAACAAAGACTAGAAGAGTTGATCCGATGACCTTACCTACTTTCTTCGTTCTCGAAACGAACACGCATTTAGCACACATACTCAAGTCATTCACGTCCGTTCGTCAGTCAGTCAGACATCGTCGAGTGAACCGAGCTCAGCTCTGGTATGCTGGTTGCGGTACCTATGCAAATTATTGTAATGCAGCAAAGTTGCGAGAAGGAGAGAATACCGACCCGACCAGAATCACGTAACAAGGTTATAACACAATTCTGTCAACAGCAGGTAAAATAACAAAATTGGATATAATTTTGGTATCTAGTTGGCTTTGTTGTATAGTTTGTTATATTGTTGTTGTTGTTTCTATTTGTACGTTTGTTGTTAATGCCGTCCGAAGTTATGAACAGTAACACAATTTGTTAAAATTTTGTTATTTTTAAATATTTTTTTTTAATTCGTGCATTTTTTTTCGAATGTTTGTTGGTACCAGTTTTGTAACAACTAGTAATATAAAAAATCATATCAAAGAAATACATTCTATTACAATCTTGTTTCTTCCTTCTGACCGGGGAAGCTTGTGCTACACGCAATTCGAGCACACATGACCTGCCTCACCGTGGAATGCAGTAGCTGTGTGGAGCTTTTGCACGTTTCAGTTCAACCGCACACGGAATACCACCCTGCTGGGAGAGGGTGGTTTTAGAATGCAACCACCACCCTTATAATGGAACTACGGGGTGTAAATGAGTTTCTCTTCGATATGCTGAATGGAAGCATGCTGGAGAAAACATGGTTGTTGTTGGAGACTGTTCAAAACTGTTGTTAAATCGATCCAATTGTCTGTATTTTTTATTCATTTTAAATTTTATATTACTTGGTATCTGGTTGACAGCAGTGCCGGATTATCATAGAGCATACAATGCTATCTTTTTCATGATTTCTATGTGTTTAATTGGGCCTTCCCTATCCGAGTGGTTAGAGTCCCGGGCTACAAAGCAAAGCCATACTGAAGGTGTCTAGGTTCGATACCCGGTCGGGCCAGGATCTTTTTGTAATGGAAATTTCCTTTAATTCCCTGGGCATAAATATCATCGTACCTGCCACACTATATACTAATTCGAAAATGGTAGCTTTGGCAAAGAAAGTTCTCAGTTAATAACTGTGGAAGTGCTCACTAAGGGGTCGTCCAAAAATGACGTCTATCATTTGGGGGAGAGGGGGGGTCTACAAAAGTGTGACAGCACATGTATAAGGTATTGGAAAAGCGTGACACAGGGAGGAGGGCGGGTGTGTAGAAATCCCGAAAAACGATGGACGTCATATTTGAATCATCCCTAAACACTAAATAGGCTTCGTGTCCGTGCGGTTAGCGGCGTCATGTCAGTCGTTTAAGCATATTGTGTCACGAAGTGTGGGTTCGATTCCCACTCCAGTCGGTGGAAACTTTTCGATAAATTGAAACTAATTGTTGTACTCATGATAGGCCCTATTTCACAATACAACAATATTTACGCACACGTTTGTTGTGTGTCCTTAGGAACAGGAACATGTGCTGCATTATGCGTCAGTTTCATCCGATTGCATGCAACGTAGGTATATGTATAGTTCTCAGGAAAAGAAAAGTGCAAAGCGATTCTTGCTGCATCTGCAAAGTACGTGTGGTTGTGCTAAATGCATAATGAAGGCAATCAGGCCATGTTGTGGAAAGGATTTTTTTGTCCTGAAAAACCTTATTTACATGCTATTTGAGTATCTATGCAGCACACAGAAACAAACTACAACCTTTCACTCTTGTCGGCATGACAGGTTTTGACCTACATCCAGCTATGAACGTCCTTTAAATTCAAACTCATTTCTTCTCAACGAGCATACAAAACTGGCAACTGATGATGATGATGATGATCGCATAAAACCTTGTGAATGCTACTGCCCGCTTCAACCAGAGCCAAGAACAGAGAACAAGGAGCACCAACCAGCGCGATTTGCAATCTAAATAATCGAGATTTTCTCCAGTCCACTCCGTCGGAGTCAATACGCGGTGGCGAGGTTCACACTATGGGCGATCAGGTGGTCAAAAATCGATAAAATAGCTTGTTCTGATAGATTTTATATCGAAAAATGACTAATATCATCATTGCTGTATAAGTTCGAATATGTATTATGGTTTTGGCACAGTGAATCTCACAAATGACCTATTTGCATTATTAGTAACAAAACTCATTATTTCAATATAGGCTTTCTTCAAAAGTAAGTGGTTTTTGAAAACAAAACATCAAATTCCTAAGTCAAAAAATATGTTGGCCTCCATTTTATGCCCATAGTGGTCCAGTGAGTTGAACTCGCACTTATTTACTCACTTTCTTTGTCTGTCGCTGCTAGGTGCCAGCTACCTCACTCGTGTTAACGTTAAACTGTGTGACGGTGGAGAACGACATAAAAATGCGATTCAGTGCAGTGTGGATATCCCTGAACTCGAAATGAGTTCTTTGTTCCATATGTTTGGATTAGTCAGAAGGAAATTTATTCGAGATGGTGTTGATTCTTGTGAATGGATGCCCTGGGGATGTTTAAGTTGGAAGGATAACTCAGGTTGCAGGTTTTTTCAGGGTAAACTCGAAATGTTTTCTATAGATGGCTAGTAAAACGGTCCAGACGTCACATTTTCTATTTTTAGTAAAGTTGTGTTATTTCAATTCCTTCTTCTTCTTCTTTCTGGCATTACGTCCCAACTGGGACAGAGCCTGCTTCTCAGATTAGTGTTCTTATGAGCACTTCCACAGTTATTAACTGAGAGCTTTCTTTGCCGATTGACCATTTTTGCATGTGTATATCGTGTGGCAGGTACGAAGATACTCTATGCCCTGAGAAGTCGAGAAAATTTCCAACCCGAAAAGATCCTCGACCGGTGGGATTCGAACCCACGACCCTCAGCATGGTCTTGCTGAATTTCAATTCCTATGTTTTCCGTATAATCCTTATGACAAAAAAAAAGAATGCTGTCAAATTTAAATATCTTTGGCTGAAAAAGAATGCTGTCAAATCTTCATCCATTTTGGTAAATATTGAAAGGTGGGTCCGTTGAAGGATTCAATAGAAATGTACTTAGAAACTAGAATAATATTTCTAACAACGCACAGTGGGAAAAAAGTTAGCAAACCGACGAATAATTAGGAGAGGAGTATGAAAATGTGAGTGCAGAAGTTGGACCTGAACGCACGGATCGTTATCTTGCACATTTTACCCAAATTCCCCATTTTATCAGAGTTTTCTTATGATTTATCATATACTATTCAAAAAAACTGTTTAAAAACTATTGAAATAACGTTTTCTAAGCGATAATAATCTAAGGAAGGAAGTGCATGAGCTAAAGCTGACAGCACGGGTCGTTATCATGGTCATTTAATCCGATTTTTCCAAATGATCGGTTTTTGACAGAATTTTTTATCAGGATTTAGTATAAAGTAAATCATCGGTATCATGGTATGTGTTTTACCCAAATTCTCTATTTTTATCTGGTCCTTGATAGGATTTCTCTTATTATATGCAAAATAGTTATTTATGTAACGTTATCTAAGCAACAACAGTCAAAAGAATCATTATATTTATTTAAACTGACCGTACCGATTATTGAAATGATCATTTTAACACATTCCCTATTTCAATCACATTAGTAAAGTTTTTCTCGTGATGTGTCCACGAATACTTATTATAAGCTATTGAAATTGTCGGCTGCTTGGGCACGTCAGGAGTTAATCATCAATATTAACCTCCTTTTCCTGTGCAGCCTAGATAGCCGCGTAGTGTCGGTAGCGATTGTTTCAATTGACTAAGAATTAACACTACGGACTGCTTGTTCAGGTGGTAAAACTAATTTGTGATGTGCCTAGGAATTAACGGTTAGGGGGGGTCTAAATAAAACCTAATCGCAAACGGAGCCTGTAGAGTCAGGGTACCCTCTACAGTATTAAGCCCTTCTTGGGCTACCCGGAGCAATGGTGCAAGTGACTTTGTGTTTCTCCGAGATATTCGGCTGCCCTTATTCAGTCTTATCTGAATTCGCATTATGCTTTTTACGCAGTGTAATCTATGGTCTTTCGCCTTTGGCAACTTTCAATAGATATCGATCTGTTTTTTTCGCTGCTGGTATTTTTCTTGCTAAGATTGCAAAAAGCCTAATCCTGCCTAGTTTGGGTAGTGGTTACGGCTAGGATAGCTCAGATCAATCTCCAGCATAAAAGAGCAGCAATGATCAATCTTTGCACACTCATGCCAAATGGTACAGCCCAAGTGGCGCTAGTTCAAGAACCTTACTTCCGTAAGGGAAACTTCTATCTAGGTAACCTTGTGGACCCAGTTTTTGCTGCTTTCAGTAAAATGAAATGGCAAACTCGCGTGTCATGTCTCGTGCATGCGTACTCATTAATAAAGCAATCGTTGCTACACTTATTTCTGAGTTAACATCCAGAGATGTATGTGCTGTCACAATTGATGTTTCTGTTGGTGACCTCAATAAGAAATACGTCTATTGTTCGGTTTATTTGGCACATGTTGAACCGGTGAAGGATCTAGCCTACTCCGACTCGATGGTGGTCGGCCGAGTGTCAGGGTCGGTTTTGCAATTCCAGTTGGAGGGTGACTTCCGGTTTGCAGGCGCCTAAACTACTTATTACCGATACTACGTTATGCTCGTTTTACTCGGTCTAGCCCCCGAAGGAGGATCTAGCCTACTCCGTTCGCGCCGGATGGTTTCTTCTCATCCACAGACTGACTTGTCGAGTGCCGAGGTCGGTCCGACATTTCTGGTGGGAGATTGGCTTCCGGTGCATCAGCGCCCCGACGACCCGACGTCAAGCGCTGCTCTCTGCGCCTCTTTTCGCTGCCAGTTGCGCTGTAAGCCAGACATTATTTGCATCACCATGTTGGTCATCATATTCCATAGATCGGGATCGCTTGTCGCTTATACCTTCTACACTGAGGCACTCACCAAAAGCAGCTGCCACCGTGTTTTGTACTATGTTGAACCTTGGGTAGTTGAAGACAACATATTCTGGCGTTTCTTCATACTCCGTACACTCAGGACAGATACTGCTTGAATAAGCCGTGACCTGACAGGAACTGAGTCAAGTGGAAATTCACTTCTCCGTGTTCCCTGTTCACCCAGGCCGATAGATTCCGGATGAGCCTGTGGGTCCACCTTCCTTTCTCGGAGTCACTTAGCCAGCGAACAAATTCTAGCCAACTTCCTCACATGTCTGGTTTCTCTTCGCTGATAGAAGTCGATGTCTTCGGACAGGATGATGCAGATCGGGATCATCCCAGTGATTACGCATGCCGCCTCCGACGATATAGACTTGTACGCGCATGGTGATAAGTCGGAACGCGCTGTTTAACTTATCCCGAATCCGCTTGGACTGTAGCACCGCGCATCTTATCTTAGTAGCGATGTTGATACGCCAGCTAGAAGACGCCTCTTACTGCTTTTAGGACCACCTATGTTGGGCATAATTCATGTGAGCGCATTGCTCGTCTTCGCCGCCTTCTCGCATGCATAATCGACGTGACCGTTGAAGTTCAGCCGATTGTCTAGCATTACGCCCAGGTGTTTCAACTTTCGCCCCCGATAGTGATCTCACCTTGCATGTTGCATGCTTTGCAGTTGCTAGAGGCACCAGTCTGATAGAATACTTGATTAGTATAGATTTTGGATTACTATAGGATTAATATAGGCAATCGTCCAACCTTAAGGGTATCGGTAATGTCAATTTCGACTGGATCTTGAATACTACTTTCGGATGGCTTTCTCAGTCTGGTAGTCGAAGAACGATGTTTTTTTTACATTCCTGACGTTTCGGCCGATGGGTTTTGGCCTTTTTCAAGGGGCGTATTACCCGTAACGCTGGTAGCTCACCTTTTCGTGGTGCGTTACGGGATAAGATATACTAATTTGAATCCTAATCTCATCTTGTTTGTCGGGCTAGGGCAGAACAAAATTCTAACGAGCAAATTATTCAAGGAATGACTACTAACACAACTAACAAAACCGAAAAGATACAAGCGAAGCATAAGTTATCAGATACAGACACAACAGATGAAGACAGAGGCAAACTTAGGCCGCGTAGGAAAAAGTAGATGTAATAATGATTGGCCAAGATTCGATACAAAATGAGCATAGATGATAATTCACTTGAACTTATGGATTTTTTGACGTACAATATAGGTAGTATAAATTTGAACGGATTTTCCAATCAGACAAAAATTGATGCCATGAAATCTTTTTTAAGATTGATGGAGCTGGATATAGTTTTACTTCAGGAAGTTCATGGACTACATTTCGATTTTGCTGGATACAAAGTTATAAATAATATTGATCATTTGCGACGTGGTACTGCCATAATGTTAAAAGAGAATATCAAATTTAAACATTTTGATAGAAGTCTCGATACAAGAATAACGACCGTTTTGCTTGATAACGATGTTTTAATTTGTTCGGTTTATGCTCCTTCCGGAAGCCAAAATCGAAGAGCAAGAGAAGATTTCTTTAGGCTGACACTACCGTTTTATTTGAACAGGCCTTGTGACTCGCTAGTAATCGGAGGAGATTTCAATTCCATTGTTTCTGGTAAAGATTCTACGAGCGGAAATGGAGTTAGTCCACAATTGAAAACATTAATCCAAAGTTGTCGATTCTATGTTACGTTGGAATTTTGTCATAAGAATAGTATTGATTATTCATTCATCAGATTCAATTGCAGATCAAGAATAAATAGAATATATGTTGATTCAAGGTTAAGGGAAAACATTATTGATGCAAGGTTACAAGTAAATTGCTTTACAGACCATAAAGCGATCATAGTTAGATTGAAGCTTGTAAAATGTAGCCAAACAAGTGGTAGAAGATTATGGGCATTTAGGTCTGAAGTTGTAGATGCAGATGTGTTAGCTGAACTGCAATCAAAATGGGTTTATTGGAGTAGTAGAAGAAGATATTACAATTCGTGGATGGATTGGTGGACTTCTTTCACAAAAACAAAACTTACATCGTTTTTAAAATGGAAATCCAAACAGAAATACAAGTTATTTCATGATACGATGGAATATTATTACTTTTGCTTAAAAAGGTGTTACGATTCTTTCAGAAGCGACAAAAATCACGTTCAAAATATCAATAAAATAAATATGCAAGGGGAAGATGTAAGTACCTTTCACATCGGACAAAAGTTTTAAAAGCGGAAAAAATCGAGATTTGATAAATTAATTGTTAACGATTTGACTATTGAAGACCCACAGCAAGTGGAGTTGACAATCAAAACACATTTTACAGAACTATTTCGAGATAATGATAGAGAATGTGATGAAAACTTTTTGCCAAATAAAATAATTCCAGAGAATTGCAACATTAACGAAAATCTAATGAACAGAGTTACGATTGATGAAGTGCATAAGGCAATTTACTCGAGTGCTTCCAAGAAATCTCCAGGGCTAGACGGATTAACCAAAGAGTTTTACATGAGATGTTGGCCAATTATTGGTGTAGAAATTACTTACGTACTGAATGATGCAATCCAAGGTATTATCATTCCACATTTTGTAGAATGTTATGTAGTTTTGACTAAAAAGAATAAATCTGATGCACTAGAATCGATTAGACCAATTACGTTAGCTAATTTCGATTATAAAATTTTGTCAAGAATTTCGAAAAACAGACTAAATGAACTAATGCCTTTCTTGCTAACATCATGCCAGAAAATCTCAAATCCAAAGCACAACATATTTCAGGCAGTTTTGTCAGTCATAGACAGAATACCGATGTTTAAATATAAACGGAAAAAAGTTTACTAATTTCTTTTGATATGAAACACGCTTTCGACCGGGTAAATCATGGATTTCTGTTCAATACTCTGGAACACATGAATATTAATCGTAGATTTGTTGATTTAATGAAGAACATTTTTTCAATATCATATTCTAAAATTTCGATTAATGGTAAATTTACAGAAGACATAAAATTAGGATGCTCTGTAAAACAGGGTGATCCAATAAGTATGCACCTGTTTGTTTTGAATTTAGAACCATTGCTGCAAAATTTGCAACAAATTTGTAACGGGAATTATGACCTCGTAACTGCTTATGCTGACGATGTATCCGTGATTGTAGAAGATTACAACAAAATTACCCTAATAAAAAAAGTATTTGAGAAGTTTTCTTTAACGTCTGGTGCCGAGCTGAATTTAGCAAAAACGAAAGCGATTAAAATAGGTGAAAACACAAATGAAGCTATTCATTCTTGGAGTGCTCTTTTATGATTCAATTAATATGATAATCGAACAAAATTGGAAAATAGTCTTAACCAAATTTTCTCGATTTCTATGGCTGAATAAAACTAGACAATTGAATTTATTCCAGAAAACATTATTCCTAAATATGTTTGCTTTTTCCAAAATCTGGTATATTGGATCAATTATTCCAATGCAGGCAAATACGTGCAAAAGAATAATACAATTGATTCGTCAGTATATATGGCAAGGACATCCAATAATTGTTGCTTTTAATGAAATAACGCTAACAAAGATGAACGGTGGAATGAATCTACACCATCCTGAGTTGAAATGCAGATCACTTTTCATTAATAAAATACATTTTACCAAGGACAGCAATTTAACAGAACTTAATAGCTTCATCAACGACACTCCAATGAATGAAATCCCTACTATCTTCTCATATCTTAATAAGGCAATTTTAGAACTTCGGAAAATAAGATCTGACTATCGAAATTCTTTAATGTCGTCTGAAGTTTATAAGAAAATGCTTGATTTTCTTCCAATAGCTAAGGTAATTTGAGAGCATCCAAATCAATGTTGGTTAAATATTTTCAATAATATCAACGACAGAAACCTAAGCTCTGGCCAAAAGTCAGTCTGGTATCTTTTTGTCCACGAAAAGGTTGCTACGAGAGAATTACTTTATCGGCAAAAAAGAGTCTCATCTCCGTATTGTCTAGCTTGTTATGTTGTAAATGAGACTTTAGTACACACATTTTTTGAATGTTCGAAAATCAGACCATTATGGCAGTACATGTTAGCAAAATTGCGAAGAATCAATAGACAAAAATTTCGAAACTAAAATCATGAAATATGTTGTTATCCTTCTTTAGTTTTTCTCAATAGGGCAGAGAGAATAGAAGCAATGAAACAAATCTCAAATTATGTACAATATGTATTTGAAACAAATGAAGAAATTCGAAGTTTGAACCATTATAGATATAGTATAAGTATGTAATGTAATGTATGCTTCAAGTTCAATAAAACAAGTTTTTTTTTATACAAAAAAAGGACTCCATAGCCAGGATTATCAACGAGTTCAATTCATATTTTTTTAGAATACTGGGCAATATTACAACATAACGCTATGTAACATTTTGCCAGAACACTAAACGAATTTATAATAAAATTATGAGCCGGTTTCTTTTTTGAAATACTTTTTACTATTTTCAAATTTTCTAGGTGGCATTTCAAAATGATTATTGAGTGAGATTCTGAAGGAATCCTAGGAACGATTCTTGCAAAATCTTGGACATTCTGACCAAGATTTTCGTTAAAGCTTGATCAGGATTTTAGCACATCCCGATTCATGCTAATAATATTAGGTGCTATTATTAGAATATCAGAATGCTTAGCAGCAATTATCTCGTTTTTAGATTTCTTCAAATCAAATTTATTTCATTCATTGATTATTTCAGGTTTTATAAACTTTATTTACTGACTTTTGTCAGAATTATTAAGAATATTGGTACGTTTAAAAATGCAGCCAGCGACATAAAACTACTTCTGCGATTTGGCCCGCGGTTCAAAAAGGTTGGGCAGGCCTGGGCTAGGGTAAAATGTTTTGGTAATTCAAGTATTCGCGGTACAAAGTCCTTGTTAGTGGCAACAGTTTCTAAAATTGAAGATATTTTACCTAGCAGATAGTTAAAGACTCGGAGTTGGTCAGTCCCGAGACTACACTTGAAGCCAGGATAACAATCATGAGTATTAACTCAAAAAGAACTGTTAAGTACTGGTAATTCAAGGACTTACGTGAATTCTAATTACTAAACAAATTGTCTAGCTTGGTTCGGTTTTACTGCTAGTACTAAGCCCCTTTTTTTAGTATTTTTCTGGGACTAAACTAAAAACGAAACAAAGATGGGACTAGAGTACCGTTGTATGGTCAAATATCAGTAGTGCCGATTTGGTTCTTCAGAAATTAAATCGATTATGTTTGCTAAGCCTTCGCTGAGATGCAATTCTCTATGAACGGTGTAAATAGCGGGACCTTTTCATCACATTCGATTTTTATCAAATTTTCCAATTGACGGGGAGCGTGCCTTTGGAGCCGGCCTTTTGATAATGACTCCTCATACCTGCCACACGTTATACACATGCAAAAATGATCAATTGGCAAAGAAAGCTCTCAGTCAATATCTGTGGAAGTGGTCGTAGAAACACTAAGCTGAGAAGCAGGCACGTAAGCTGAACCAGCTTAAGTCATGCAACTATAAAACGGAGAAAAATTCGCCTTATACAAAACATTGATACGTCTGTTGGATTTTTGCGGACACGAATAGTGGACGTCGAAATAGGCGGGCCAGAAAGCCTTCGGGTTCACGAGCCTAAAGTGCTGTGGACATTACTCGGTGGGAAGCTAGACAAACCGTGCAGACGCATGAAACACGAGTTATGTCAAGTGTATAAATAAGCAAATATTATGAAACGTGTAAGTTGTGGCAGACTCTTAGACTCTAGTTGGGTGGTGACATAGTACGAATGTCAGAAGTACGAATTAATATTCAGCAGGAAAGGTAGAGGTCAGCGACTTAATGGAATGCCACGAATACGCTGGCTGTATGCAGTTGTAGATGATCTGGGAATTTCAACGATTCGGGACAACTGGAGAAGTATCGCCACTCTACAATACATCCGGTAATGACGTGACCAGGGATTGAATCCTGAGAAAATTGAGAGAATCTCTCACGTATCGCTCTCTGTAACTATCATAACATGCTGCACATTATGAGAGACTGTTTATCGTATACTGCTACAAGTTTGATCAGATTGGGGGGATAGTAGTGCATGATAAAACCCCTCTAAACATGCTCCAAGCCTGGCTAATAAGGTACCAAGGTATCATTGAATGATTTCAAAAGCCCGTAATTGAGCCCAAATTTTGCATCAATATCATAATAAATACCAGCGCATCTACCGAAAACATATAAGTTCTCCTAAGTATCACTGCCTTAAATAAACGGAAGTTCTGCATTCATCGCATCAACGATGAATGCATGCATGACTCAACCAAAACCATATACCAAATGGCCAAATCAAAGCCTTATAATCACAGCACCAAAACCAGTTATGACCAGAATTGGCAAATTAGCACTCTATGAAACGCCTCCCACACAGAAAAAAATATTTAATTTTCAATGTGATGTAAACTGAAGTCTGCTGTAAAAATAAATCAAATTCGTGTGTTATTACAGCATCATGTAAATTTAAATGAATATACATTCAATTTTCAACTAAAAATGATTGAAAGTTACATGATCGTGTAAATTTAAAGTGAATTCAATTGACAAATAAAGGATTGGTCGTTGAAATTTACGTTTATTTTGATGCTCCAAATATGTGCATGAAAATAAACTTAAATTTACAACATATTTTTAGCTGTGCAGATCATTATCAAGCTGGTATTGTGTCGGTTTTGGTGCCGTGACGACGCTGATACTTTTGGCCCACTCGTAAAATTTACACCAAGAAAAGCAGAGGACAAGCAAGCTATCATCAAGTGTCAGCCAGTAAAGAAAGGGGTATAAAACCCAGGAAAACGTTGGAAACAATAAATGGGAGAGCTAGACGTATCATCGGAAATTTGCCGACAAAATTGACGATTGTTAGCGGCACAAAAAACAGCCGGATGGAATCATAAAACGAAATCGACTTCTGTTACATGGAGTCAACTAGTAAAGCTCTTTTTCTGTAGTAAATTTTAGCTTAGTTGGCATGGAAGAGAAGTGGAAGGAAACTCAAGCTGGTCGATGAGTCACGGTAATCATATACCAAGTAGACTGTAGAATATAACAAAACAGATGCTACATATCTGCATAGAAGTAGTGAACAACAAACTTTAACTAATGAAATCGTACACATACGATGATCGAAATTTTCTGATAATATATACGTAATAAGTGTGAATGTCCAAAAATCCTATGTTCAAGCAAGTAAGCAGCACAAAAATAGTATAATAGTATGAAGGCAACGACAACGTTTCATTGGAATTCCACACAAGAATAGCAAATGTTCCACCGTTCCATAGGTCAGTAGATTTAGTACCGGGCGCATCCTATAAATAAAACATGAGTAGCATATAAATTAAATAACCGAAATAGCAAACGATGAGGCATCTTGAATCCCCCACATGCCGAATGCAGAAGACAAGTGTCTATATAGGATAGTGGTTACATTTCTGCCTTTCTTCCTGTACGGCCAAGTTCAATGACCATTGGACGGCTAATTAGCTCAAACGGGCCGCTGAATTCTCCCCCACCGCTACCAGACATGCCCCCTCCCTCTGATCACCAAGTCAAGTGGAACCACCTGGAAACGGTTGTACTGTAATGCGGCGTTCATCTTCCGGAACGGAGACGGGAACGACTCCAGCCAACATCACAGAGCGGAAGAAAACTCACCTCGAAAAAAAATCAGCCGAAGGAACATAAATCACTCACCGTTTCTTTGCTGGTTCAGGGCTGGTGGCAAGTCTTTGCAAAAAGTTTCTAATTTTCTGCAAGTCTCTAAAAAGGTTCTAATTTTCGTGGGTTGTCTCTTAAGTCCCTTTTTCAGCAAAAATAGTGTTTGAAATCCCTTTTTTCAGTTCTCTGCGTCCTGTTAATTATGATGCCAAATTCTACAGGCTCCAGAGAAACAGCCTTTTAGAGAGCACGCTTCTAGAATTCTTCTAGGAATTCATTCAAATACTATACCAGATATCACTTCAAGAATTCGTGTAATGTGCCTATTTTTAATACACTCAGTCGCTACCAGCCCTGCTGTTACGGTGAAAATGTGGCCCTAATGGAAGCTGACGGAAGGCCGAAATCGGCTTATGCAATTTCCCGTTTCACAAATCGCCTCGATGGTGGTGTAAACTGTAGCTACAGAAACTGTCAGCACCACCAACTACCAGCAGTGTTTTCGCGCGCGCCCAGAGCCCAACTTGTGAGGGTGCTACACGATTTTGAGTTATTACCTTGGGACATGCATTCTCAGTTCGTTCTTGGTGCGGTGTGGCATAGTGGGGGGAGGGGGCATTGCATGTTTGCAAGGAATCTTCTTTCGAGAACGGAAACCGAAATGGTTGCACCAAAGGATTCCATATTTAGACCGCGTTGTTGCTCAGCAAGGCTGAACTGGCGAGGCAAGGTGATGTGACCTGCATTATTGTGTGTACTACATGCATACTGTTTTTTCGGTTGGTGCTTATTCACCTTTGCATGCCGAGGAAATGTGTGTCAATATTTATAGCCCGCAGAATTGTGGTCGGTTCCGTTCCGGTAGTTGGATGTAGTTTCGCTGACAAAGCTGAGGAATCGCTTCGGCTTCAAGGTAACCTCAAACATGTATGCACGGTAATGAGAGCAGGAGAATTAATGGGCAAGAAATGCTCCGGTTTCCCGAAAGGAAGAATCAACATGGTCTAAAATTAGACCATTCCATGTGAGTGCATGACTGATGATATTAAGATTGAGGAAAAATGACGTGTTGTTCCTTCATTTGGGCGTTGCACTACGAATGAAGCAATTACTGGAGAAAATTCGTTCTTACGAGTACGTTATATCGTTTCAGCTTCGATTACTCTTCAATACAAGAGCTTATGTGAAACTATCGGACGATCAATTATCTAAACGCCACACTAACGGGTAATTTAATCAAACTACCTGAGCAGAAAAGTACGGCATATGAATACTGATTGTACCCCGTTTGGCATAAGGTCGTTTGGCATAAAGCCATTTGGCATAAAGTCGTTTGGCATAATGGTCGTTTGGCATAATGGCCGTTTGGCATAATGGCCGTTTGGCAGAATGATTGACTTAAAATAAATATCGGCATTTTACTAGCTTTCACCGAGAACTCACACAACCGAGCCCATAGCAAAAAATTTGGCAGGTTCTAAACAAGCGTGGCGTTCGTTTAGATATTTTCCACAGTAAGAATTTAAAATATTGTTGTGACATTAGAGAGCATTACTAAATAAAACTCGTGACGGGTCTCTTCATCTCATAACATTGAGTATCTTTGTGCTTGTTGCGATATACATATTTGAGAACAGTAAATTGGCAAAGAAAGTTCGCAGTTATTCATCAAGGGAACGCTCATAGAATATTTCGCTGCAAATCAAGCTCTGTCCCAGTTTGGACGTAACATTCCATGAAAATTACTTGATAAAAGAATGGATTTTTTTTTTGAAAAATATCAAAAGCTCTAAACCAAAGATCTATCAATACGACTTAATGCAAAAATAGCCTATATACGAGAGCAGATTATTTTTCGTTTAAAATGTTGTTGTTTCAGCATAGCTCAAATGAACAACACATCTTTAAAAGAAAATATTTGTGGCAAAACTTTTCAACGGTTCAATATGAATTCTAATTTTGTAAGTGTACATCAAAAACATCTATTATCGAGAGAAGGGAAAATTTGTGATTGAAATAATATTTTTTCCAGCATATCTCGAAAGGAGATCACGCGTTTGCCCCAAAAAAGTATATGTTGAATATTGGCAGGTTCTAAAGTAATTATCATTCTAACAACACATCTGGCAAGAATTGATAAAACAGCAAAATATAAAAATGGGTAACATTCAGCTTTACTAAATAATATAATTTAAACCAGTATAAATAAAAAGAACAGCTTATTTTCAAAAGAAGGCAAAATTTATAATAACTAATAGAAAAATGGACGCAAAAAATTATTGCGGCATAATAAAACGAAAAGACATAAAAAAGTGCGTTCAGAATCATCGAAGTGATTGTGCTACTTTTCCCCGAATGACCGGTTTCCCCGAAAAGTGGTGACGAAAAATAACGATAAACAGTCAAAACAAGGAAGTATTCCGTCATTCTCGGTTATACACATGTTGGCAAAAATGCTGAGGACGGTAAAACTCGAAAGAACCGCCAATTAAATAAAGAAGGGTGCATATAATTGGTCAGTTGGGTCACCATCCTGAAATGTATGAAGTTACGACAATTATGAGCGCCTAAAACTTTTCGGGGAGGTGGGCTAGTTGGGGAAACAGGATATTCGGGGAACTGGCGTTCGGGGAAACGACATTCGGGGAATCGACATTTGGGGGAAAGTAGCACAATCCACCGAAGTAACTGCAGTAATCGATTTCTCTTTACGCTGATAATTTGAGCAGATCAACCTTATCGATTACCGCCCTTTTGTCAGTTGGAAACAAAAAAAATACTTTAAAAATATAGCTTCCAAGAACACACACCGAGGACCTAGGATCGAATCCCATCCCCGAGATAGTCACTAAAAATTCAGTGACGACTTCCTTCGGAAGGAAAGTAAAGCCGTTGGTCCCGAGATGAACTAGCCCAGGGCTAAAAATCTCGTCAATAGAGATAAAAAAAATAGCTTCAAAGAACAGCCTATGTATAGAAGAAGGAGACATTTATTGAAATTTTAAATCAACAGTTTTCATACCTATAATTATGGTTACATCATATTGAGAAAAAAAAGAACAATTAAAAGAAGGGTAAATTTGTGCTAAATATATAAAAATCTTCAGTGCAAAAAAATGTTCCATTAGCGAAACAAAAAAAGAAGAAATAATATATGAAAGAAGGGTTATTTCTGGATAAGTGATAAAATACTGTTGGCAATAACTTTCATAATTCTTCTTCTTTCTGGCGTTACGTCCCAACTGGGACAGAGCCTGCTTCTCAGATTAGTGTTCTTATGAGCACTTCCACAGTTATTAACTGAGAGCTTTCTTTGCCGATTGACCATTTTTGCATGTGTATATCGTGTGGCAGGTACGAAGATACTCTATGCCCTGGGAATCGAGAAAAATTTCCTTTACGAAAAGATCCTCGACCAGCGGGATTCGAACCCACGACCCTCAGCATGGCCATGCTGAATAGCTGCGCGTTTACCGCTACGGCTATCTGGGCCCCAAACTTTCATAATATGCTTAAATTTATTCAAGAGCGAATGATTGTTGAATATGGTGTCATTTTGTATCAATTGACTTCAAAACAAGCCTAATGTCATCAGAAAGATTCAATAGAAACGTAAAAATGAAGAATTGAGAAATTCTTGGTTTCAGACTCATTATGCCAAACGACTATTATGCCAAACGACCATTATGCCAAACGACTTTATGCCAAATGACCATTATGCCAAACGACTTTATGCCAAATGACCTACCACCATGAATACCATATCCTATCTTCCTACCTTGTACCTTGATGGCTACAGCGTAGCGTCACCCAATGCCGAGCGTATCGTAGAGCTCCATCTTGGTCGGTCTTGAGCGATATTTTTCCAGTTGCCCCGAGTCCTCTTCCACCGCGTACAGCCAGCGCCATGGTCTTCCCCATCAAATAGTACCTCAGCATCAACACCACTAGACATACTTCTATCTCTACCTGCAACCATGTACTTCGTTTTTGGTAGATATACATATTTTTGTACGTGTTAGCCAAATTAGTTTTACCGGAATACCATGTTCTGACGTTATCTATCACAGCTCATTTCCTTTCACTGAATCGTACGCTGGCTTAAAATCAATTAACGGATGGTGAGTCTCCAGGAAAGAATGTAACTAAGTTCATTCGCAAGGCAAACATCTGATCCTTTGTCGAGTGGCCCTAGCGGAAACCAGCCTGGTATTCGCCGACAAAGAATTCCTCTAGCGGTCTCAGTCTGCTAAACAGGATAGGGGACAGTATTTGCACGCCGAATTCAGCAGGATGATCCCTCTGCAATTGGTGCACTAAAGTATGTGCCCTTTCTTGTAGATTGGGCGTATGAGGTCATCGAACCAACCGATAGGCATTTCGTCCTCTCATACCTTTAAAAGTACTCGATAAATCGATTAGTAAAGCTACTCACTTCCGTGCTTGAGAAGCTCGACCGGGATCTCGTCTTTCCTAGCAGCCTCACAGTTCTTCCTTCAGCTCGCTCCTGTTCCATTAGAGATGTAATGCCAAAAAGGAGGAGGAGGAGGAGGATCTAATTTGACTATACATCTGCTATACATACTGAATGCCAAAGGCGCATACGGGTGACCTCCAGACTGCAGACAAATTAACATATCATTTAATTATTACATGTTAAATGGCTGGGCATGGCGTACCAATGGTATCTCGCGTACCTGCAGAAATCAAAAAGACCCCTTTGTGCGGTCCTCAGCCTCTTGCCCAGCAACTCCTATCCCTACCTCATCGTGGTACTGGCCGGGATACGAGTAACCTTGGGGAAGATCGGGTAACCAACCCCGGTGGGAACTTTGGTCGTATGCTGACAGGGAAAAGGGGGGGGGTTGCTTTTACTTTTGCTTCTGCAAACCTGGAGCGTCTGTACTACATGTTACGAGCAGCGTCTGTTCCTCATGTCAGGGGCGGCTGATCATCGTCCGAGTGCCAGAGAAGGACTCCAAGCTAAACTGTGCATTATGGTCCTCCGAACATTTAGGGGGAATGGTCCTCCGGAAATCTGGGGCGTTGGTGTCAGGCCCTGCAAGCCAACCGTAAAAGCACATCAGCACAAGAACGTCAACGAGGGAATACGGACCGGAATAATCGGAAAAGTCCTCAGCGACATAAAGGGACCAGAGATGGGCAGAACGGCTTATTTTAGTGAACGGATCCGTTCCGAATCACTCATTAAAGTGAACCGGATAATTTGAACGGTTCAGTGGCTCAGCGGTTCGCAAAGGAAGAGCGAACTGTACCGAGCGAATGGAAAAATAGCGGTTTACTCCCTGTAGCGCGACATGCGTCAAACCTTTCACATCTTTCACTCTCTAAATATTCGTACATTCTTCTTCAGATACTTTTTTTTTTCAAAATTTGTTTTAGTGATTTCTACAAAGATTTCTTCAGGTATACTTTTGGGATCTTCTTCAGAAATTTATATATTGATCCCATCAAGCCTCCTAAAAAATCTTCCAGCGTTGTTTCAAGGGATGGTTAGAGAAATTTCTTCGTAATTTTGTCCAGGAAATCCATTATTACTTCAACGTTTTTTGACAGCATTCGACTCTCCACACCTCGATATTGATGGGTTCGAAAGATCGCGATAAAGAACATATTTTTAATGAATACTAGATTGTTAGGATATCTGTTGTTACGAAAAAAAGGGAACATAATAAACAAGCAGACGTCATTTTGGGTTCCTCATTTGTTTAGGATCTTAAAAATTTAGTAACATTCGATATTTGATATTTATCTAATTGACATACAGAAAGAGAATTGGGAAAAAAAATAAACACGAACATATTGAAATATGGAAGATATCGAGATATGGAGGGGCAAATGGTATGCAGAATGAATGAAGGAACCGAAGCAATCACCGACATAGCGAGAGATATCGAAATGTAGAATATCAAGATGTTGAGGGAGAGCCGACTGTGTTTTCTCCAATTGTAACTTTAAGATATCTGCCAAAGTTTCCTACTTCTTCTAAGAAAATAATCATAGTACTGTTGTTGAAGAAATTCATTTGGGGATTTTTCCAGGAAGAACTACGAGAATTCCCATGCCAGTTGCTCGAGTTATCCTTTCATGATTTTTTACATGGATTCATCCATATTAAGCCTAGAAATTCCTAAAACTCCTCAAGAAATTATCCGAAAAAAATATATTTATTACTCTATCAGGAATTTCTCTTCAAATGTGACCTGGGATTCCTCATGAAGCTCATTTAGAAATTTCTCTAAAGATGTCTCCAACATTTCATGCATAATCACTCCTGCAGTTCTTCCTAACAATTTCTCGAGTATTTTCTCAAGTAAAATCTTCATGGTTTCTTCAAAAGTTCATCTGAGGTTTCACACCAGCTAATACTACAGTTGAATTACTAGTAATTCCAATAATAATCTAAGCAATTTACTTACGAAATCCTTCAAGACTTCCTCAAGAGCCCAGGAGTTCTTTCTTTGTGAGAGTTCATCAATGGTTACTTTCAAAGTTAATCAAGTTGAATATGATATTTCTTTGGGATTTCCTTCTGAAATATTTCCCGCATTTTCGATAAATTTCACCAATAATTTCTGAAAAAAATGAAATTATTAATTTTTTTGAAGATATTCCTGGGTTAATGACTTTGAAAATTATTTGAAGACATCTTTGGGAAATTTATCTAAAAACTTCTAGAATAATTCCTGAAGGAATATTAGACACAATCTCTGGAGATATTCCTGAAGGAAATCTCTGGAGGAAATCTGAACGCTAATTTTGAAGGAAGTTCTATAAAATTCCTGGAGAAAATACCGTCAAATGAGGTAACTTGCAACAATTTTCAACTTCAAAGCTGTATGGATGAAAAATTGGAGGATTCAGAAGAGACAAAACTCATATGGTAGCCTAATCGCCACGTAAAGAATCAGTAGGCCGGCTCCAAAGGCACGTATTACTAATAATTATTGATTAAATAATGAGTATTAAATCAATTGGATTGAAAACTCTACTGGCATTGCATAAGGTGAACATAGGGGAAAATTATATCATATCATAAGTTTTGAAGTTTTTGAAGCCATACGTTTTAATGCAACTTTTCTACAAATACAGTGGTATTTTAGGTTATACTTCACATATTTTTTATACATATTAAAATCAAAGCGACGACATACTGATATGTATGTTTTATAGTCTCTGTTGGTGTTTTTACAAAACTTTCATCATATTCTAATCAGCATATTTTCAATATTATTCATTGTTTCAATGTTGAAAATAGAACTTAGTCTAATAAAAATGCGATTCATGTGAATTTTCTAATATTTAGCACCAAACGTATATTGAATTGATTGGGGTAAACATTTTTAAATATTACTGAACAAATCAATGTTCAATTTTGCCTCTTCATTTGTTTTCAATGACAAACGGCAAGAAATATCAAACATTTAAGATCGAAATTGCTGTTGCAAGTTACCCCACATGGGTGGTCAAAAATGTTTTCGATTTTTTATAGTGTTTTAGCATCAAATTAAAAAAAAAAATACTGAAACAATCTTCAAAGAAATTCATGATGAAATTTCTGAGGTAACTTGTATGATCACCCCTAAAAAAATTCTACGTGTAATTTTTGATGGTATAAAACGGAATCCTTAGCAAGTTCTCAAAAAATATAAAATGAATTCCTGAAAGAAATCATTGAAGTGCATTTTGTAATTTATTTGAAACGAAGTCTGGGCAAATTCATTCATTTTTAAGGCATTTCTTTCATCAAGAAGTTCAAAATCAATCCCGACTCAAAAACTTAAAAAGTTTACAAATTTTCCTAGAATACCCAAATAAATGATTGTTCTCTAGTCACTTCGCCAGCTTTTTTTTTTTTTTTTTAAATTTTTTTATTAGTATCATTCCAAACATTACATTCATTTCTTATATCTAGGTGTTCTGTGTTATTTGACAACACTATCATCCTAATTTGGTAAAACAAATTTTAGATTTAATTAACATTTTGTTAACAACATATTACATTTCATTTGCCGTAGCAGTTCAGTTTTTTTTACAGGTGAGTTGATTTCACCTGCTTATAAGAGAAAAAAAAATGTTTTTAATATACTTCACCTAACTTAACCTAAACATATAACGTATTAATCGTGGCAATAGAAGATTGTAACGATTTTTGACTGAAATTATTAATGATTGTATTTGACATTTGTTCCAATGTTTCAACATTGGATATTCTATGTAACTCATTGGTACTATACCAGGGAGGAAGCCTCAGAATCATTTTCAAAATTTTATTTTGAATTCTCTGCAGAGCTTTCTTCCTGGTATTACAACAGCTAGTCCATATTGGTACAGCATACAACATGGCTGGCCTGAAAATTTGTTTGAATATCAACAGCTTGTTCTTAAGACAAAGTTTTGATTTTCTATCAATAAGGGGATAGAGACATTTTACATATTTATTACATTTGGCTTGAATGCCCTCAATGTGATTTTTGAAAGTTAAATTCTTATCTAGCATCAGCCCTAGATACTTAACTTCATCTGACCAATTTATTGGAACCCCTCTCATCGTGACAACATGTCTACTTGAAGGTTTCAAATAAAGAGCTTTTGGTTTATGTGGGAATATTATTAGTTGAGTTTTGGAAGCATTAGGAGAAATCTTCCATTTTTGCAAGTATGAAGAAAAAATATCCAAACTTTTTTGCAATCGAATACAGATGACACGCAGGCTTCGTCCTTTGGCGGAGAGGCCTGTGTCATCCGCAAACAAAGATTTTTGACATCCCTGAGGTAGCTCAGGTAAGTCAGATGTGAAAATATTGTATAATATTGGTCCCAAAATGCTGCCTTGAGGAACTCCAGCTCTTACAGGAAGTCTTTCAGATCTGGAGTTCTGATAATTAACCTGAAGTGTACGATTTGACAGATAACTTTGAATTATTCTAACAATGTATGTTGGAAAATTAAAGTTTTTCAATTTTACAATCAAACCTTCATGCCAAACACTGTGGAATGCTTTTTCTATGTCTAGAAGAGCAAGACCAGTAGAATAGCCTTCAGATTTGTTCTTCTTCTTCTTTCTGGCGTTACGTCCCCACTGGGACAGAGCCTGCTTCTCAGCTTAGTGTTCTTATGAGCACTTCCACAGTTTTTAACTGAGAGCTTACTATGCCAATGACCATTTTTGCATGCGTATATCGTGTGGCAGGTACGAAGATACTTTATGCCCTGGGAAGTCGAGAAAATTTCCAACCCGAAAAGATCCTCGACCGGTGGGATTCGAACCCACGACCCTCAGCATGGTCTTGCTGAATAGCTGCGCGTTTACCGCTACGGCTATCTGGGCCAGATTTGTTCGAACGGATCAAATTTGTTACACGTAAAAGTTGATGAGTGGTCGAATGTCCATGGCGGAATCCGAACTGTTCATTGGCAAAAATTGAATTTTCGTTGATGTGGGCCATCATTCTGTTCAAAATAACCTTTTCAAAAAGTTTACTGATGGAGGAAAGCAAACTGATTGGACGATAGCTAGAAGCTTCTGCAGGATTTTTGTCTGGTTTTAAAATTGGAACAACCTTAGCATTTTTCCATTTGTCAGGAAAATATGCTAATTGAAAACATTTGTTAAATATATCAACTAAAAATGATAAGCTACTTTCTGGAAGTTTCTTGATGAGGATGTAGAAAATTCCATCATCGCCAGGAGCTTTCATGTTTTTGAATTTTTTAATAATAGTTCTCACTTCTCCCAGGCATTTTCGAAAACGTTCTCTTGATTGAGAATATTTTCGAACTCCTGAGTAACTTCATTTTCAATTGGACTAGTAAGTCCTAAATTAAAATTGTGCGCACTTTCAAACTGCATAGCAAGTTTTTGAGCTTTTTCGCAATTAGTTAGTAATAATTTGTTTTCCTCTTTTAATGCCGGTATTGGCTTCTGAGGTTTTTTTCAAGATTTTCGATAATTTCCAAAAGGGCTTAGAGCCAGGGTCCAATTGAGAAATTTTATTTTCAAAATTTTTGTTTCTTAATTGAGCAAAACGTTTCTTGATTTCTTTCTGCAAATCCTGCCATATAATTTTCATAGCAGGATCGCGAGTGCGTTGAAATTGCCTTCTCCTCACGTTTTTAAGACGGATCAAGAGTTTAAGATCATCGTCTATAATCACGGATTCAAATTTTACTTCACATTTTGGAATTGCAATGCTCCTGGCTTCAACAATGGAATTTGTTAAAGTTTCAAGAGCATTGTCAATATCAAGTTTAGTTTCTAAAGAAATGTTAACATCAAGATTGGAGTCAACATACGTTTTATATATATTCCAGTCGGCTCGTAAATAATTGAAAGTGGAGCTGATAGGATTGAGAATCGCTTCTTGGGATATTTGAAATGTAACAGGGACATGATCAGAATCAAAATCAGCATGAGTAATCAGTTGGCTACAAAGATGACTAGAGTCGGTTAAGACCAAATCAATCGTAGATGGATTTCTAGAAGAGGAAAAACATGTGGGGCTATCAGGGTATTGAATTGAGAAATATCCTGAAGAGCACTCATCAAATAAAATTCTGCCGTTGGAATTACTTTGAGAATTATTCCATGACCGATGTTTGGCATTAAAGTCACCAATGACAAAAAATTTTGACTTATTGCGAGTCAATTTACGCAAGTCAGTTTGGAGCAAATTAACTTGCTGCCCAGAGCATTGAAAAGGCAAATAGGCAGCTATGAAAGTATATTTACCAAACTGTGTTTCAACAGAAACACCTAAAGTTTCGAAAACTTTAGTTTCAAATGATGAAAACAGTTGATGTTTTATACGCCTATGAATGATGATTGCAACTCCCCCACATGCCCCATCAAGTCGATCATTACGATAAACAAAAAAGTTAGGATCTCTTTTGAGTCACTTCGCCAGCTAATATTTCTACTTCCATGACAATTAACTGGAAGTCAATACGATAATTTCCAGTAAACTAATGTATTTCTGAACAAGAATTAAGAAAAGATGAATTGTAGGCTCATTAATTGATATTTTTGGCGTCAAAGTTCAAGACTGCTCTACTTCGCCAACTGGTCCCATGTTCTTAGCATGCCTTATGCATAGTGGGACAAATATGGGTAGAACGGTGGTATAACAACATACCATCATAAGTTCCCTAACTTCAGACATAATTCTACAAAAGCTATGATTTCATCGTTTATTACAACAGTCGATTTTAGCGCATTACATTTAGACAACGTTCACTTTAATTTTGAGGGCCCCTAAATCGAACTCCGCACCGGGCCCCAAAAATCCTAGCTACGCCACTGGATGGATGAACATTGATGAAGCTTTTTAGCTGTGAACCATAGGAGAGTTATCATATCAATTCAGCAAAAAGAAACGAGTCGTTGTCGCAGATAACTTTTAAACATGGTTTTCCGGTGAAACTTATTAGGCTAATAGTGCATGGGTATCGAAATCAAATGTTCGGATCACAAACGGACCTCGAGTATGTGGATGAATGTAACCAAGGATTATTTGCCACAGCTTATTCATGAAATCGTACGCTGTCTTAAAATCAATGAGCAGTTAAAGTGTCTGCAGGTTGTACTCCCTATTGACAGTACTAGGCACCATACAAATTTTCACTTTCCAAACAGTAACCGAGCGACTGCATTCGCATTCAGGAAATGAATTTGCTTTGCTGGCTTTGCCCTCGCCCTTTCGTCGAGTTATGCCTGCAACCCGAGCCGGGATGGTGATGAAAAGGTATTCATATGTGAAAACAAAAGGTTCTCAACTCACATCGCTGGTTCGACAGCCGACTAACCACCGAACTGCTGGCTGTACGGTTAGACATCCAATGCATCACCACCATTCATTAACTGTCTCGTCGTCATTCGTCACCTGTGCGACACATAGACATCGCGAGGTATTCATTGCGACGACTAACTACTGAAGGCTCGGCTGTAATCCAGTCAAAACAAAGCGGAAAACGTCCAACGTGATGTGGGGCTACCGTTTTGGTTTGAGTGTGCACAGTAAAAAATAAATTATAAAGTTACGTAATTTAAGCTGCACTTCAGTTCCATAGCAAATGTGGTGCACAATTCTCGCATAATTTGTGATCTCGCCCTAAAATCCAATGGTAACCGAGTATGTAGCTTGTTGTTACCGAGCAAACGAATGGATGTACACGATGAAGAAAAGATCCTTCTCCATCTCCTAGTGGTGATAGTTTTTATCCTGGTTCATTAATTTGCTTAGAACTAAGGAGCTACACACTCGATTACCAATGGCTTTTAGGGCGAGATCACAAGTTATGCGAGAATAACATCTTGAGCGTTGACAATCAGGGTCTAGCATTCGATAGAACCGGTTTGAGAAATTAGCATAAAATGATCTAAAAGTTTAAACGGGATTTTTTTTTAACTGGTTCGTTTATTTGAGGCTCAATCGCGTTTACCGCTTTACGGAGCCGAAATTCATTTTTTGTATTATTTACAATTTGTTAACTTTTTCAGTATAAAAATTAGTACGGGATGGAACACTCGTGGCAACTCGAGGTTAATGGTCACAATGTTTGGAAGGAAGGACATGGTAAGGATTAAACGGGATTTGAACTCAGGTCCAGCGAGTGAGACTCGCATCCGATACCGCTCGGTCATCCTAGCACGCTGAGGGAAGTGTGTTCAATTTGCTACCTGTTTTGTGTTGCTACTTGCAATGGATTTCTTAGCATTTTTTTTTTCCATCGAATCTGATTACGTTTTGATCGAAATATTGTTGTAAAACAAATTTGATCAAATATTGATACACAGCAAGAAATTACGACAACCGATATTATTTATTTTTTTTGCTGTGTATGTATCATGGATGGAGATTTTTTTTTTTACTGTATCGCGATGAACTACTGCGCCACAGTGTGTGCACATAGGTCGCGACATTCTATCCAATTTAGGCAGTAACTTGACTGCGCTGTGGCTGTAGTTGGCGCAATATGGCAGGGAATGGTGAGAAGTGCACCAGACAGCATGGAGAACTTAATGATGATTTTCCTGCGACACTTTCACGTTAGAGTGTTTTTTTTATGTGATGGGAGTATTCTGAACGTCAGAACACCATGGTTTTGAAATCAAGTGATGTAAAATTGGGTTATTCACGTTTCTATCTGCTAATGTTAGAATTTAAAAACAATTGACTATAGGATTCCGATAATTGACAAATCGCTTAAAGGTTTAGAAACATACCATTAAGAAAATGTTACCATTAAATTATGTAATGTTTTGTCGAGAGAGTTATCCAGGCATATATTTTTGATCTTTATTGTTTTATCTTTATTTTCAATGCTGATAGCAGGTGTCTTCTTAGAGACTTTGTCGCTTTTTTAAACAATCTCCTAAACAAGCCTCCATGTTAATAGAAGGCAACTAAAGTCCCTTTTTTGAACAAAAGGATATTTGGAATAATGGATTTGGCCTGAACCTCATATGGCATTATAGCTATGATGTTCAGGATAAAAAATCACTAAATTTGAGCAGTCGCACGATATGAGTGAATAGCATTACAAAAGTGTCCCTCTGAGACCCTATCAGAATCGATTCCGAGGTATCCGAATGTTTCCAGAACCTCATATTAATCTATGGGATTATAGCTATGATGTTCAAGATAAAAAATCACTAAATTTGAGCAGTCGCACGATATGAGTGAATAGGATTGCAAAAATGCCCCACTGAGGCCCTCCCGGAACCGATTCTGAGGTATCCGGATGTGGCCAGAACCTCATATTAGTCCATGGCATTATAGCTGTTGTTTTCATGATAAAAGATCGTGAATTTTAAGCCGTCGTGCGATATGAGTGAACAAGATTACAAAGGTGTCCCACTGAGACCCTATCGGAACCAATTCCGGGGTATCTGTATGTGCCCAGAACCTCATATTGGTCCATGGCATTATAGCTATGATGTCCAGGAAAAAAATCATGAGTTTTGAGCCGACGGACGGTACTATTCTTTAAGTTTCAGAAAATGTCCCCTTTGGGTACATACAGGAACTGGTGCCCGGTGGCCGAGTTTCCGAGTTTCGACCTTCTGGCAGCTTTTCACTTAAGTATAGAAAGTACACAATAAATAATTTTCTTACCGCTAATCTTGAAAAATCTACGTGAATTATCACTTCCGTAATTAATATACCCCATTTGAATCCGGAATAACTCCGGAATACCATTTCTTCTGGAACATAATAAATCTTGTAGAGTACCGTTATGACTCATTTTCCGAACATTTAAGGCCAACAGTGACCTTAAATGCATCTGATAAGCATAAATTAGCTGATATTTGTGAAAATTTTAATTTCTTCACGAAGTCTAACTGTAAGCTGTTGGGTTTGCTGATAAAATTATATATTTAAACTTGTTTAGTATTGTTTTTACGTAAAAGTATAGAACGACATTTTGATTCAAATGCCGAACACTGTGTTCATTCTGTCTCATATTTCGAACACCTTGATTCAAATTCCGAACAGCACAAATAAATAATATTCAGATGAATAATTTCTCAAATAAATACATCTGAGTTAGTTCTACTGGTCTCGAACAAGAGAATCATCACTACTCCCGAGGTATAAAACAGATTGGAAGACGTTTAAATTGAATTGCAATTGACTGCCATTTCCTGGTTATTTGATGACATATTTCAGCGAAACATTTCAACCAAATTGTCATACAAAAACCGAGTGTTTGGAATTTGAGGCAAAACGGTATGCAGTTTGACCAAAAGATCCATCGGTCTATAACTAGCCAAGTTATGATTTTTTAAACAACTTTTGTAAACTTCTGTAAAACCCTTGGATTTTTTTTAATAAATCTTTGGATCACTTTCAGGTATTGACAACGGAGCTCAGAGATAAAGTACTTGGAAGTTTGATTTTTCAATTTAATAAAACTACAGTATTGGACAAAACATTTGCAACTTTTTCGATTTTCCATACAAAATGATCAACTTTAGAACGTTATACCTGAGCCATTTATGGACCGATTTGAATGAAATTTCACAGTTCTTCAGGAATAACTTGAATTTGAACATATTTTTAGAGTGATTTTTTTTAATAAAATCTTCAGCAAAGTTTTAGATTTTGACTTTGTTGGGGGGAATTTTGTAAGCTGCACTGTCCTAAAAGTTTACAACATGAAGCACTTCAATACAGCGCAAATTGTGCTAAAATATGAACCACCCAAAACCCAGCTGAAGTGAATAAAAAGTGCCAAGAATAGAATCCGGCTTCCTCTTTGATACTTTATAAAAAATTCCTCAAGTTTTGAAGGTACTAAAAACATATTGAAAATAGGCAGTCTCGATATAAATATAACAAAATTTAAATTAAAACATTAAAACCAATATCTTGCACAGAACTGCATTTTGAAAGTGTCTTTTGGAGATTCGATGATTTATAGTAAATAAAAATGATATCGAACGAAAGTAGAAGAAAAGGAAATTCTATCGACAAATTGGTTTTCTTCACCAATTACCATTGTTCCAAAGATCATTTATTGGAATATACTCTGTTTCAAATCGTCAGTTTTTTTTTTCGTATCAGTTTTTGAAGCCCTGCCAAAAACATCTCCTATGATAGAAGAACTATTTTCTGCTTACGTTACTTTATAAATCTCGTGTAACATTTAAAAAGGGCCAATCCTCAGATCGTTATTTCTAAGAAAATTTGATGTCAATATTGATCACCACATTTTCACTTCCTTTTTCTCAGGATTCGACCCAATCAAAGTGATTTCTTGATCGTTGAGTGACTATTTACTATAGCTTCGCGATAATATTAAAGTTTAATCTAAAAAACTGCCAAAATGTGAGAAAAACGATAAGTTTATATGCTTGGACCATTTTTGGTTTTCAACCAAGCATTGGCCTTTTTTATAGGCCTAGTTGAATGTTGTTAGCGTGCATTGTCCCAATGCTTTGCCCTTTTGGTTAACAATGAATGAGTAAGAATCATCTCAGCATGCTAAGGCCAACAACATTTTGCGATATACTCTGATTGTAGGCCCTCTTGATAGAGAGAGAACCGTTCATTGGCCGTTTTGAGAACGGGGCCAATGAAGGATTTGCAAAAAAAGTGGATATCGTCCGGTTTTATAACGGTAAGTTTTATGTTTATGTGCATAATGTTTGCGTAGTTTGTGGGGAGTTGTGTTTGATCCTTCGACCTTGACGCTTGCTCCTGCGTGGGCCGGCGATGAGGGCAGGATCAAACATGTCACGCGTCGGTCGAGTGAAAGTGAAAAAGTGACGTGATCGATAAGTTCTTTTTGATCTTTCGACGTTGACGCTTGCTCCTGGGCAAAGCGTCAAGAAAGTCCGAGCAGTCGTCAGTTGTTTTCCTTTTCGGGTCGCGCGCCCATTTTCTCTGTGTGTTTTTATATAGCCGAGCAAACGAGTGAAGATGAAAGTGGATTGTTGCTGCTCAAGGATGACGGATCAATTGGTGAGCTCGTTTCATGCTACTATTTCTAATCTATAAAATATGTATGATTGCACCTTTAATCGTTACAACGGTGAGACGTAAATATGATTTTTCAACAAACTATGAGAGGTTCGTTACTGTGAGTGTCGACATAAACTCTGATTCATAAATTATTTACGTCCACTTTTTTTTCTCAAAACACCTTTTTCCTTTTACTTTTATTTTTGTAATTAAAAAAAAAACTTTGAATGGTTCGACACTACGAGTGTTGACTTTCGAAAGGTTCACTTTATTCAACAAACTTTGAAAGGTTCGTCACCTCAAGTGTCGGCATAATTTTTCTCTACATAGATATTGTTCATACCAAATGAAAATATTATATTTACATATAAGCATATTTATAGCTCACAAATAATTATTTATCATGGTCTAATCGTTTATCAAAGTGAATCCTATGACCCAACGATCCTCCCCATTAACAAACATCCCTCCAAGTAACCTTTGTGGAGATGCAGAGGCAAACACGGTCTTCAAATAGCAAAGGTTACACTCTAACATTCCTTCCCCCAATCCCACCTGACTGCAAATAAAAAATAGAGGCACTGAATTATGCACACTGAAGAAGATTATGGCCAATCCCAGCCGATCTTCTAGTTGATTCTTTGTGCATTTTCACTGACCTCGGTCAATCACGGAATAGCAACCATTGATATGTGTAGTCAGTCTAAGCTAAGCTAAGCTAATAATGTTTGCGTAGTTTGTGGGTGTTGGGAGGTGCAATCGAATGGTATCAAAATCCGATTTTTGTACTACTTGGCTCTTTAGAAATGTAGCACGAGAAATATGTATGCAAACATGTTGAACATGTTCAAACATAAATCGGTCGATATCACTATCAACGTAAATCATTAAAAAGAGAGATCTTTAGAAACTCATCATTTTTAATTTTTAATTTGTTGTCAAATTCCGGTTAATTATTTCTTCTTCTGCAATATTTCTTTGAACTCTGTGTTAGTTGTTTGGAAAACAATCATATACAATTCGATGTTCTTGAAGTAATGTCACCAAATATTAGCAGGTTTGAAAGTAACTCTCCTGCGAAGCAAAAATGATGCGAGGGTTTTCTGAGGAGTAAAAAATGAAACCATTTCATCATTCACAACACGAATCCTCAAATGATCCGTGTGAGAGTGATTCACTTAGAATCACTCTCTGAAGTGACCCGTCCGAAAAAAATCAGGCCTCGCGGAATTGTGATGGCACTTTTTTTTCCTACTCTGTGTTTTTCGGTGCCTCTCTGCTTAGTATCATTCGGCTCCCTCACAAAAAGGCAAAGACAGCTCGCTACTCTAGAGCATGCTACTGTACTCTGGTGTTGTTGAGGAGTATTATAAAACTTGAATATTAGAAAGGTATTTCTAATCTTCAACGTTCTTTTGATGTTTTTCGTCAGAGATTACTTCAGGATTTCTATTATAAATACCACCAAGTTTTCTTCTCACGATAACTTCAATAACTTCTCACACATTGCTTGAATTCCCTGAGATTCTTAAAAAATCTCATGAAATTTTTGAAAAGGACTTGTGTATCAATGAGAGATTGATTGATTGACTCTTTATTATGGGGAAATTCAGCCCGAGGCTGGTTCATCCCCGTAGAAATGAGAGATTTTCTCATCTCTCGCCCACTTTCGGTTATAACAGTGAAACACAGAAGATTTTTGGAAGTGTTTCTCTATGGATCAAAAGACAATGTACTTTGCAAGCGTTTCATACAAAAAACTCGACAGTAAAGGTGAATTCGGCTCAGCTATTGACTGAAGAGAAAGTAAACAAAGAGAGCCTCTTCAAGTTAGATAGGTTCTTTTGAAAAGAAGACGCGAGGCTTCTATGACTTGGGAAATTTCTGTAAGAATCCCAACAAAAAAGCTATTTTCCTAAGGAATCCTTGCAGTAATTCCTGTAACAATTGTTAGAAAAATTCCTGCTCGCAAACCGAAAGAAATACTTTTTTAAAATGTTGAAAAAAGTTATAAGCATATGCGTGGAAGATACACATGAATGATGAATTTATCCCGACAAGTAAAATGAAGAAATTCCGGGATGAATTCCTGACAAATTTCCACAAGAAATGTCTTGATAAATCATGGAAAAATTCCTAAAGGAATACTTGCACAAAAAAAAAATGGTAGGAATCTCTGCAGTAATTTCTGGCCTATCCTTAGACAACTATTGGTTGAAATCTTGAAGGAGTTTTCAACAAGCATCATGGCGAAATTCATAGGAAAATCTATTAAGTCACTGAATAAAATCCTGAAGAAATGCTTGGAGTGATATCTGGACCAATACCTGAACTTTTTTATGATGATATTTCTGGAGAACACTATGCAAAATACAATCTTTAATGTAATACCTTCCGTAATGTCGCAAAAAAGTGCTCTAAGCGAAAGTTTGGTCCCTTAGTTTTTAGTTTCGATTTCTTCTGGATACTGTTGATTAGTCCTTTTAGGCTTGAGGTCTCTAGAATAGCCACCAGCCTTGAGAGCCTCTTATTGGAAGAAATGGTTTTACTGTTTTTTTCCGAAAAAATCCCCTTCCATTCAAACGAAAAAAATTCATGCAAATTGTTTCCAAGAATCAGACACTCATCATCTCCTGTCTTGAGATTCCCCATTTTGCCGTTGTTTGTCAAATAAATACCTACCAAATTATAAGAGACATGAAACTTCTCCACGTTTGCCTCTGCAAATAACGTTGTATAGGAAGATGCTGCTTTTTCTGGAAATCATTTTGCATTAGCTGTGGGGAATACTATCCATTGCCAGCAGAAAAAAGCTATCTGCACAAGTTGTATTTCTCTATTTTCTCAAACCTTCCGATGCCCCAAACGACGGCACACGAAGGCTAAAAGATGTTTAAATATTGATGCCTTTCAACCCCATCCGGCACTTTTCACTTCAAGCGGGGGAAAACTTCTGAAGGCTGTTGCTAGTGGATAGAAGTTTTTCTCGTCTGTCTACTTCCTATTATGGGATTCCGGTGGAAGGATTTCTTTTCACGTTGGTTTTTTTGTGTAGTCGATTTTTTCTCATACATTTTTACTTGTTTTTTTTCTCGTTTCAGGTAACGTTTGAAATCAGGATTGGCGTTCTTTCACAACTTGTTCGAGTGAGGTCAGGAATAATTACTCCTCCGGGGTATTTACGTAATCTTTTTCCTACCATGTCGTGAGCAAAGCTCATCGAAAGCGCACACAATTACACCTACTTTGAGTCGGTAAAGCCGACTCACAAACTATGGTGAGCCAAATTCACATGCAAATGTGGACGCCAAGTTGTGTCTTAAACGCCTTAAAGGTTTGGAAATAAGCCGTTTTGGTTCCACTTCCCACTCAACTGCCATGGAACATGGGGGACAACGCCGATCACAAGAAACGCTTATTGTGGTGTGAGCCGGTCAGAAAGCGATTATGCTAATTGTACATTTGTCAAGTTGGGATTATCCAGAGTTGCTATACGTTTGTCTACTATTAGTTTTTCAGACAGATTTTATTTCGTTGGGGCGTACAACACTTAGCTATAACTTCAATTGTAACTCTCTTCGTTTCGGTAGATGAGAGTAATTCTTGCTGAAACCAGCCCGCCATCAGCACATATCGAATTTAACCTAAATTGCTGGACAGGTTTAGCAATAACACATTTTTTTGTTAAACCTTCACGTGATACTCTTTACCTATTGCCCTTGAAACACATAGAAATAAGATTAAAAAAAATTTTGCGGTCATTTTGAATTTGACCGCCCGCAGTTGCTAATCCGTTATTGCAAGAACTGCTGTAATGACACAGGGAATCAACAGACGCTACTCAGGATCAGTAGCTCAATTCTAAATGTGTAAGTACTGGTGCTCTTATTATTATAACAAACAATACCGGCGCCGGCTGCGTCCGAATGTAGGTCAATTTGGGGATGGGATGTAAACATTGACGTGTTACTGGCTTTATGGAAGCCGAGGAGTCCTCTGCACTTCCACAAGAAAACACTGGGAGTTAGGATACGGGAAAGGATTGTATAATGGATTCGTTTTGGTAAACGATGAAGATATATATTTCAAAATGAATTCATGAGCACAAACATAGATGACCGCTACTCTTTTCGTAGTCGCAATATGAAAGCCGGACACGATCAAGATTTCGTCGCTCGCCCACAAAAAAAAAAACATGCAACAAGTTTAAACGTAACAAATATTACGTCGTAAATTTTATCAGAAAAACCTTTTTTCCACCATTAGCGCACCCTTTTTTCCTAATTCTGAGGTCATCATCATAAGTCTGAGAAAAAAAACTAAGAAAGGGCAGTGGATATGAGTAACTGGCACTGAAGAAGGCTACAAGTGGTAGTCGAAATACGCGTATCTGTTATAGGTAACCAATTAGGACGGAATTAACCCTCTAATACCCAACCCCGCCTTTAGACGGGGTACACTTTGGAATTTTGTGTATATTTTCGTAGCTCGGAAATCAAAATGATTTTATTTTTGGTTTAAACCTTGACTCATAACACGCATATAAGAAAAGTTTTTTATGACTTTTGAAACTTTTTTGTATTATTGAAAATTGTTTGAAAAATTGTATTCTTATATAACCTACAAATGCCTGGGGTTTATTTAATGTGTAATATGATAAAACGTACCTTTTATATTTTTCTACTATTAACCTATAACAGTAGAAGAGCTTAGTGGTATTAAAATAATTTCAAACCTGTTTTTCCGTTAATTACACGGAAAATAAAAATATTTTTGAAAAAATATTTTAAATTTATTATTTTAAAAGTACCGAAAAAACTTGAATTTTTATTATTGTAAAAAATCAGTAACTAGAAGAGGCTTCAAGAAAAAATGAAAAAGGATAGGGATGTTCAAAAATAAAAATTATAAAAATCAAAAACCAAAATTCATAGATTTGCGAATAAAAATAAATCATTGCCCAAAACGTGCTTAGAACGATTTTAGATAACTAAAAATGATATTAAGATCAAAAATAAAAATTTGGGTATTAGAGGGTTAAAAGGTACAAGGTACTCAAATTTATATTTTTGATTCTCTTAGAAAGAGCAGCTACTACTAGGTGAACAAAAGTATTTACCTAATGAAATGAACGACTTTAGATTTTTTATAACAAATTCTACAATTTTGACTTCTATGGTGAGTGCAATCAAAGGAACCATTTTTTTGTGAAACAAAACAAGAAGTTTCCAATCGCTGATTCTCTTCTCGACTCAAATGCAAAATAGGGCTGTTGGAGTTCAAAAATCTGGTGACTATCTTAGATTTTGACGGCATCCTTGGTTTTAAACAAAAGAATATTCACACATCTTCATGTTGAATACATTCTTATTACGATTCTTCTTCTTTTTCTTCTTCTTTCTGGCGTCCCTACTGGAGCAAAGCCTGCCTCTCGGATTCTTTGATTAAAAAGAATTGGACGAAAGAACGTAGTTGTTTCAAAATCAGAAGTCGCATGAGAGTCAAAAGCTGAGAACACTTAGGACGGAATTAAAATATACAAAATATTCTAATTACCATTTTGATTCTCTTCATTAGAGTTTCAGCTCAGATGTTTCGATTACGTAAAAGAATAAAAAGTCATCTATATACTACTCGTCATAAATACGGACTCGCTAAAATAAGTATTGCAACACTCAGCTGAATATTGAATCACCCCACGCTATGTCTAAAGTAGCAGATTATGAAGATCGAATGTTCCACGGATTTTTTCCCTCTAGAGATCAGTATTTGGTCTATAATTTTATAATTGTAATTTTTTAGATATTCTGTCGGTGAATTTTTTTTTTCATACATTTTGTATGGGCTGAAATGCGTAGGAAAACGTGATTTTCATGGGCTGTATATGAAAAAAGAGCTAAAAAGCGAAAAACTAACATTTCACCGGTGGAATATTTTAAAACCTTCCGATTATGAAAATATGAGTTGTTCAGCGGATCAAGGACATCCAGAAAGCAAACAGTTTGGTTCGCAATTGGGCATTTTAAGCGTGTTCTATCTTGTGATCCACATGAGATAGAAAGTTCGAGTCTTCGGCTCAAGTTTTTGAGATGGATTCGGACATCAAGAGGCATAAGGCATACAGTTTAATTCTACATTTTACCGCTAGGTGGCGCTAGTGAGCATTAAAATCATTTCAAGAAATTACTATCTTCTGCTCCAGCAGAGCATTTTAGGCAAGTTCTTCTTGTGATCCACATGAGATAGAAAGGTCGAGTCTTCGGCAAAATTGCTCAAGACGTCCGTGAGGAAGGTTTGCAAAAAAAAAAATGCGTATAAAATTGAGCTTTTCAAGCGAGTTATATCTTTTGCTTCGTAGAAGGCAGAATATTCGAGTCTTGAATATCCAGTGATTTAGGCCAGGTATATGGAGTGAATCAGACCCGAAACACTTGAATATGATGTGGGGCAGACCTGAATCAATTAATTAAGAAGTAAATCAAACATGATTTGCTAATAAATAAGTAGAAAAATTCTGAATCTCTAGAAAATCAAATGAATCAGTCCTAAATTATTTGGAGATAAAATGAATCAGTCATGAATCTCTGTAAAAAGCAGTGAAACAAAAATGAATTTATGTATGAATATGAAGTAATTTAGACCTGAATTAGGTGAATATTAAGTAATTCAGACCTGCATTACTTGAATATAACGTGAATCAGACCCGATGAACTTGAACATGCAATGAATTCGACGTGAATCACTATGAATCATTTGACTATGAAGTGAATCAGTTCCAAATCACCTAAATCTGAAGTGAATCAGTCCTGAATCACTTGAATATAGAGTTAATCAGATTAGAATCACTTGTATATGAAGTGAATCTGACCTGAATCACTAAAATATGAACTATAACAGATCTGTTTCACTTAAATATAACGCGAATAAGTCTCCATTGTGAAGAGATTATAACCTAAATCATTTGATAATTAAAGGCATCAGACATGAGCCACTTGAACATAAATTTAAACATTACTTAATTACTTGAAAATGAAGTAAATCAGACCTAAATCCCATGAAAATAAAGTAAATCAGTCTTAAATTCGTTACATATGAAGCGAGTCAGATCCAATCAAACTAGAAACACTTGAATTTGAAATCAGACATGAATTACTTGTAAATGACGTGAATCAGACCTGACTTATTTAAAGATGAAGTGAATCAGTATTGAATTACTCAAATATGAAGTAAATGAGCCCTAAATCTCTATAAAATGAAGTGAATCGTAAATGCATATACAGCTATGTTGCGTATCGCATTATTTTGAAATGAGCAAGGATGTTACGCTCTACCACTAACAAATAAAAGTTGCGTGAAAAAAAAATGGCACCGTTTACAAATTACGTAACGCTCTATGAAGAGTCAAAAGATGGATTAAATGTTATGGCTTAACCCTCTAATACCCAAATTTTTGTTTTCGATCTAAATATTATTTTTTATCTAAAATCATTATAAACACGGTTTGGGCAATGATTTATTTTTCTTCGCAAATTTATGAATTTTTATTTTTGATTTTTATTATTTTTATTTTTGAACATCCCTATCTTTTTCAATTTTTTCTTGAAGCCTCTTCTGGTTACTGATTTTTGACAATAATAAAAATTTGATTTTTTACTATACTTTTTATTTCTATATTTTTATTTTCCGTGTAACTAACGGAAAAACAGATTTGAAATTATTTCAATACCATCAGGCTCTTCTTCTGTGATAGTTTGATCGTAGAAAAATATAAAAGGTACGATTTTTTATAATACACGTTAAATGAATCCCAGGCATTTGTAGGTTATATAAGAATACAATTTTTCAAACAATTTTCAATAAT
The DNA here is from genome assembly GCF_002204515.2 of Aedes aegypti. Taxonomy (NCBI): domain Eukaryota; kingdom Metazoa; phylum Arthropoda; class Insecta; order Diptera; family Culicidae; genus Aedes; species Aedes aegypti. Next base: position 59,619,275 of record NC_035108.1, on the reverse strand, counting down.
ACAAAAAAGTTTCAAAAATAATAAAAAACTTTTCTTATATGCGTGTTATGAGTCAAGGTTTAGGCCAACAATAAAATCATTTTAATTTCCGAGCTACGAAAAAATACACAACATTCCAAAGTGTACCCCGTGTAGTGTCGGTAGTGGTTGTCTCAACTGGCTAAGAATAACACTACGGATTGCCTGATCCTGTAGTAAAAATCTACTAATCAGGTAACCCCAATCCCAAGGTGTGATGCGACCCGTGCTGATGGATGAATGGTTGAGGGGGTTTAAAATATGCTCAATCGCTAACGGAGCCTGGAGAGCACCAGGGCGAACTCTCCAGTATGTAGCTCTTACTGCATTAGGGCGGGGCAATGATGCAGCGGACCGTCTTTCCCCAGCGACTCGTGGGACCAAAAATGAGTGCAAATAAGCAAACCAAAATAAAAGGTGTCGACTGCCTCCCTCAGTTCGAAAAAGGCCTCTCCCAGTCGGACGAAACGGAAACAGAGAATGCTTTTGGTAAGCTTGGACTGACCGAAGATGAGCTTCTCAGTAGTTCGCATGAAAACATGAAAACCGACCTCCCTCTGACACTCCCGAACGACCCAGGACTCCATCCTTCGGTTGAACCAATGGACGACGAAGAGGATGGAATTACAGTCACAATAAACTTGACAGGATCGCAGCCATCAATCACAGGATCGAACGTCACCTCGGGTCCTATTGATGGGAAGACCGATCAACATCCAACAGATGACGCGAACAAACAAAAACCTACTGGCACCAAAAAGATCACTCGGAGCCAAAGGAAGCAGCTAAAAGCACTCCGACAAAGTGGCTTAAGCCGCCCTGAGGCCCTATCCAGAATCACGGGGGGTGAGGCTATGGTGTCAACTCCTTCGAAACGCACTCGGCAGGACCTTGACAAGTCTACAAATGCTGAAGAAGAACATAAGCAGAAACGGATGAAACAACACCTGAATCCGAGAAAGCGCGTTGGGCAACAGGAAACCAACAGCTCAACAGCCTCGACGATCAACAAACCCCCACCAGAAGATAAAAAACAGACTAGTCTAAGCTACGGTGGAATTACCAGTCGCAGGAGAGTCGGAATAATCCCAAAAGACTTCCCCACGACCCAACTTTCAACGACTCAGCTGGACGTTCTCCAGGAGGCACTGCTGCTTCGGATTGAACAACAACGGAACGCGACAATGAAGCCCAAGTTCTCTAACCTTATCTACAAGTCTGGCCATATGGTTCTTATTTGTAAGGATCAGGAGACTGCGGAATGGGTAAAGGAGATAACACCTGCATTAAATCCCCTGGAAGGCGTTGAGTTGGTTGCAATGGATGAGGATAAGATTCAACGTCCAGAACTGATTCGAGCCTTCTTCCCTCAAAGCGCACAATACACCGATGATCGTATCAAAGCTCTCATCGAGAGTCAGAACGATCTGATTACCAACAACTGGCGTGTCATGCAACGGCTCACTCCTAACAACAAGCATGTGGTGTGGGTCTTTAATGTAGATGGACCGTCCATGGAAAAACTCATTCAATCCAAGTTCATCCTCAACTACCGCTTTGGAGAAATACAGTTGAGGAAAGTAAAGAGCACAACCCCAAACTCCAATGACAATCCAACTGGACAGCCGACCCAAGAGAAATCTGAGGAGGCCTCTAGTAGCATCCCACAACCAACTCCCACCATACAGGCTAGCTTGTCTTCCTCTGATGGAAAAGATGCATGTTTGATCTCACTTCCTGGCCCAAGCGGTGTCACATCAATGGCTCCCAATAAGGGCAGTGGAAATGTCAAAAGTGTAAAATTGACCACAGGGGATAAGCCAGCAGGCCTAGGTAAGGGAAAGGACATAAACCAAAATCTAAGACATCCCCCAAAATCAAAAGTTGATGATCCGCAACATCCAAAGAAGGACGGCAAACGTCCGGAAAATGCGGAATGCCTCAGCAATGATTAAAATCCTCCAAGTGAATCTCCATCATGCTCAGTGCGCAACAGATGTGCTTTGCAGGAGATTCACAAAAGAACACCTTTCCGTGGCACTGATTCAAGAGCCATGGGTCAACAAAACTCGAATACAAGGTATTCAACTAAACTCGTATAGGTTGGTATATGATGACAGCCAGCTCTCTCCCAGAGCAGCTATTCTAATACGCAATGATACTAAATGTTTTCCAATTACAGAATTCATCAAAAGGGACATCGTGGCGGTCAGGATGGAGGTTTCTACTGCTAGGGGCAGTACTGAGATCATTATGGTTTCAGCGTATTTCCCTGGCGACGCAGAAGACATTCCTCCTCCAGAGATGGCTGCTCTTGTCTCTTACAGTCAAAAACACAACATCCCCTTCGTCATCGGTTGTGACGCCAATGCTCATCACCTTGTATGGGGAAGTACAAACTCAAATATCAGAGGTGAGCATCTTTTGCAGTTTCTTTCCTCCAAAAATATTGACATATGCAATGTCGGTGATAAGCCTACATTTGAAAACATTTTACGACAAGAAGTCCTTGATCTGACTTTATGCAGTCAATCCATCTCGGATAAAATAAAAAACTGGCATGTTTCTAATGAAATATCTATGTCAGACCATAAACATATAGTCTTCGAGTGGGAAGGGGGTCTAATGATTCAAAAGTCGTTTAAAGATCCCAAGAAAACTGATTGGGAAACCTACTCAGCTATTCTCCGTTCTGAAGACTATATAATAGAGCCGAATATTCAGACTATTATACAGTTAGAAGCAGCTTCGGATTCTATTAAAAACAAAATTCTAAATGCTTATCAAGAGAGCTGTCCGATCAAAACAGTAAGTTCGAACAGAGATGTTCCATGGTGGAATTTCAACCTTGATAAACTCAGAAAAACTGCTCGGAAGGAATTCAACCGAGCCAAACGCACTTCTGATTGGAGTCTATACCGAAAGGCTCTGACAGAGTATAACAAAGAAATGAGACGAGCAAAACGGAAATCATGGGTTCTCATGTGTGAAAGCATTGAGAAAACTCCCGTAGCTGCTCGACTTCATAAAACTCTTTCGAAGGATCACTCCAATGGTTTGGGAAGTCTTCAAAGGACTGACGGTTCACTCACTGTGGAACCTCGTGAAACACTGAGTGAAATGCTAAGAGTTCACTTTCCTGATTCAATCCCACAAACGAGTCTAAATGCTGAAGGTGCCAGACTTGACGTCTCAGTTCCACACGGGTTCCTATCAGGGGACTCAGGAGCAAAAAGGGACGCAATAAAGGTTGCCAAAGAAGCTTTTACTCGCGATAGGGTTGTTAGGGCAGTGAGATCTTTCGAGCCATTCAAATCTGCTGGCATGGATGGAATCTTCCCAGCGCTTATCCAAAAAGAGGAAGAGACACTGATTCCACACATGGTAGAGATTTTTAAGGCAAGTTTAGTTCTGGGACACATTCCAAATGATTGGCGTCAAGTTCGAGTTGTCTTTATTCCAAAATCAGGAAAAAAGGACAAAACCAACCCTAAAGCATTCCGACCGATAAGCCTATCCTCGGTAATGCTTAAAATCATGGAGAAGGTATTATGCGAGTATATAGATTCTAAATTTATGAAAACTATGCCTCTTTCTAAATCCCAATTTGCTTATCAAAGCGGAAAATCAACGGTCTCAGCACTGCACACGCTAGTGAACAAGATCGAGAAAACCTTTAATGCAAAAGAAATCGCTCTTATAGCATTTCTTGATATTGAGGGCGCGTTCGATAACGCTTCTTATTCGTCTATAGGTTCGGCAATGTTGAGGAGAAACTTCGACCCATGCATTGCAACCTGGGTACATGCTATGCTAGCAAATCGACAGATCTCATCTGAGCTGAGTGATTCGCGCATTACTGTAATGGCTACAAGGGGATGCCCTCAAGGGGGAGTACTCTCTCCCTTATTGTGGTCATTAGTAGTGGACGAACTGCTAGATAGCTTAGAAAGAAGGGGTTTTGAAGTTGTTGGATACGCAGATGACGTAGTCATTATTGTACGAGGCAAATTTGACAGCGTTATTTCATCAAGGATGCAAATTGCTCTCAATCACACACTCTCCTGGTGTCAAAAAGAGAAACTAGGAATAAACCCTTCAAAAACAACAATTGTACCGTTCACAAAAAGACGAAAGGTACAACTCCACCCTCTTTTCTTGAACCAAATACAATTAGTTTACTCAAATGAGGTCAAGTATCTTGGCATCACACTTGACGCAAAACTAAATTGGAACACCCATCTTCAAACAATCACAAATAAAGGTCTCAATTCACTCTGGGTTTGCTCAAAGACCTGTGGTAAAACATGGGGTCTAAAACCCAGTATGATCATGTGGATCTATAAAACAATCGTTCGGCCTAGAATATCCTATGCGTCCCTTGTTTGGTGGCCTAAGACAAAGGAAGCTACGGCTAGAGCTAAGCTGAACAAAATTCAACGTACTGCCTGTATTGCCATAACCGGTGCAGTTCGTAGTACCCCCTCGTTTGCCCTAGATGCTATACTCAATCTGCCCCGGCTGGATCAATTCATAAAGCTGGATGCTGAGAAAAGTGCTCTTCGGCTAAAACGATCAACAGTCTTACTGTCAGGGGACTTAACAGGTCACCTCAGTATATTAAACGAATTTTCGATAAATCCTATTGTTGAAAAATGTAGTGACTGGATGGAAAAAGTGGTAAACTATGACTCGCCATTCACGGTGGTCTTTCCTTCTCGTGAGGAATGGGAAGGAGGTGGACCCACCATTTCACCGGGATCTATTAAATTCTACACAGATGGTTCAAAAATGAATAATTTGACAGGGTCTGGAGTATACGGACCGAAAACCAAAATCTCTGTCTCTCTTGGACAGTGGCCTACAGTATTTCAAGCAGAAGTCTATGCAATCAAGGAATGTGCGCAGCTGTGTCTGAAAAGAAATTACAGACATGCCACCATCTGTATTTTCTCTGATAGTCAAGCAGCGCTTCAATCTTTGAAGGCTTTCACTTGTAACTCAAAACTTGTGTGGGAATGCATTCTTGCACTGAAATCCCTAGCTGAACGCAATCGAGTTAAACTATATTGGATCCCAGGACATACGGGTCTAGAGGGTAACGAAATTGCCGATCAGCTAGCAAGGAATGGATCAACCAATATGTTCATTGGTCCAGAGCCATTCCTTGGCATTTCAAACTCTGCACTAAACACGGAATTGAACAACTGGTTGTTCGGTCAAATTCAATCAAATTGGAATACAGTTTCCAATGCGAATCAGTCCAAAAGGTTCGTAACAATAAACACGACACAAACACAAAAACTTATAGGTCTCAACAAAAGGGATCTCAGAACATACATCGGTCTAATAACTGGTCACTGCCCAAGCAGATACCACTTATACAAGATCGGTGTCGTCCAAAACACAAATTGCCGTTTCTGTGACGAGACGGACGAAACCTCACAACACCTTCTCTGCTCTTGCAGTGCACACATCCATCGTAGGTTCAAAATATTTGGCAAGCACTACTTACAGCCAGCTGATATTTGGAACGCATCCCCCAGGGAGGTGGTTAGCTTTATTAGGCTGATCACGCCAGATTGGGGGAACTACAACACTGCAACCTAGGACTTCTGCCCATCAATGGCAGATGGTTCAAAGTTCAGTCAAATGCGCAAAGTATTCCGGAGGCACATTTGCTACTGGAAAACATTGTGTACATAGAGTAATAGGGTATATCACAATAGTCCTAAAAAATGGACGCAGTGATCCCACACCCGACAGAAGAAGAAGAAAGTGTACCCCGTCTAAAGGCGGGGTTGGGTATTAGAGGGTTAAACAAAAAAAAAACATTTTCATGATAAATGAAGTCTGTAGGTGAGGTAGTTTATGAAAAATAATAAAAATGGCCATAACATATCAAATGCAACCTGGTTCGTATGAAATAACGTAATGAAAACGAGAAAAAAAATCGTAAAACCACAGTTAAATGCATTATTATGGTTTAACTAGTTTAAACATAAAATCAATAGACCGCTTCTGGCCAAAAGTTCTTAGTGTCATTTGAAAGTCATAAAATAGCCCTTTCAGAATCGCAAATCGCTAAGTGCGTCAATCTGCTTCCAAACTAATGCTATTAGTCCAAAAAAGCCCCATAAAATCGATTATTTGAAAATAACTATTTTATCATAAGAGATAGCAAGTTGCAATGTTCAACAAAAACATGTAGTTTTGGTAGTTAAACAACTTTTTAGAAGACACAAAAAATGTCAAAAATGGTAGAAAAAAGTTATAATAAAATTTTTATTTTAAAGGGTTATTTTAAGAAAAAAAAATTCATATCTTGTAATGTATAAGAGATAGAAATTTGGTGTCTTCGACAAAGTGTCTTGAATTAACATGTGCTACAAACTACAAACTTCTCTGTACAAACTTTTTCACTAAAACCAACGATTTGGACGCTATTCTATTTCGATCGCAAAATTAGCAAAAAAATCACTGTGCGTTGGTTTCGGCTTATGTGTTGGTGGGTTCGATATGTAGGGTCTCAGGTGTGTGTGTGTGGAGGCCTCTCTGAACGTCCTTGTTTAGGCTTAGTACCAAAAATAGGCGGACGTAAAACTACAACCGATGCCAAAAGGTGTCGGTTGGCCAGAAGAAGAAGAAGAAGAAGAAGAAAAACAATCAAAAATGTACATATTAGTGCGTTGATTGATGGGGGAGAAATTTATGATGTTCTCGGCCAAGAGTTCTTACTCTCGCTTACGAGCGCGTTCTTACAGATAAGAACGAGAGTTTCATAAAACTGTTGCCAATGTCACTTGTTATTATTGAAAATGTAGTTTTATGTGTTGCATCCGAAATGTTCTTGAAGAAGTGTTTAAAACCGAAAGTGGTTCAAGATCATTTGTACTGGGAGAAATCACTATAAAACCTTGAAGAATATGCAAAACTACGATAAAACTATCATAAAAATAAATAAAATCAGTTAGAATCTAAATTGATAGAAGATAGAAGATAAAAGATAGAAGATAGAAGATAGAAGATAGAAGATAGAAGATAAAAAATAGAAGATAGAAGATTGAAAATAGATAGAAGTATCTAGCAATGGGGCCCAGATACCCGTAGCGGTTAACGCGCAGCAATTCAGCATGACCATGCTGAGGGTCGTGGGTTCGAATTCCGCTGGTCGAGGATCTTTTCGTAATGGAAATTTTCTCGATTCCCAGGGCATAGAGTATCTTCGTACCTGCCACACGATATACGCATGCAAAAATGGTCATTGGCACAGTAAGCTCTCAGTTAATAACTGTGGAAGTGCTCATAAAAACATTAAGCTGAGAAGCAGGCTCTGTCCCAGTTGGGACGTAGCGCCAGAAAGAAGAAGAAGAAGTATCTAGTAAGTCTATTGTAAAAACAGTTGTTGGTATAATTGAAGACTGTCAACACCATGACATAAGCTAAAACGTCGTTTTTGACACTGATTGATTTCGTGTCGAAATGTCTGAAGATGAAATTTTGTTCTTGCTTTCTAAGGTAATCAACACAAACCATTTCTTCAGCTAATGTCATCTATTTAACCATGCAATATTCTGGTTTTAAATGTACCATTAATCATCCGTGAAAATTGCCATCCTCCGGCTACATGTCTTCTTCTCTTGCAAATGAAGTCCTCAAGCTCTCATCGCACATTTTTCCTGCCAATCAGCGCCAGAAGCAGCAAGTTAAATTTAATTTTCCACTCATTAGCAGCGCACATTCCAACATTTCGCACATTTTGCAGTGTCCCAGTTTTGCCCCTTCAATTCGCATATGTTTGCCAGTTCGTGCGCTAAGCCAATGTCCACAACATTCAGCTGTCCAATTCAGTTGAGTTTTTGACTTGAAGATCGCGATTACCAGTACCTTCTCTAGCACCAACTTGTCGCCCTCGCGACGCCTTCATACGTCGGATTGCAATGTAAACATGAGCCGTTTAATGAGCATTACATTGACTGACGCGAGAAAGGCTAAAAAAGTGGCATGCATAATTAATGACATGTAGCGGCCCAGCAGCAGCAGCAGCTTCCCTCGCCGAGTGAATCATCAACATGTGGCCGCTGCTGCTTGCAACTGGGATTCTCCACCGTCTGTCACTATGGGCACTTTCCATATAGTATGGCGGCCAACAATATTTTTGCCGTCTTATGTCGTATGGTTATGAGTTTTGCTATACAAATGTGATGTTTTGTTAATAAAAAAAAAAACAAATTATCTGAACAAACTGTTGGATGGGGCCTAGGGTAGGTGCATCAGTTATTTCGCCATACATGATAATTTCAATGTTTCCCCATTTTGGAAGGTTTTGTATGGTTTAGCAGTAAGATATAGGATATATTCTGATGTTAAAACATTTAAAAACATTAAAAATGTGAAAGTTATCAAAAATTTACATATGGCCAAACAGGGAACCACTATTACCATAACTGGTACACTTTCCGTAATTAGTTTTATGCGTAATGGTGTATATTTCATGAAAAACGTTGCAAAAATCATTATAAATTTTAAAACTTACTTTGTTAAGTTGTTATCAATGAATCATTATGTAATATTTAATTATCCCCTGAAGCAATAATTGCTAACGATAATGATAAATATTAGAACTACGATTAACAAATTCCGGTACATGAGCCAGTGACGTTCACCCAGGTATTTGTTTTCCTGGGTTTATGGACAAAAGGTCGAAAGACAAAGGGTCGAAAGACAAAAGGTCGAATATGATTTGCTTGTCTTTCGACCTTTTGTCATAGATTCCTTTTCCTGCATTCAGTTGTTTGACATTGTTAACATTATAGAAAACAAATTAGACATCGTAAAAAATGTTCAATTTCACCCGATGTTAGGTACCGTAATTACATTGTATCGTAGGTTTGCATGAAATTATTTATGTTTTAACAAACTCTAATACTTTACCAACAAAATGGTAAATGATCTTGGCTCTGATATGATATCTCTCAATAAACAAGGCAAAACCTATCAAAACAATTTGCGAATTTTGGCCACCTGATCGCCTATTGTGCGTCCGTCACTTCTCGAGCAGAGAAAAATCAGTTGCCTGAGCGTGAAAAGCCGTTAGCCTTGCCGGTTCTTCCCGGTTACCGTAGATGGCTGTTACGAATCGAACAACGATGACGACGACGGAAGAAACTAGTCAACGGATAAGCCGTCGAACGGTACTGTCGCGCTCAGCTGATCATTGCGATCCATATCAGGCGGCAAAGTCGTCAGTCTCGGTTCGGTTCGGTTCTCTGGATCGGATGAACGAGATCCAGATCCAAATCTACTTTTACGTGTAACAGATAGGAAGGGTTTCCAGTCTAGCTGCGGTTTACTTACTCTGGAAGAGCACTGCAACTGGTAGCCCTATGGAGGTACGAGAAATTTAAGTGCTGAAAACTGATGCCGCAGAGTGTAGCGTTAAACCGCTTGGAAGCACGTGTTGAGCAGTTTTCTTTTCTCTGCTCATACAGGCGCAAATGGAGTTTTTCTCTGCGAGAATCGTTCAGCGCCGAGTGTGCGGTAAACGTGATGAAAACTAGGTGGTTCGTTGCTCCCTGTAGGAATATCCCAGGGCTGGTAGCTGCTCTTTTCTATAAGAATGTCACTATTCCAATACCATTTTTTAAATTCCAAACATAACTCGTTCCTATTTTTCGCTACCAGCGCTGGAATACCGCACACGACTTCCCGTCATCGCTCGAGCGCTCGAGTTTAATTATCCCTAGAAGCATAAACAGCACTTAGAATAACACTCCGCAGTCAGCGAACCAACAAGCCCTAAATGAATATCGTATGTACGCGCGACGATGGCTTTGCCCACCACCAACCATGCTTATTAGATCATCCAAGTGAATATTTGTGTGGAGCAAATTTGCCTTGCCTGTTCAACGGTAGCACCCATTGCATTGCCAAAGAGGCGTAGAGAAAGAGTAGACATACCGCTATTCTGTCACCTCCATTCAGTTTAGTAGGTGGCAAACTGCGCAAATGGGTGTCGTGCTGGTTTACCAGGAATCAGCAACAGATCCCCCAAGGGGGCACTGACTGGCAGCGAAGCACAGCCGCAGAATCAGTTTACTTCTCTATGGAAATGACCTTGGTCAAGTGCGCAAAATTGTCGCATCGCGTCTGATTAATATTAGAAACTGTTAGGTTGAGGTGAGGTGGGTAGCATACAAAGTAGCGCTTTTTATACTGATGTTGAGTGGTTTACGATTTAATTGAAGATTTTTCGTTTGTTTAAGGTCTATATGTTGTATACCTCATACCTCATTCAGAGGTTTTGGGACTTCGTTTTCTTCTTCTTCTTTTTCAATTGGGGCTTTAAGAGATTCTGAGTTGCAGAATCTATGCAGGTACTGTCTATAGCAACCACGTCCTGACAGAAATTGCGTCAGGTGGAAATTCACTTCCCCATGGTTTCTTTTATACAAATCTGGTACATTTGGTATTAGCCGATGGATCCATCTACCTTTAGTGGAGTTATCCCATTCCTGCTGCCAACTTCTGAGCGTTGACTCTTTACACGCATTACGGACTCCTCTGGTAGCTCTTTGGACATTAGAGTGATGCAAATTTTGAAATTTTAGCTCCCCTATGCTTAAACGATTTCTCTTATGCTAAATAGCATCCTCCCAAAGTTTGAAGTGATTCGGAAGAAATTTGTTTGTGCACAAGCCATTTGAAGTTTATATGGAGTTTACTATGGAAAACGCCAACATTTTGTGTTCAACCCTCTATCTCGTCGTCATAATATTTTATGGAAAAGTGAACAAACTCTACTCATGTGAATTGCTTTCAGCTACAACTTTGCCGAAGACCACATTTTGATTGGACGTCAGGATAAATTGCTATTCATAGTCATAAAGTGGATTTGTATTTTGCATGCTTAACCAACTGCTCGGCAGGCAACAGTGGTGTTCCTGGCGGGAAGAATAGATCAAAGTAATCCAGGCAGTGTTGCTCTGAAAATAAGTGAATGATCATCTCAGCATGATTTAGACTTTGTTATCAATGATGACAAATTATCCTTACGTCCAATCAAAATGTGGTCTTCGGCAAAGTTGTAGCTGGGAAGATTTCTCATGAGAAGAGTATGTTCACGACGGATTCCATGTCAAATCGGTCAGTCACAGAACTCGACCATCTTCGATTTGGATTAAATTTTGCACATGTTTTTGGTATGGTAGAATAAGTGTTTTCCATAGAAAAATTGATCATTTTGACTCAAGCGTAACTTTTGAAAATGGCCTATAAATGTTTGCATGCAACTTATTTGAAAAATTCTAACTCCGAAACTGTTGATTTTAGAGAAAAATGTTCTATGAAGAAGTTGTAGTGAACCGTTTGGACTATAAGAAAAAAATATACACTGGAAAAATATTTCATTTATTTTCATACAAAATTCAAATATTAAACTTAAATTTTAAATTACACAAAAACCCCATTTTTAATATTTTTTAAATTTTCACCATATAATCTTGATAGTAAAAACAGGTTTGGGACAAAGTTTCATGATGGAGAAATTTTTAATAAAAAAGTTTTTCTAAGAACAACTTTTGGACGATTTTCAAAATTTTGATTTTTTGTCAAAATAAATACGTTCTGATGATACAGTAAGCATCTTGAAATGATTCTAAGCCATAATGATTATATAAATAATTTCTCTAGAAGTAGCCATTTTCGAATTATTTCGAGTTTAATGCAAAAAATATTGTTTAAATATTAAAATAGGCCATTTTAATTAATTATTCGCGTTTCTCCATTGATAATAATTCGTTTTCGAGAGTAAAGACCATATTTCTTTACATTTACTTATTTTCCTTGGTGGAGAATCACGAATAACTAATGAAAATGGCCTATTTTAATATTTAAATAATATTTTTTGCATTAAACTCGATATAATTCACAAATGGCTACTTCTAGAGAAATTATTCATATAATCATTATGGCTTAGAATCATTTCAAGTTGCTTACTGTATCATCAGAACGTATTTATTTTGACAAAATATCAAAATTTTGAAAATCGTCCAAAAGTTGTTCTTAGAAAAACTTTTTTATTAAAAATTTCTCCATCATGAAACTTTGTCCCAAAACTCTTTTTACTATCAAGATTATATGGTGAAAATTTAAAAAATATTAAAAATGGGGTTTTTGTGTAATTTAAAATTTAAGTTTTATTTTTGAATTTTTTATGAAAATTAATAAAATATTTTTTCAGTGTATATTTTTTTCTTATAGTCCAAACGGTTCACTACAACTTCTTCATAGAACATTTTTCTCTAAAATCAACAGTTTCGGAGTTAGAATTTTTCAAATAAGTTGCATGCAAAAATTCATAGGCCATTTTCAAAAGTTCCACTTGAGTCAAAATGATCAATTTTTCTATGGAAAACACTTATTCTACCATACCAAAAGCATGTGCAAAATTTAATCCAAATCGAAGACTATCGAGCACGATTTTTATTTTTTTCGACTCATTCTGCATGGAATTCGTCTCACTTTTCCATTGATTATTATGACGAGCAGCTAGAGGACTGAACACAAAAGGTTCGCCTTTCCCATAGTAATTTCCATATAAACTTCAAATGGCGTGTGCACAAACAAATTTCTTCCGAATCACTTCAAATTTTGGGAGAATGATTTTTATCATAATTGACATCGTTTAAGCATAGGGGAGCAAAAACTTCAAAATTTGCATCAGTCTATTGAACATCTTCCTTGATGATGAGCCCGCTGTGCGTCATCCCGGCTATGATGCATACGGTCTCTTTAAATTGTTTGTGATATATTGGCTTTTCAGTCTTGACAAAATTAAAAACTGTTATTTTATTTTGTCCAACGTTTCGGTCCGTTTGGGACCTTCCTCAGGGACTCAATTGTTACAGTTCTTTCGTCCAGTGTGGTTCGGTAGAACCTGTAACTGTCTGATGGATCGATTTTTCCCGCACGACCACAAGCATCACCATGCTTTTAATCGATATTGGATCAGGTACTAAATTCCGGTGCGCAGCTTTAAGTTCGATTTTCCCACCGAAAAAGCATCCTAAACTGGCTGCGGTCGTGCGGGAAAAATCGATCCACCAGACAGTTACAGGTTCTACCGAACCACACTGGACGAAAGAACTGTAACAATTGAGTCCCTGAGGAAGGTCCCAAACGGACCGAAACGTTGGACAAAATAAAATAACAGTTTTTAATTTTGTCAAGACTGAAAAGCCAATATATGTATCACAAACAACGAACTACAGTCGATCTATCAACGATACAGGTCTCTTTAAAAACCGTTTGGTATGCCACGGTGCTCCCCTGACCGTTATTACCAGAAAAAAATCTCCATCAAATCTGTGCTCACCAGTCGTTTTCTATAGCTAAGCTGCATGTCTGGGCTTAATTTCAAAAAAATCGTAGGGCCTGTTTTGCAGTTACGCCCTTTTTATTGTATAAGTCTACTAATTCAAAGAAAATCTGAGATATTTGAACGGATTTTCATTGGCCGTTATTATCAGAAGAAATATACCATCAAAATTTGGTTCAAAGTTTGTTTGTTTAGTTAGTTGTAACCTCTTGGTGGAGTTTTGAATGAGAAAATAGGCGAAATATGAAGTTACGCCCTTTCTCGCCCTTTAAAAATAATAATTAGGCATTCTAATACTGTTGAGCATGTTCAAATGTTTTCAATGACACATTGCACTAACATGGCACAAAGGTCATTCACTATCAACTGATTTTCCATAGTCTCAAGTGCTTTAAGGCATTTCATCATGTAACCAAATTAGTTCTTGTAGCACAATATTCTGGATAGCTTGGTGAACCAATATACTCACGATTCAGATTATTTTACATGCAATTGATTGTTACCTGTTGTACATCGAAGCGAAGTATTCTTCAAGAAATACTTTACGAGTTGAGTTTTCGGTTATGGGTAGCAGTGTATGGAATAAAATAAAATTAACAACGTAGAAAGCAGCGATACGAAATGAAAGAATATAATGCAAAGTTTAGAACATCCGTTATAATTTTGTTAAATGGAATTCAAAATCGTAGCATTTACAGAGCTTAATATTAAATGTTTGTCTTTGTCAGTTTGAAAAACTTCGTGTAGCTTCCAAAGTTTAATTTTATGTTTCGTTTTTGAAGGGTCATAGCAGCTGGTGTGTCTCAACTTCACAAGCACAACTCGCAATCAAAAAAATTAAGTTTACATGTAAATCTTCAGTTTGTGTAGGATTCAAACTATATTCTGGTAGGTAGACCAGCAGGTAATGAACAGGGTCACAGAAAAAAATACCATTTTGCATTAACCAAAACTGGATTTTACGTAGAATCCATGAACAACTTTTTATTATATTTAATATATCTTTTTAAAAATTTACCCCTTAACTTTGAGATCCATTAGCTCGAATACCTGAAGACCATCACCGTGAGTTCCAGTACCAAGAATGGTATTACTTCGAAATTACATTATCACGGGATAATATCGTTCAAGGTAATAATATATTCAGGACAATAGCATTCACTGTGTAATTAAACTCGGAATAAAGAAATTCCGGGAAATGAAATTCGGGGTTAAGGCTTAGAATCTTCTCAAGAGAGTTTTGATACATAGGAAGATATGTAACATTAAACTCTGCAAGTGTTATGATTTTAAAATCAATGAAACCAAATAATAATGCATGTTTCTTACTTCTCTATTTCAGTATTTCAAGTACTGATGTTTTCTCTTCGCGCAAATGATGTAAAAAAATTTTCACTATTGTATTTATCCAGGGCTCTTATGGGTTTGTGTAATTGAAAAGACCGGGAAACCCAAAGGAAACATTGTAGATTTGTGCAAAATCTAAATGTAGTAACGTACGCTACGAATGATCACAAAAGTATTGACAGTGGTCTAGAGTTCCATAGTTTAGTCAATAGTTCATTACTAAGCGATTGAAGTTCAAGTTCTAACGCAGTACAATGTTAGCCGAAACAGCCAAAGGGGTGACTAGTTGGACTATAACAATATTTTTTGAATAATAGTAATATCACAAAAATGGCTCCGTAATGCCTTACAGCGCTGGAGCCTTTGAAAAATTGATCAATTGTGAAATACTTTGGCGACATGTAGTTACAATATGTCATTGAAATTATTTGAACATGCTTATCGGTGTTAGAATGCCTAATTAATCTATTTGAAATTAGTGTTTTCAATGGTTACACCTCAAAAAGGGCGTAACTTCATATTTCGCCTATTTTCTCATTCAAAACTCCACCGAGAGGTTACAAATAACTAAACAAACCAACTATAAACCAAATTTTGATGGTATATTTCTTCTGATAATCACGGTCAATGAAAATCCGTTCAAATATCTCAGATTTCCTTTGAATTAGTAGACTTATACAATAAAAAGGGCGTAACTGCAAAACGGGCCCTACGATTTTTTTGAAATTTTGCCCAGACATGAAGCATAGCTATAGAAAACGACTGGTGAGCACAGATTTGATGGAGATTTTTTTCTAATAATAACGGTCAGGGGAGGACCGTGTATGCACTTGCTACTCTTAAGCACATTATCTTGTACGTGCTTTACAACCGCTTTAGGTTTCTGCTCGTTCTAAGCGCTTTTGACCATATTGGTCCTCCATACCTTAGTATGGATAGCGCCACGCTTGCCAGTAGTTTGCGTTTGCTGACAATTACAGCAGAGCTGTTAGACATCATCCTCGAAAGCGCCGCTATAGCCATAGATGCCCTTTTACAGGCATATTCAACGTGGCTAGCGAAGCTGAGCTTGTCATCGATCATAACCCCAAGATGCCTAAGGGATCGCTTCGATTCTATAGTACAATCACCTTACGAGATGAGCGCCCGTGGCTCGGACTTGCGGTTGTTGTCCACCACCACCTCAGTCTTGTGACGAGCCAGTCCTAGTTTCCTAGACTTAATCCATTCCTCAACTATGGAAATAGAGTACGCTGCTGTCAACTCTACTTCCTCCATCGATTCACCATAGACCACTATACATCGCTTTCGATAACATTGAGCCCAGGATTGATCCTTATGGTACTCCTGCGGTAATTCTAACGCTTTTCTGCCCCTCCTCTGTGTCATACAATAAAATCCTACCATCAGAATAGCTTTCTAGAAGCTTACACAACTGCACCGGTACCTTGAGGCTATCGCTTCCCAGCTTGTTGAGCGGATGCAGCTCCTTTTATGCTCAATTGCCACCTCAGCTATATGAACGATCGACTGAATAGCGTCCAGAGTAGATTTCCCTTTCCTGAATCCAAACTGAACTGTTGAACTGGCCCGCACCTTCCGTACATGGTACTAACCTGTTGAGGATCAACCTCTTCAACAACTTGCCCGTCGTATCTAGTAGACAGATAGGTATATACGCCGACGGGTCATCTGGTAGTTTCTCCGCCGTTGATTGTAGCACCAAATCCTGTCGCTTCCATACATCCGGAAAGATTCGTTCATCAATGCAACGTTGCATCGCGCTTATGAACATGTCTGTATCCGCGTTAACTGCCGTTATTTAAGGCAGCATTCGGGATAACATCGGGTCCCGTTGCGCTGCTTGACGCGAATGATTTCACGACTTCTGCCAGCTCTTCGTTCGTCACTCTCGCCACTTATTCTCCTTCATCAGCCGCATACGTCGATAATCGATTCTGCACCATTTCTGTGGAAGGTACATTTAATGCAGCCAGGGATTCCAACAATAGCTGTCCTCTTTGATTGGTGCAGCGGCTACCCCACTGCACTGCCTATGCATTAAAGTCGCCATCTATCACTACTGGCTGCCGATTAGCTACTTCGGCTATCATCCTGTCGACCATGTGGGACCACCTTGGGGACGTGTAACAACTGCAATAGAATACGCCGTTGATATTTGCTATCGCCAAACCGTAATTTGAGATAGAGACTACTTCTTGGATTGGGCATCGTCCTGTCGTCCCTATAGCTGCTAGCAGTTGAGACTTATCCACCACCCAGTTCCCGTTGTTAGCTGGTACCTATGCGGTATGGATCCGATAGTAACACCACGTCAGTTTTGGTTTCCGAGACCGACTGCCAAAGCAGCTACTGGGCTTCATTACAGTGGATCAAATTAAACTGTGTCACTTCCGTTTTGGCTGCTTTGATACTCCGCTTGTGCCCGGACATTTGGGTCCGCCCGTTGTCTGCTCTGTCGACACATATTAGGCCCATAGCGATTTGCTTACAATCGTTTGCCCTATGGCCTTCGGTGCCGGCAAACCGACCAGCTTATCTTGAGTATGCTCAAGTTCTTCGCTTTGTTGTCCTCTGCGGGCCCTTTTTAAGGTGGATGGCCTTACTGGCTTCGTCGATGTCACACTGCTCTTTGAGGGCAGCCGAGGCCTCCGCTGCATCGTTGACCTCATCCAAATTTTTACACTGGAGAGTCGCTTCAGCAGTAAGGAATCTTACATCAACCTCGTCGCCAAATACTTCTTGTGCCAGTTGCTTTTAGACTGCCTTTTTTGCTTGGTGTCCTTCTTTAAGACTAGGATCATTTCTCCAATCTAAGTCTGCCTTATGCTCCGCACATCTGTGCCCAATGACAATAACTTCTCCGTGCTTCGCATCGCCTTCAGAACCTCGGAGTATTTCGCTTCCTCCGTTTTAATAAAGAGGGCCTAGCTTTAATTCCTACGTTTCGCTGTTTTCAGTTTAGAATTCTCCTTGGACCCGTTTTCGGTTTTCTCCTTTCTTTTTTTTTCCGACTCGTATCCACAGGTTGCTGTTGCCTTACGCCCGTGATTCCTCTAGATGCACTGCCTGGTTCGGGATATCCCACGTTTTTTTTTGGCTTTCTTGGCCTTAGGCTTGGTGTTGGCCTCTCCTCTGTTGCCATGTCCTCTTGATTGCGAAGATTGGCTCGTGCCAGCTTTTCCGCTTTTTTCTGGTAGATGGTATTAGCTTTTACCTCTAAACGCTCGCACCATTGATCCCTTCCAACAAACCTCATGCAGCGCTACGATGTCGAACTTGCGGTCCTTCAATGCTTCGGAAAGTATGTGGGTTCTTCCATGATGACAACCACATTTTCATTGTCCGCCTCGATGTAGAACACTGGTTTCTCCTGCTGCTCCTTCTACTGTTTTAGAGTGCTTGCTTTGTTGTTTGTTTTGCGTTGGTTCCAGTGACAATTTGATTCGCTGGGTGTGCCATATGTACTACTGCGTCTAACGGATAACTACGAAATCTTCAATGGGTTCTACAACCGGAGTAGCAAAGCGGTTACCTTCCTTCGTCTTGGATCGCAAGTTGACTAGCTTCTTCCGGAGCTACATCACGGAACCAATAAAATGCCACTACGCGAAATTGGACAAGCTGATGACGAAGTGATGTTCCCTTCATTTAAAATTGGCTCAGGAATATCCGAAAGGATTCCCATTATTCCTGACCGAGGTTAGGCGAGCGGAAGAGTGCAAACTTAATGTTCACAATCAGTAGGCGTGGTCTTGCAAGACATTGATGGTACTACGAAATGTAGAGAAAGATAGCTAATTTTTTCACGCACAAAATAACGCGTTTTTGGAAGTTCCAAAAGAAATTCATAGCTTACTTTGATGAGTTATAAAAATCGAAAACGCTGGGGTCAGAAAACCAATTCTATACACCTTATGTTAACATAAGAAAAAAATCTAAACCATGAAGACCGAATTTAGTACAATAACATTTGATTCTACTAGACTTCGTATCCTAAAGAAGGTCTCAATCTTCTACAAATAATTCTAGCACGCGAGCATCAATTTGAGGTTTATTATGAGGATCATACTTATTATTATGATAATAATTTATTAAGAAACCCTGCTCATTAATTTTACGGAAAACAAAAAAATCTCACACTCTTGGGTGGATTTCTGACAGAATTCCTCCTAGAGACCATTCTTACAGAATCTCTGCCACCTTTCAAATGTTCGGCCGACGATGTCCATATCATCCGCGAAGCAAACAAATTGACTGAATCTCGTAAAAATCGTACCCCGGCTGTTAAGCCCGGCTCTCTCCGGTGGGATCTAAACGAACTGGAGTGTTCGCCTTAAACCTTCACACAATTTCGCACACCTTCCATCGTCGCTCTTATCAGTCTCGTGAGCTTGCCGGGAAAGCTGTTCTCGTCCTTTGATAAGAGTATGTTGTGAAAAAATGAAGCAATTTGGTGCAGCCGTCTTTAAGTAATGAGCGTTTAGGTTTCTGGTACCACGCTGGGCAAATAAAGATCTTGAAAACTTCAAAAAATATCATCTCGTCAATTTTAGATATCTACAAGAATACTTAACAGATTTGTATTTATAGGGATTTTAGATTTTAGAGGATTTTTTTAGAGTAGCTTTTTATTACCTAGCATCAGTGTTGTAACAGGGTGTCGACTACCAGGAAAAACCTGGAAAGTCAGGGAATGTCAGGGAATTCAATTTTTGACCTGGAACGTCAGGGAATTTCACTTGAGGCCAGGGAAAAAAATATCAATACTACAACATCAAATGAGTTGATTGTCTGGAAAGTTATTGTTCAGGCTAAGTCAGCAATACGATATATGGAATAAAAAGGGTAATCAATCTTTCAAAACAGCAGTTAACTATTGAGGCAATGCTCTTATGCATAATAGAGTAAACTGTACTTTACTGCTTGTATTTATCCTCAGAATTCAAATTTTCTGAAATAAAAAGCATCAACAGTACTCCCCGAACAACTTCTTCGAAATTGACCCGGATAGCTTTAAAAATATTTTGTTATTAAGTTTTCTAGATCAACTCATTGCCTAGTTTGGCGCATTTTGCTCAAAATCTTGAAAAAATTAAGTCCACTCTATCAAATTATGTCAATCCTTACAGGTTTGCTCAAAATATTTAAGTAGAACTGGTAAAACCAAGACTCGAAAACTTATTCATACAGACTTAAGTTAAAAAAGTATACACATTTACTTTATCGATCCTACGTGTTTCGCAGACGAAATTCTACGCGTTTCGCTCTGAAACAACTCGATTTTTCACTTTTAGAACATTTAATTTCCGGATTTACAAAACGACGAAAGTAAAATTTTGAACTTTCGCAACCTAACCACTACTTTCGCCGCCCTGCTTTATGGAGAGACAAAGTGACTTAACCACGAATCAAAACAAAACACTACTTGAGTCGATTTTACACTGGTAGAAAAACGTCGCAAGTAACTGAATAAAACGGCTTATAATTTTGTCATAAAATTCTTGTGTGAAATAATAGGAACTCTATAGCTTTCGAACGTGAGCTCATTGTATGCAAAATTTAAGCAATGTACACGTCGAAAAATGTTAAAAATGTGATTCATTTTAAAACAGTTTTAGAAGACAGGTAGTAATCCTTCTGAATCAATTTTCTCAAAACTGTATGGAAGTTACTTACGTCGATTTGAAAAAGTAATCGAGAAGTATAGAGAAAAACCAATAAGGATTCTCGTATTTAAGTGATGATGAATAAAAGCCTAAAAATTTCAAGAGCATAAATCTGATGAATCAAACTATAATTTATTTGAAGAAAAAAAAATGGTTACTGGCTGGTGGTGATCAATCGATCAATTGTCCAGCTCTTAGCTCACTGTTTGGTTTTGTAGATTTGTGCTCCTGATGATGGTACAATATATCGGTTTAATGTTCTGGACAGTTTCACTTCTATTATATTTGATGTAAAATTGCAGCATGAGAAAATAAATGTTTCAGATATGGTGTGTTTCAGATATCAGGTTATGGACAGAATATTTCTTGTTTTTTCAAGTTGTTTCTGAAAACAGTTTGTTCAGATAATACCGCCTTTCTTCAGGATTTTTATCAGGAGCTTTCTTATAGATATGATCAGTTTTTTTTTTCTTAGAATATACTCAGGAAATTCTCTAGCAATTCTGAGGATGCCTCTCAAAATTTCTCGATTTATTTTAATCCAGAACATTATTAAAAAACAGAAATTCCAGGAAATAATCTATTCAATAAATAAGCTCTTGACATTTTGTGAGATTACTTGAAGATACTCATAAAAGAATTCTTAAAGGGATTCCTCGGACCGTTGCTAAAGGCATGGCAAATTCAAGAGGAGCATCAGAAAACTTATTATTGATACATAATCCCTGAATGCATTCCGTTAAAATGATTATAATACGAAGCCATACCTCGAATTTTCAAGAGCACTTGTTTAGAGAACCAAACAGCGCTCTGAACTGAAAATTTGATCGTTTGATCATTCCAGAATGCAACCAATCCATCAAATTTTCAACGCGAAAGGTTGTCAGGTTCTCTAGATCTGTGAGCTTGAAAATTCGAAATTTTGGCTTTGTTTATAATCACCTTAAATTGAAGATACAACAAAGCCACGTCTCAAATTTTCAAGAGCATAAATCTAGTGAACCAAGTAATAGTACGCTCTGCGATTTGGATCGATTGATCATCATGAGCGTGTGACCAATCGATCTAGTTTGGAGCATGAACAGATATTTGGTGCTCTATATTTGTGCTTTTGAATATTTTAGGTGTGGCTTTGTTGCATCTTCATCTTAAGAATATTTAGATAAACTCCTTGAGGAGAAAACCTAGGCATTATTCATATCGGAATCCTAAAATATTAACTAAATAAATTACCTGTAACTAATCATCGTGAAGCATTATTGAAAATATTCTAAGAAAAAACAATGAAAACATTTTGGGAAAAACTCTATATGATTTCTGAAGACGTATTTTTGACATAACCCGAAAAAATCCAAATTCTATTCTGAAAGAAATACTTTAACAATTTTTAGAAAACCCTGGGGAAATCGTCATGGAGAAGTATTGAAGGAATATCTGTAAAAATATGTTTAAGAATTTTAAGGGGATTTTCTGAGAAATCTATGTGGAATTTCTTGAAGCCATTCTCCAAAAAAGTTCTTCGGCAATGGCTAGAATTTTACCTTACCCTTAGAAGTAATAGTCAAATTTTAGGATAAATTTCTTACACTTAGAAAGCATCGTGGATGATCGTAATGGTGTTGCTTCTTATATAAAAAAGGTGCAATCAGGAAGGGGTCCAAAATTCTCGTTTATGCCTAAAAGTTGTGAAATTATATTTGAGGTAGTTCAGTAGCCGAACACATCTTTGTTCAATGCTCAGTTTTATAATACCAACTTGAATAAACGATAAAAAATGTTATCTGACAAATATATTTTAGTAAAGTAATAGCTTTTGTTCAGCTTATTCATACGACCTATAACATAAACTTTACATCATGCAAATTATCGGATATGTATCTTCTTGTACAAATCGTACTAATTTCTGTTTAAATTAATCAATTGAGTGGCCTGGAAATTTAACTGGAAAACGACTGAAAGGTCAGGGAAAGTCAGGGAATTTCAGTTTGAAAATTGTGTCGACACCCTGTGTAAGCAATCACGGTAGTCGACACGCTTCCGCTGATATTCGGCAGTCGTTCCCTTAACACTTCAGTCGTCGCGTTGTTGTATTTTGTACAACACTGCTGAAAAAACCTCGCTTTTCGATCACAACAGCAGCGTGGTGGTTCTGACGGTGGTCAACCACGCGACGACTGAAAGGTTAAACATTCACAACACGAGCGATCAAACGAATGTCGGAAAGAAAAATGTCAATTGAATGCCGTTGACCACGACAGCTTCGCTAGGAAACGTTACGGTTTGTTTGTTTCTGTCATTTTGATCTTTCGTAATACAGTGAGAGGCAAAATAAAGTGCCCACCTTACCAGTTTTCGAATTTCTCTCATTGATTTGGTTCAAATTAAAGTTAACACACCTAAATCTTTTGTGATATTTTATTTTTGATGTTCTTTTAAAGTTGCACTTACGAAATTTTGATAAAAAAAAGAATTTTACTTAAAGAAAAAGAAAATCAATTTGTATTGAAAAAAAAGTAGTGACAAAAATAAGTGCCCACTTCCTTCTTGGCCCCAGAAAAGATGATTTAAGAAAAATAAAAAGCAATTTAATAGTTAATGTGTCCTCCTTTGGCCTTAAGGACTTGCTGGAGGCTCTTCGGCATGCTTTTCACCAGGTTTTGTAGGTGTTGTGGATCTAGTTCTTCCCAGGCGCGCTCCAAGGCTTCAAAATAATTATTTTTGTTGGTAACACCAGTTTTTTCAACCCTGGCATCGAGAATCGCCCACAAATTCTCGATGGGGTTGAGGTCTGGGCTTTGTGGAGGCCATTCCAGCGGTTTAATCCGACAAGACCGGAAAAAAGACTTGGTCTTCTTTCCAGTATGCTTCGGGTCGTTGTTCTAGAGAAATATGAATTTCTCTTCAAGGCCCGTCTGGATCAGCGAAACCTCCAGATTTTCCAGCAAGATGTTAATGTAGGAATCTGCCATCATTATTCCGTCGATTTTCACGAGGTTTTCTACTCCACTCCATGAAAAACACCCCCAGACCATCACATTTCCTCCTCCATGCTTCACCGTTCCTTGGATGTGGTGCTCTGCATCACACACGAGCCCGCCGCTCTCGGTTAGACAGCTCGAGCTTCAGGAGCGCCACATCCAAGGAACGGTGACGCATGGAAGTGTGATGTGATGAAATGTGATGGTCTGGGGGTGTTTTTCATGGAGTGGAGTAGGAAGCGTCGTGAAAATCGACGGAATAATGACGGCAGATTCCTACATTAACATCTTGCTGGAAAATCTGGAGGTTTCGCTGATCCAGACGGGCCTTGAAGAGAAATTCATATTTCTCTAGAACAACGACCCGAAGCATACTGGAAAGAAGACCAAGTCTTTCTTCCGGTCTTGTCGGATTAAACCGCTGGAATGGCCTCCACAAAGCCCAGACCTCAACCCCATCGAGAATTTGTGGGCGATTCTCGATGCTAGGGTTGAAAAAACTGGTGTTACCAACAAAAATAATTATTTTGAAGCCTTGGAGCGCGCCTGGGAAGAACTAGATCCACAACACCTACAAAACCTGGTGAAAAGCATGCCGAAGAGCCTCCAGCAAGTCCTTAAGGCCAAAGGAGGACACATTAACTATTAAATTGCTTTTTATTTTTCTTAAATCATCTTTTCTGGGGCCAAGAAGGAAGTGGGCACTTATTTTTGTCACTACTTTTTTTTCAATACAAATTGATTTTCTTTTTCTTTAAGTAAAATTCTTTTTTTAATCAAAATTTCGTAAGTGCAACTTTAAAAGAACATCAAAAATAAAATATCACAAAAGATTTAGGTGTGTTAACTTTAATTTGAACCAAATCAATGAGAGAAATTCAAAAACTGGTAAGGTGGGCACTTTATTTTGCCTCTCACTGTAGAAGCTACTTTCACTGTATGTGGGACACAGTCGACATAACAAGCAAAACCTAACTATGCATGCTGTTTATGATCTTTTATGTCTGAATTCTATACAAAACTTATGATTTATGCAAATGTCATCTAACAGACGACGTTCAATTG
This sequence comes from Aedes aegypti, assembly GCF_002204515.2. Lineage (NCBI taxonomy): Eukaryota > Metazoa > Arthropoda > Insecta > Diptera > Culicidae > Aedes > Aedes aegypti. The sequence continues at coordinate 59,594,799 of NC_035108.1, read as the reverse complement.
ACAGTTTTATAAATGATTATGAAAGCTGTATCCTAAATTAAAATCCAGTCAAGAACTGTCCACCTCTCTACGTTTGAAATATTTACTGTAAGATGGATTCCTCGGAGCATAAACTAAACAATCTTTACTTTTTTTAAAGCCCCCTTGCTTGTGATTTTGGGAAAAAAATGTTTTGGTGAGGATCTTAATATTTTCGAGTAAAACATTCTAAAAAAATACATTTAAAGGCCATGAAAAAGACTCATTTATTGTGTGTAGCTTTGGCTCATATTTTTTTATGGGAAATGAGCAATTAGGAAAAATACATAAAAAATACATATTTTACATATTTAAGGATGAGCCATTTTGTTTTGGTGATTGTGGTATGCTCTTTAGTATAATTTTGTTATTTCTAGCATTTGCAAAGAGAAACTAATCAAAATTTATTCTTATTTTTCAGGTACGTAATAAATTTAACTTCATTATTGTAAGTATAAGCTAGCATAGTTATGCCGATCGTACATTATGCTGGATAGGCTGTTAGAGATCTTATTCACGTGAGTATACAATGACTTAAATAGTTTTATTTCCCACGCTAATAACCATAAATATAAGGTACAGTGGGGGAAGTGTATCAGTGGGGTAAGTGGATCATTTGTCAATATAAAGCATAAATACTTGAATATGTTGAATGTTTTCGTACCATTGCTTCGTTTCAAATTATATTCTTACGCTCACACTGATACTATTGCAAAACTGGTACTACACGTACACTAACACAAGCAAACTTGTTAGCTGCAAAAAGTAATTAATTAAAAAATTGTTTTCCATCAATCAAAAATCCATTGTATCTCTGTCTAAAATCTAATTCTATTATTTTTTTCGACACATAGTGAGCACTTCAGTTCTAATTGAATGAATCACAATGAAAAATATGTCATTTTTATAAATAAATACAAATATATTGGACATGGTACACTTACCCCTACTTTTTAATGGGGTGGGGTAAGTGGATCAAGAATAATTATCATTTATTGGCAGACTGCTTACGAGAATTTTAAAAAGCTTTATTATCCGCAAATGTTGTATTCCTTTATTTTGTTCCATTCTCAGCTTGAATTTGTCAAATTGACCATAGAAAATTTGAATTATTCCACCTAAAAGTTTTTTTTTAAAACTTTCGGGTATAAAAAAATATAAAAAATATAATAATTTCAAAATTTACACGAAACTTTTCGTGGTTTATATAAGCTAAGTTGTAAAAGAGCAAAATATACTAATTTTCCAATCGAAAGCATAGTATCGTACCTTATTTGACCATATAAATTGCTCTAGACAGATGATAAACATATATTCATAAATAAAATAGAAGGATTTCAGTTTGTTATTCAAAAGTAAATGTAACTAATATTTTCAAACCAAGAATGTTTTTCGAAAATATCGTTAGGAATAATCCTACAATACTTCTGTATAACTTATGCGTATAAATGGATGAATTTTCTCCAAATTTATCTAGTTACAATGTTTGTTTTTTTGTTCATATTAGCATGAACTAATATATACGTACTTTTTATTATATTTTGATTAAATAAAGGTACTTTTTAATTTTAAAGTATTAAAATGTAACATTACTAGCACTAATAACGAGGGTAATATCATTCTTATTAAACATAATCACACTACATTTGTTTCGAGAACAGATTTTTTTTAATGGTGATCCACTTACCCCACCATGGTGGAGCAAGTGAATCATTTGGCGAAAATTTTTAAGTCTCTCATACTCAATACATAACAATCAGAAAATTCGAAATAAATGACGATTTGAAGTATAACAGCAGTAAAACTTAAACTACAACAAAATATTGTCAGGTATTTAAAGAGAGAACATACAAAAAAAACTATATTTCAATCATTTGAGCATTGACTGGTATATTTTAGACAGGCATTCATTCAAATAACTTTTTGTTTTCCCATTTTTTTTTATTCCCACCTAAATCAACGGGAAAAGCCAGAATTCTCCATAAGATCTCTTCAACTGCAGAGAAAGACACGGTGAAGTTGAGCAAACGTGCCACATAAACATGCCCTTCAATTACGTGTGAACGACTTGTCTGACTGACAGCCAACATCCAGTCCAATCCAATCCGTCCGTCTATCCATGAAGTTGTCAATCGGGCAATCCAGAAAAGCGCGAGGAACGATTTACCCGTCGCCTCGACTCGAAAGCCGATGCTGACTGGCATTCTGGTGTCGACGGATGGGAACCGTGCACCTTGTCGACCTTATTTCAAGAGACTGCTCTCCGGTCGATGATGCATGGTGTCGGGTTGGGGCTTGTTCGAAATTATATCTCCACGTAAATGTCGGGTAACGGTGGGAGTATTCGGTGCAAGTAAAGCACCCGAGCGAATTGTACTACATGGTTTTCCTTCTTGCTGTTCATCTTCGCTTTTAGAATGCCTTTTGGGCAGCATAACGAGACTTGCTTGAGTGTGAAAACCCGTTCACTGACAACAGATGGGAATTGTAGTGGTGTGCGTACATACATTACTCACGAATCTTGTGGCAGCGGAAAGAAATTCCGTGACGACAGACAGCGGAAAGCAAAAACGAGCAACAGGAAATTGGCATTTAAGACGCTATCAAAACAAACATTCTGTGGTGAGGTTTTGTGGCAGTGCGTATAGATTGGGATCCAATCTGCTCCAATTGAGGACCTACCGAGAAGATGAGTTATACCTTCACTGAGCGTCGGCTCCAAGTAAAAAAAAACGCTTATTTTGTCATAAATTTTGATAAAAAAAAGATTTCAATAATATACATAATATGAAAACTTTTTGGATTCTCATTGGAAACTGAAAAAGTATAATCACAGACAAACCCACGTCAAACTTTCTTCATTGTCAATCCATCACCTTTCTAACGGTTGGTTTGAATATGTGGTCGGTAAACAATCCGCCACCTGCAACGCTCGCGTCATTTTTGCTCTTGTTTGACGTTTACACAGTACACAGGGGTCTCTCGAATAACTCCTCCAGAGATTTCTTCACTATTCCTCCTAGGGACTCGTTCATTTCTTCTCAAGAGATGCTTGAATCCATTTGAAAACCTTCAGCAGTTCAAGGTTTATATCCTCCAGTAATTTCCACAGCGACTGATGCGCAAATTCCTCCAAGGGCTCACCCAGAATTTCCTCCAGAGATTCGTGAAAGAAAAATGTTCCTGAAAAGTTTTTCACCAGATGATTTAAAGAAAATCGTTTATGTGTTTTTCAGGAAATATTTCACGAATTCTTCCACAAGATCATACGAAGGATTTCTCAGAAATGTTTAAATCCATATCCACAAGTAATCCTTAAAAAATGTTTACACATTCTCCCAGAAATTTCTCCTGTAAATATACCGGGAAATTCTCTAGGAATGTCCACTGATTTCTCAAATGATCAATCTAAAGCAAATTTATCGATAATGATATGATCGATCTCTTCCATGCTTCTATTATGTAGTCGCGCAGTGCCCATTGAGCTTTGTGATGTATGAAAGGCTTGATTTCTTAAAAACAATGAAACAACGAGTATCAAGTTATCACATCGAAACAAGTTAAGTGTTTTGAATGGGTTTCCTCTCATAAAACCAACTCTTGAAGATCTAGCCTAGACATGTTGGCAGCCGTGACGAGCCCCTCCTAAATTTGGTGAATGTTTTTCGCCTTTCATCACAGTACTTCAATGGGAGTTCAATGATCATGAAGAGGGTTCTTGAGTCAAGAAGCATTTTTGCTTTCGTTAACCGAAATGCATGTTTACGTTCGGATTCGTCATAGTTTTCTACTGCTTGTAGTGGACCATCCGATGGTCGGATGGATGATTTCTGTTTTCCGTCCCGATTCCATCCGTATTTCTTCGACACACTGACTGATGCGGTTTCTCGTTTGGTGTCTATAATTAACGATGATTGAATTATTCGATGGTGATGGAGCACTTCTCGACAGCTGCAAGTGAATGCCTTCAAATTAGGCCGAGAACCCCCCATATTTTTATTCCGAAATTCCAGAATGGTGATGGATGTAAGTTTCTCAAAAGAGGCCGTATCCATTTGTAGGATTGTGATTAGTTTACAATTCATCAATGTGCTTTGTGAAGTGGTTTATTACGTATTACAATATTAACACGATCATTTATCATATAACATCAAAGTATAATGATTCAGAGGAATTCCACAACAGCGTCATTGTGCACTGTAGGCTAGACCTGCGTCAGACATGCAGCCGTTTGACCAAAGGATAGCGTTATGATTCACCCGACGACAGGTAGCTGAATGGTGCGGTCACCATTCCCATTACAGCTCAAACGTGTATCGCAATCATGCAAGCTACTATTCCGTACACCTTTATAATGCAATGTATTATAATACACACTAACTTCGCGAGGCGTTCAAACACGAACTAACAAGTTGCGACTACCCGAGAAAAAATACCTACAGGGTTGGTATCAGGACTCTTTTAGAGACATGGTCACAGTTTAATGAAGTCTCTCTTGCAATCGAAATGTACTCCAAAGTAATTTTTCCCTCTTCTGCTTGGGCAGCGTCCATAAATGACGTAGCATTTTTTGGCCAATTTTTTACGCCCTCTTCCCCCATTGTAGCCTATTTTCCCATACCTAATACATGGTTCGTAGCAAAATCGTAGACTCCCCCTAAAATGCTTCGTCATTTATGGACGATCCCTTGCAGTGAGTGCATCCTAGTGCAATTTTTTAGAGGATTCTAAGAAATCTTCAGAGGTTCTCATGCGACTATTCAGGTTCTTCTCAAGTTCTTCGAAGTAAAGTTTCGGAATTTCTTCTTATGCTTACTTCAAAGGAATTTCCTGGAAAACTGTTCAGAAATTTGATTTCTTCTGTTTCTTATGTGCTGTCATTTGAGAAGATCTTCCAAAGATTACTCCAGGAATTCTTCTAAAAAAATCCACAAAAGTTTATTTGAGGTGTCCAAACTCAAAGGGGTGTAAATGACATTTTAGTCAGTTTTGAGTAAGGTTCTTCTTCTTCTTTCTGGCGTTACGTCCCAACTGGGACAAAGCCTGCTTCTCAGATTAGTGTTCTTATGAGCACTTCCACAGTTATTAACTGAGAGCTTTCTTTGCCGATTGACCATTTTTGCATGTGTATATCGTGTGGCAGGTACGAAGATACTCTATGCCCTGGGAAGTCGAGAAAATTTCCAACCCGAAAAGATCCTCGACCGATGGGATTCGAACCCACGACCCTCAGCATGGTCATGCTGAATAGCTGCGCTTTTACCGCTACGGTTATCTGGGCCCTTTGAGTAAGGTTGGTGTTTCCTATTTACCCGGGATTTGGTTACCCGGGAATTGTAAAAATGTAATTTCCGGAGAATTCCCGGGATCCCGGAAAATTCTCGAAAACTAGAAAAGAAAACAATTTTTAATGATTCATATTCTATCTATACTGCATTTTATGACTATAAATGTGTGTAAATAAAAGAAGAAATTGTTTGTAGTTTACTTACTTTTCCATAAAGAAAAAATCAGCTGGATTCTGTTTGAAAACGAAAATGTCTATAGCATTCAGCAAAAAAGTCCATACTTCACAAATCGTGTAGAGCCCAAATCATGTTTGACAACATAAAATAACATTTTTCAAGCACTGGAATAAAAGTCAACTAGTGTCTTACATTGATATTATGACTGTTATATTAAACAAAATACACTAAGATTTTTCAGCTTTATCTATTATAGATTATCGATTCCTACAAAGATCCTTTATCATATTTTGCATATAATCTTTCTTGGACATGCATATCGTTGAAAAGATAAATTTTACATTTTGGAAATGGAAAACCAACGAATAATATTGTTTGATCTAGTGAGGATATTGGTTAATACGGCATGTACAGTAAATTTTACGATAGCTATCGAATTCGAATATAAATGGTCAATAATTTATTTATTTCCCGGAAAACAGAAATCCCGGGAAGTCCCATTTCCCGGCATTGGAAACCCTAAGTAAACGGTACTTTGAGATGATTTTCAATCAGGAATTCTTCATGGAGTTCCTCCAGAAACTTTACCAGCATTTCATGCTATAGTGAATAAAACTGAATATAGTACAAAGTTGTTGAAAAGAAAAGGATCTAAAAATTTGGTGAAATAATGATAGCCCAAAATCATTGTTGTAATCAACCATATGAAATCAACGGAAATTTATAGGATCCCGCCTAAATTCGCCTAAAATTTCAAGATTCCTCTACGATGTTGCCGAGAATTCTCAAGTCTTCGAAGGGAAGTCTTATTAGAAATTCCCAGAATACTGCTTGCTATTCCGATCTAGATTCTTGCTATAAATAATGAAAATACCACTAAAAATCCACAGTATCCTATCGCAATTCCTAGGACGCCGTAGAAATCTCAGGAGTTCACTAGGAATCGCCATATTTTACGAAGCATTCCTAATATTTAATCAATTGTACATAATTTATACCTTGGGAACCCCTAATGTCCACTAGGAATCCTCAGATACCGCTCGGTATCCTCAAAAATGCAATGAAAGGTCTCAGAAGCCCACTTGAAAAACCTAGGATTCCGTAAGAATTATCCAGGTTTCAGTTTGGAAACTCCTAGAACATTCTGATTATTTTATGCAGTTTGTATCCTTGAAAGATCTTGATGTGACACGCAGTATACTCCAGCCTGAGCGTGTTTTCATTGCTATTGTGTCAGTGATTGTGCTTTGTTCGGACAAGATGTACCAAATCTAAAGAAAAGTTATTTTTATTAAATACTAGTTGTCCCAGCATACTTCGCACTGCCCAATAGACCTTAGAGTAGGTCATCCCTACAAAAATGTCAAATTTGAGTTGCTCGGTGAGTGCAAATATAATTCCACACCAACACGTGGCAACCCTTGAGCAACCAACTGAAAGAATACCCAATGAAAAAATGACGTAAATAGATTGGCCCGTTCTCGAACCATTTCGTGACATATAAGCACCATTCCATTTTTGTTTATATAAATAGATTTTACCTACCGGCAGACTCAAATGGGCTTGTTGCACAGTTTGAATGCTTGAGAAAAGACGTTGGAACTCTAGTTTAGATACTTAAAGAGATTAAGGTTCTATATCAAATCGGTAATTTGTCGAAATGGCAAACAGCAATTTTCTTCTGGACAGACAAAGATTCGAGAAAAACTAAAAACGTAAATTTCTTCCTAATCTTGTCAATTATGATAAATGGACGTTCTTGTTTTTCTTTATTTGTTGATCATTCGGAAGAAAACTTCTTTTTTCAGCTTTTTTCAGCTCGATTCATACTAGACTTTATGACTTCATGGAAAGTAAGAAGTGCGTAAGGGTTCCCATAGTAGTTGATTAGATTAGAGGGAAATCGACTATGGACTAAAGCTAAAACAAAAGACAAACAATTATGGTGTTCAAAAATATTGTCAAAAACGGATCCAATTTGTTGCCAAAATTGGGAAGTACCAAAAATGGATCATGCTAAAAACGGAGCATGCCAGAAACGGAATTCCACTGTAAATTCGGTTTTCATTTACTTTTCGAAAAGTTTCTCAAGTAATATCTACAGGGAATCTTCAAAACTTATTCTAAAAATTCACACTAGCAAATACTACAGTGATTATTTCGGTAATTTCTCTGATTATTTCAGAAATTTGGTTCAATGTTTATCAAGAAATTTATTCATAAAATTCTTGGATAATTACAAGGATTCGAATGATTTTCTTTCTTCAATAATGAGCTAAGAAATTCTTCAAGCCTTCATCAGGATTCGAGGAGCTGCTTTAAAATTCATTAATAACTTTTACAGCAGCACCTAAGGTTCCTTGAATATATACTATAGAAATATTATCTAGATTTTCCTGGAATTTTTACAATTATTTTTAATTTCTTCGACAATTTTCTGGAGACATACCTGGATAAATTATTAGGAGACCTTTTTTGTGAAATTTCTCAACTTAATTCCTGAAAGTATTCCTTATTTTCCTTCTGTTTGAAAGTGTCGCAAAAACAGTTCTTGTTTTGATTTCTCAGATATTGATAGAAAAAACGAATCTGTTACATAGGCTCTGCTATTTACTACCTTCATAGACACTTATATCGCTGCGCAGGCGCGCCTTTCATCAAACAGAATCAATTTGATTTCTGGGGAACCAAATGGGTAGTACCGATATATAAATATGCAACGGTACTCTAGTCCTATCTTAATTTCGCTTCTAGGTTAGTCTCCGTAAACTACAAAAAGGGCCAGAAAACCAGAATCAACCAGCAAAGTTGTTTAGTAATCAGCATGCACGTGAGTCTTCGAATTATCAGTACTTAACAGTCCTTGTTTAGTTAGTAGTCATGATTGATATCTCGGGACTGAGAAACTCCGATACTTCTGCTCCAAACTGTCTACTAGGTAAGCTTGGGCTTGAGCTTGATTGGCCGCCCGTGGTTGCTACTCCAGTATCGCCAGATCAGCTGCACTTACACAAGGAGCCAACCAGATGACTGCTTGGGATTAACAGGCACCCTCAGTGTATAAGTGCTGGTGATCTTCTATTTTTAGGCAACAATGGTGCCTGCCGCGTCAGGATGCAGACCAATGAGGGGGAGGGGAAGGAATTGATGATGCATTCAAACTGGCTCTCACCAACCCCCTGAAGAAAGCGCTAGTTCTTGAAGCCTACCACCATCTGTGTGGCGCTAGTGCTGGAGTAAACAAATTTAGACTTTGCCCTCATCAAACCCCGTGCGGAAGCGACAAATGTCGTATGAGAAAAACATTATACTATTGATAATCGTTATTCGTTGTGCCTAATAAAATGTGGCTAAATTACCTAGCAATTACAGAAAAACTGGATAAAGTAATACGCACTCAACACCAGATTCATAGGTAAAATATGAATGTCGCATTCGAAAACGAGTGTGTCTCGTGCCTAAAACGGTACTTTTGATCGAGCTGTCAAATCAGCACCTTCTCCAGCACCAAATTTTTGGCTTCACTTCAGTTGTTCGTGGATGACAGCCGTTTCAGTCCTGTGGCTCTCACGGTCGACCGTATATACCACTGCGTCAACGCCAGTTCATGCAAGAAGGGTGAAAGGGTGGCGTAATTTTTACGGCAGAAAGGCTTGCTGGTTTGGTTAGCAGACTGCCTATGTATCAGGCGTAAATGAAGGCATGCTATAATGATGAACGAATGGAAGCGTAGGGAAACGGTTTATTTCTGTCCGTTTCGGGTTCTAGCAAATGCTATGAACTGTGATAGATACATCAACTGTGATATAGTAAGAGTGGTAGATAGAAGCAAGTGAAAGATACAATTACAAAGTACGAGGAAAGGGACGGGCCTGGGATTGAACCCATGACTTTCTGCTTATGAAGCAGAAGCGGTAGCCATTAGACCACCAACCCCGTCACTGCTCCGAACTGTCTACTAGGTAAAACAGATTAAATTCAGAAACAGTAAGCAGTACTAAAGACTTTGTATCGTGAATCCTTGAATTACTAGAACATAATAGCCCGACCAACGAGATTGGCAGATCTTACTCCGTAACGCACCACGAAAAGGTGATCTATCTACGTTTCGGGGATTCGTAAACAACTTCATGATTGAAATCTTAAAGTAATCTTATAAACTCATGGGAAACATCTCTGGAGATATCACTGTACTAACTTTTGAAAATGTTCGTGGCCTAGTAATGTCAATAGAGAGTTAGTTCAATCTGCAGACACTTCAACTGCTATTTGATTTCAAGATAGCGTATGATTTCATGAACAACCTGTGGAAAACAATCCTTGATCAATGTTACCGAATGTTGCGAATTGAATTCGAACCATTGAGCGTTTCTCTATTGGCCTAATAAGTTTCGCCGGAAAACCAACCGAATGCAGTTTCTTTACTTACTCGACAGGAGTTTTCGCATGAGCATAATTTAAAATATTTTGAAATACCAAGTGAAAAAAATAGTGGGCCGGTCTCAGCGAGAATTAGTCATCTATGATTAACTGAAAATATTTTTGCAGGGTGGAATGATTCAAAAGTGATTTAAATAGGGTAGATGTAGCAGTATTCGCCACCCTCCGGAAACACATTTTTCAATAATCAGTCAATAGACTTCTAAATACTTCCAATACGTTAATAGGAATGTTTCAATACGGTAAAGTAATTTCTGGAGCTATTGGGCAGATTTCCGTATGAAGTCCATTTAAGAATCACTATATGAACTGCAGAAAAAAAATTCGGAGAAATGTCACGAGAAATTCTCAAATGTCATAAATTTCTTCAGAGAAATGTCTGGTCGGATTTTTTAAAAGAATTCTTATCAAAACTCATGATTCCTTTCTATTGTATTCATGGTTCATGTTTGGACTCTTTTTGGTTCCTATTGGGTCATTTTTTGGCTCTTGTCTGGTCTCTTCTAAGTTTCTTTTGCCAGCACGAGGCCTCTGAAGTTCCTATTTAAAACACTCACCCGCTATTTTTGAACATTCACTAGCCATGTAACTAGCTACTGTCATTAGTATTCTTTAGTTGTCCAGTTATTGTCTACACCTCAATTTAGTATAATAGGGGTATTAAAAATATTGTAGATTATTGGTAAGCGATTGAGCACTACTTGAGTTGAGGTATTGAACTATAATTAAAAAATGACTTTTACATGAAAATTCTTCACATATTGTTTAAGTTATACAATATCTGATTCAATTATCGGTTTAGTGTTTTTAGAATATGCAGGGTATTTTGCCCCTTAATCTTAATACTTCACTCAGGTGGTAAATATTGACAAGGCATACCATAGTTTCGTGTTCTGCTGCAATTATCTTCTTCTCGGGTACTCACGCAAGCTAGTAACTGCTAATTGAGGGAGTTCACCTTAGAGCCAACCCTCCCATCAAGGTCAATGTTAGCTCACTCGAATCTCAAACGTGTCAACTAAGCGCGCATTCGCATGTGCTGAAACTAGCGATGCATGACCAGTGGTTGCAATGTTTTAGCATAAAATTTTGAATAGTTAATTTCGCACACAATTGCAACCAACGAACCGAGTAAAAGCTTAAATAACCATAAACAAATTCCTTCCGCTGCCGCTGCGGCCTTTCGACTCGGATCAATTGATAGTTTGTCGTCCATAAAGCTATCGCCGCATAATGGTTTTATGTGTGCTAAGGCTGTTGTTCCGTTCATGCTTGTTTATCGCATACTTACCACGATGGAACAAGCTGCCGTAAGGGCGCCATATCGGTCCACGCGGTTCACTGTCTATACAGGTTTATACTAGTATTGCAGTACCGCTAAATAAGGTAAGTTTGATATTTTGAGCATAAGCACGATTGATCGCCCGCAGTTGCAACTCCATTATCACAAGAACAGCTTTGCTTACACAGGGAATCAACATATGCCGCTCAAGATCAGTAACAGTCTCAATATGTAAGTACTGATGGTATCATTATTATAACAAACCTAAGCGGCGCCGACTGTGTCCGAATGCAGGTCAATTTGGGGATGGGAGGCGAGGAGTCATCTGCACTTCCACAAAAAATACTAGAAATTTGGATAAAAGAAAAGTTGTTCAAGGAATTCGCTGGTAAATAATAAAGATTTTCTTTTTAAATTTTTGAAACAAGTACTGATATTTTAGACCGAATCAAGTTCTGCTATAGTTAGGCTTCCAAGGGTTAGTGACAAACTTTTTAAAACTTTATAATACATTGATCGTAGAACATATTGCTTCTAGATTCAATTGAAAATAAAACTCCGACACGAAGTATCACACTAATACTACGCACTATCAAAGGTACCCGCATTGTCAAAGATACCCCGTTTAACGGTACCGAAACCAATCAAGCCGGCACCGAACGTAGGGCCGTGTGCAAAAGCATCCGCGATTATAGTGTGTGGCTCTTTTGATCGAAGGTTAATCCTATTTAGGGCGGCGGCAGGCTACGAAAATCTACAATAAGTATTATGCTCTGCGAACTGCAAGTATCGCTCATCGATTAGTTTGTCTACTAGACCTACGAGTCCGACCTTTTTGTAATGTTTGCTACTGTTTATGGTTGCGCATTCTATTTTTGGCAAACGAAGCACTGAACCGGATGACCGCTATCCAAAATAGGAAGTAGTGCGCAACTGGTGTTTGGGTAATCGGAAATCGGCAGAAGATTTTATTATGTGCTGACATTTTTACTATCCATGGAACGATGTCTGTTGGCTCGATTCTGGATGTAATATGATAGGTGAGAGAGAAATCCATTCAAATCTTCAATTCCTGTTGAAATACGGAAATGTGCACCATAGATATCGAAGTGCTGCCGTATCATACTTACATTATGTCATTTTATTAGTTATGATAAAGCTGATGAGAAAGCGAATAAAAGCTTCATATTTCAATAAGATCAAAGTGTGATAAAAATTCCAATTTTCTGCACGTCAGTTCTCAACATTTATTGGTATACAATACGATCTGACTACGATTTAGAGCCATTCAGCGTCGCCTTTTCTCTTTTGTCGGAAAACCATGTTCAAGAATTAATTGTCTTATGGCTGTCCATTATGCCCTTATTCCCCCTATCTTCGACAAACAAACTTCCTCCTGATAAAAGCCTAAATAATCAAACAACTCTTAAACGTACTACCTATGAAACAGGTTAAAATTTAAAATTATTTTGGGGATTAAACCGTGCACCAATTTATGATGATAATTAACATCGTATTCAACTCAACATTGACAATAAGCAGACAGATATACGAGCACGCCAAGCTATCTGGTATCGATTGATACATATTTTGTACTTTGTTCAGATTCAGAGGCTTCTCGCTTGCACAGCTGAGCCCCACTATTATTAGGGCAGAGGCGAAGCTTTGCGCCTCCAACCCACCTTATCCCACGCATTCCATAAATTCCTCCGACGCAAACCCGGACTGTCGGCCCGCCATTCTCTGTCGGCATTTCCGCCCGATGCCCTTTTCCAGGTTAGGTTGGGTTCGTGTCGACGCTCTGAACAATAGACAACAAAACTTGACAATGGCACTTGCAAACACCGGAGCGGATTACTTGAACATTTAAATGAAAAATTGCCTCCGCACAAATGATACTTAACCTTCCGCGGATGTTAAGAAAAACAACTTAATAAGATACTGGGGTCATTATGACCCAGAAATGTATACCCCTATAAATCAGCGAAATATCAACCGAATAATGAAATTTATGCCGCATTCGAAAGATATACTCCTCAAGACTCTGATCACTACCTGGAATACCGGTTCCGGATCCAGTGGCCACCGGGAATCGGCTACGAAGGGGACCATGTTGGCCACGTGGAATTTCAGTACACTCAGTCCAGAAATCTGCAGTCATCACCAAATTGTATAAGATGCAGGCCATATAGGAATGTACTGTCTTCAGCAAACTTGTTTCGGGGACCAAGAACTTCCACATGGGATACAATTTAGTTCAGAACTCGACCACCGCGTGGCGCTAGCGTCGATATGAACTTCCGGTGGAGGCTAATTATGCGATAACTCGAGATTGCGAACACATAGAAGGATTCTGTCTTCGGCAAAGTTGCTCAGGAGGATAAGCACTTCCTCATGAGATACAATTTAGTTCAGAACTCGACCGCTGCGTGGCGCTAGCGTCGATATGAACTTCCGGTAGGGGCTAATTATGCGATAACTCGAGATTGCGAGCACATAGAAGGATGCTGTCTTCGGCAAAGTTGCTCAGGAGGATAAGAACTTCCACATGAGATACAATTTAGTTCAGAACTCAACCGCTGCGTGGCGCTAGCGTCGATATGAACTTCCGGTAGGGGCTAATTATGCGATAACTCGAGATTGCGAGCACATAGAAGGATGCAGTCTTCAGCAAAGTTGCTCAGGAGGATAAGAACTTCCACATGAGATACAATTTAGTTCAGAACTCGACCGCTGCGTGGCGCTAGCGTCGATATGAACTTCCGGTAGGGGCTAATTATGCGATAACTCGAGATTGCGAGCACATAGAAGGATGCTGTCTTCGGCAAAGTTGCTCAGGAGGATAAGAACTTCCACATGAGATACAATTTAGTTCAGAACTCAACCGCTGCGTGGCGCTAGCGTCGATATGAACTTCCGGTAGAGGCTAATTATGCGATAACTCGAGATTGCGAGCACATAGAAGGATGCAGTCTTCGGCAAAGTTGCTCAGGAGGATAAGCACTTCCACATGAGATACAATTTAGTTCAGAACTCGACCGCTGCGTGGCGCTAGCGTCGATATGAACTTCCGGTAGGGGCTAATTATGCGATAACTCGAGATTGCGAGCACATAGAAGGATGCTGTCTTCGGCAAAGTTGCTCAGGAGGATAAGAACTTCCACATGAGATACAATTTAGTTCAGAACTCAACCGCTGCGTGGCGCTAGCGTCGATATGAACTTCCGGTAGAGGCTAATTATGCGATAACTCGAGATTGCGAGCACATACAAAAATGCTGTCTTCGGCAAAGTTGCTCAGGAGGATAAGGACTTCCACATGAGATACAATTTATTTCAGAACTCGACCACTGCGTGGCGCTAGCGTCGATATGAACTTCCGGTAGAGGCTAATTATGCGATAACTCGAGATTGCGAGCACATAGAAGGATGCAGTCTTCGGCAAAGTTGCTCAGGAGGATAAGCACTTCCACATGAGATACAATTTAGTTCAGAACTCGACCGCTGCGTGGCGCTAGCGTCGATATGAACTTCCGGTAGGGGCTAATTATGCGATAACTCGAGATTGCGAGCACATAGAAGGATGCTGTCTTCGGCAAAGTTGCTCAGGAGGATAAGAACTTCCACATGAGATACAATTTAGTTCAGAACTCAACCGCTGCGTGGCGCTAGCGTCGATATGAACTTCCGGTAGAGGCTAATTATGCGATAACTCGAGATTGCGAGCACATAGAAGGATGCAGTCTTCGGCAAAGTTGCTCAGGAGGATAAGCACTTCCACATGAGATACAATTTAGTTCAGAACTCGACCGCTGCGTGGCGCTAGCGTCGATATGAACTTCCGGTAGAGGCTAATTATGCGATAACTCGAGATTGCGAGCACATAGAAGGATGCAGTCTTCAGCAAAGTTGCTCAGGAGGATAAGAACTTCCACATGAGATACAATTTAGTTCAGAACTCGACCGCCGCGTGGCGCTAGCGTCGATATGAACTTCCGGTAGGGGCTAATTATGCGATAACTCGAGATTGCGAGCACATAGAAGGATGCAGTCTTCAGCAAAGTTGCTCAGGAGGATAAGAACTTCCACATGAGATGCAATTTAGTTCAGAACTCAACCGCTGCGTGGCGCTAGCGTCGATATGAACTTCCGGTAGGGGCTAATTATGCGATAACTCGAGATTACGAGCACATAGAAGGATGCAGTCTTCAGCAAAGTTGCTCAGGAGGATAAGGACTTCCACATGAGATACAATTTAGTTCAGAACTCGACCACCGCGTGGCGCTAGCGTCGATATGAACTTCCGGTAGAGGCTAATTATGCGATAACTCGAGATTGCGAGCACATAGAAGGATGCAGTCTTCGGCAAAGTTGCTCAGGAGGATAAGAACTTCCACATGAGATACAATTTAGTTCAGAACTCGACCGCCGCGTGGCGCTAGCGTCGATATGAACTTCCGGTAGGGGCTAATTATGCGATAACTCGAGATTGCGAGCACATAGAAGGATGCTGTCTTCGGCAAAGTTGCTCAGGAGGATAAGAACTTCCACATGAGATACAATTTAGTTCAGAACTCAACCGCTGCGTGGCGCTAGCGTCGATATGAACTTCCGGTAGGGGCTAATTATGCGATAACTCGAGATTGCGAGCACATAGAAGGATGCTGTCTTCGGCAAAGTTGCTCAGGAGGATAAGAACTTCCACATGAGATACAATTTAGTTCAGAACTCAACCGCTGCGTGGCGCTAGCGTCGATATGAACTTCCGGTAGGGGCTAATTATGCGATAACTCGAGATTGCGAGCACATAGAAGGATGCAGTCTTCAGCAAAGTTGCTCAGGTGGATAAGAACTTCCACATGAGATACAATTTAGTTCAGAACTCAACCGCTGCGTGGCGCTAGCGTCGATATGAACTTCCGGTAGGGGCTAATTATGCGATAACTCGAGATTGCGAGCACATAGAAGGATGCAGTCTTCAGCAAAGTTGCTCAGGTGGATAAGAACTTCCACATGAGATACAATTTAGTTCAGAACTCGACCGCTGCGTGGCGCTAGCGTCGATATGAACTTCCGGTAGGGGCTAATTATGCGATAACTCGAGATTGCGAGCACATAGAAGGATGCAGTCTTCGGCAAAGTAGTTCAGGAGGATAAGGACTTGCAAATGAGATACAATTTAGTTCAGAACTCGACCACCGCGTGGCGCTAGCGTCGATATGGACTTTCGGTAGAAATTACACAGATATTGTCCGTGCATCAGAATCATAGTCCCTACTTATCAAACTAGAGAATCAAATGAATGAAGGATTATGAAACAAATTGTTCAATTTTTTTCCTTGTCTCGATCATTGTCAGACCATTCTCTGCAACTGGGAAAACCGAGACTTGTCACTTTCAACAAGGTTTAAAATGTAACAAGGATTAATAAGTGTTCCTTTCATTACTCGAACATCCTGTTCTTCTCGTTTGAAGCCGTCAGGACTAGGGTTCACTGGTATATCTTTTCTCCATAACGCACCATGAAACTGTGACGTACCCGCGTTATGGGTCATTTAGAAGAATGCTGTCTTCCACAAAGTTGCTCGAGCACCCGGTGGATTTGACGTCGATTTGTATTTCCGATAGAGGTTAATTATTAGAGGGGGTTTTCACATTTTTTGAGCTCAAACACGACCCGTACCCGACTTACTTTATTTTTTTTTAAACCCGGACCCGACCCGTACTCAGACCTGACCCGAACTTGAAAAAAAAATCCGCTGTTCAAATCCAAATCTGACACGAAACCTAAGCATTTTTTGTAAGAAAAGACCGAGTTTTCAAAATAGATAAATTCATCGTTTCTGATGCATAAGGAAGCTTTTTGGTTGTTACTCTTACCACAACTCTTACTAAAGTCCACCTAAATCCGAATTTTTACAAGCCCGATTCCGACGTACTCGAAAAAAATGTTCTAGCCTTCAAATCCGTCCCGAACCATTCGAGTCCGGATTTGAAAACCCGAGACCCGACTTATAGAAGGATGCTGTCTGCGGTAAAATTGTTCGAGAGAATAAGGAATTAGTCATGAACATACGTTAAAAAATTTAACCAGCATGTGGTGCTGGCGTCTATATGTATTTCCAGAAGGAACTCTTTTTTGAAGGTTTTATCTTCGGCAAAGTTGTTCAGTTTTTTTTTAATTCTGCGTAGTAAATTCCGCGTGACGCTCGTCATTATATTGCTCTTATATGATATGAACTCTAAACTTGTGGGCTTCGTGGCCGTGCGGTTAGTGTCGTCAGGCAATGCATCGTGTCATGGGGTGTGGGTTCGATTCCCGCTGCAGCCATTGAAACTTTTCGTGAGGAATGTTTCTCGGCTGTACCATTGGAGCATGCTTATTCTTTGTCTAGTGTTAAGTAACAGTCTGTGCAGCTAAATGGCTGAAGACGGTGTCCGTGTCTTTTAACTACACGATCCACGAAATATATGTTACGATATAAACTACAGTCGACTCTCCATAACTCGATATTCAAGGGACCATCGACTTATAGAATTATGGTATAATAGAATATACCGACACAAAATCAAAGGAACTAATTTTTGTATTTCCAATATTTTTATTATCATTTTTGTAAGAAAGCAGTATTATTTTGTTGATAGCATTTTACAAACTATCATTTGAAAACATTTTTCGAAGTGCTCGAAAAATCACGTTATTTTTACTGACAATAGTTTTTATCATTTTCATGTCATTACAACTTGTAAGTATTTATTCACCTTCAAACAAAAATTAAATCACGTTTCCCCAAAAAAGAAAAAAAAATTAAAATAGATATCGAGTTATGGAGAGAAATTCACATCTCACGTAACATCAACTTGTGGAGATATCGAGTTACAGAAATATCGACTTATGGAGAGCAAAATGTATGGAAATTCGAAGGAACCGGAGAATCCATCTAGTTATAGAGTATTTCGGGTTAGAGAATATCGAGTTGTGGAGAGTCGATTGTATATAATATAAAATAAGCTCTATGATATGATATGAACTATATTGTACTCACTTCTAAAATTCCAACAAGAGTTCAGATACAGATAACGTCATGAAGTTGCAAAAACAATTACTTCTAGTTTTCTTTAGAAGTTGTTGCAGTAACTGTGCACTTTAGTTTTTAATTGGATCCGGAGGAATCTTATGACTTTATACCAGTTATTCCTTCTGGATTTCCTCCAAAAAGTTATCTAGATCTCACGACGTAGTTCACATCGGAGTTATTCAAAGGATATAGTCCAGTAACCTTAAATGATTTGTATGATGGATTCTACAGTTATTTACCGAGAGCTCATCCGATGGAATACAAACCCATGCCCTTCTGTCCTCATCCTCTCGAAATATCTCCAGAGACACTCCCAAAGATTTTTCCAGGAAATTTTTCGAACATTCCTCCAAGTATTTTACCAGAAAATAATCCAAGCTATTCTGTACCTTAATCTCTACAATGATTTCTTCTGGGGTTCCCTAGGACTTTTGCCAGAGATTCATTCAGGAAGAACTTTTGTTTGCCATGCATGGAATAGCTTCCTCCAGGGAGTTGACATGGAATTTTTACAAGGATTCCTACAAAAAAAATATGTATAAGGATTTCTTCAGAGATTTCGCAAAGGTTTCCAGCAGAAATGTCTTAAGTGATTCCTTCGTAGATTCCTCCAACAAAATCTTTATTGGGATTCTTTCAGGATTTTTTCCAAGGGTTCCTCCAGGATTCGTTTTAGGAATACTTCGAAATTTCTCCGGAGATTTCTCCAGGGATTTTTTAAGTTATTTCTTCTGGTATTCCTCTATAAAATTTTCCACAGACTTTTGCAAGGATTTCTCCAGGAAAGTGTCTTCAAGGATTCTTGCACAGATATCTCCAAGGCATTCTCCAGGAATTTCTCCATGAATAACACTTAAAACAATTTCTTCAAGGATTACTAAAGATGTTTCTCTAGTGATATCTTCAGAATTTTTTCCGAGGTTAGTAGTGTTTGATCCTTTGGTCGCGTTGCTTGCTCCTGCGGGGGCGAGTGATGCGGACAGGATCAATCGTGTTGCGCGTCACTCGCGCGGCACGATAGTATATAAGAGTCGCGGATCGCGTGATTAGTGTTAGTAGTGTTTGATCCTTTGGTCACGTTGCTTGCTCCTGCGAGGGCGAACGATGAACACTTGTTCGGCATACAATTCATTTATCAAATAATATCGCGAATACGGTCAGGCGTGAATATATCAAGGATCGCATCATCAACTCAAGATGACTCCCAGATCCTTACCTTATCCCACTAACCCAATATCCTTTCCATGACAACTATGGAGATGCAGAAGATTCTTCGGTCTCTAAAACCAATGGTTGTCTAACTAACATTCCTTCCCTTCCCCGATGACCGTAAGGACGTGGCCGGCGCCGTTATTGACTTCTAAAGTTTGAGCTCTCGATTTGTGCACATTGAAGATTGGTAAGCTAATCCCAAGCCCCATTCACTAAATCACTGTGCAACTTCGATTGCTCTGGTTAATCATGGAGTAGCAACTACGAATTGTACGGTCATTTATGCTCATGCTCATGCTCATGCTCATGCTGATATCTTCAGAATTTTTTCCGAGGATTCCTCCACGGATACATACAAAAATATCCCCAAGCAGTTCTCTCGAGATTCGTTCAGAAATTATTCCGGGATTCCTCCAGGGATGATTCTACGAGGAAATTCTACAAGGATTCCACAAGGAATTTCTGCAGGTGTTCTAAAACTCACGAATTACTCAAGGAAATTTCATGAAACGCCTCAAGAATTTCTCAAGGTAATCTTCCAGGGATTCCCCAAGAATTTCTCCAGGGATTCGTACTGGGTCTTCAATAATACTCCATGGATTCCCCCAAGAGTTCTTCTTGAAATTTCTCTAGAGATTCTTCCATTAATTCCTGCTAGAATATTATCAGAACTTATGCTAAAAATTTCTCCATGGATTTCATTAAAAAAAAAATCTCTACATATCCTACAGTAAAATGTCTATAATTTTTTTTTTTGAAAATCTATTCATGGATTTCTTTAGTTATTTTACCTTAGATTTTTCGAGAAATTTTTCTATTTTAATACTCCTATAAGGATTCTTTCAGGGATTTATCCAACAAAAATCTACAGGGGTTTTTCCAGCAAAAAATCTACAGGGGTTTTTTTCCAGGGATTTCTCTAGCGATTCCACCTGCAAAATTTCTACATCGATTCTTCCTAGGATACCTCCATTCATCAGTGATTCCTCCAAAGATGTCTCCAAGAGTCCTTCATGGATGCCTACACTGTCCATATCTGCATATTTGTCACATTCGACATTTTTGACAAATTGAAGTTAATACCATGGAGAGTCATCAAATGATAAATACTTTCGATCAGCTTACTGAAATATGTGAGATTGTTCTAGAAAATTCGAAAAAATACCAAGTTGTTTTGTCACATTGCTAATTATACCCGCATAACAGTAACATTGAGATTATAAATGAGCCTCGTAATGTAACAGCAATGAAATTTCTACCAGAATTATTTTCTGACTATTCACCTAGTATGCGATATGAGTTGTACAAAATATCAGCCTCAAATAAGCACTTTTGAGTTCCTGTTAATTTTTAGTAATTTTAGTTTCCTCCCATACTGTCATCAAATGTACTCTTGGTATTCCATTTACTCAATGCCTACTTTTGTCGAATGTTACAAATATGCAGTTATGGGCAGTACATGAGTCTATCCAAAGACTCCTACAGAGATTTCTCTATGCAAATCTTTACAGGAATTCCTGCAGAGATTTCTCCAGCTTTTTCTTCAGGAATTTCTCCAAGGATCGCTACACAAAAATCTCTACATGGTTTCCTGTAGATATCGTTTCAGGAAAGAACTGGTAGAGATTTGACTGTATATATAAATGAAATATGAGTTTCGTCTACGCAGTCTTCATCATAAATAGAACGTTGAAAAAAATAGAGACTGCGTAACTGAAAAGCATGTATGCTGTTCCGGGGATTTTTGTAAGGAATTCCTCCAGAGCTTTCCTCGAGAATCCCTTCTTGGGCTCTTGCAAGAATTTCTCCAGCGATCCCTATAAGAACTCATAAAATAATTTCTTGTAAAATCCCCAATTGAATGGTAGAATCTCTGGAATAATTCGTTATAGAATTCTTGGAGCGATCCCTGGAGGAAATCTTAGAAGTAAATCCTAGAGGAATCTTGAGAGGACTACCAGCGGAATGTCTGGAGAATTCACTGTGGAAATATTTTAAGTAATCCTTGAAGAAATGTTTCATAGAGAAACTTCTGACATTCTGCAAAAATCTCTGTAGTGATCTTCTTGGAGGAATCTTTAGGGGAATCTCTTATTTTTTATTAGAGGAATGTCAGGAGAAATCGCTTGAAGAATCTTTGGAAGAATCGCTGGAGAAGTGCTTGAAGTAATCTATGCAATAATTCCTGGAAAAGTTCCCTGAGGATGGATTAATTCCCGGAGAAATCTATCTGGAGTGAATTCTTCAGAGTTTTTGCAATTCCCTCACAGGTCTTTTTTATTGAATTCTTCGACGATCTGATTTTAAAATTGTTTCCGGTATTTCTCAAGTTATTATTTTTGGATTTGACGGAATAATAGTCTGATTTTTTTCTAAAGGATAATTTTGAATTTTATCAAGAGGATTTTTTAAAAACACTTCAGAGTACTTTTTAATAATGCGTCCCAATGAAGCTATTTTTGGAATTCCTCCAGCTGTTCTTTCTAGTATTAGTCCACAAGATATTTCCAGCATTCGTTCGAGTTGATGTATGAATTCCTGCACGGTCATTTATTCAATCTAATTTGATTCTTCTAATCCTTTATTATAGAATTCTACGAGAAATTTGGATTTTTGGAATTTTTTCATTGGTGTTTGCGAAATTGCTTAATTTTTTTTACAAACCTTTTTTCAAGATAATCTGACGAAATTTTTCTGAGTTCTTCCTGCCAAAATTGTTATCATACAAAACCTTTATGCAAATACTTGTTGAAATTTCTGCAGAAGCTGATTCAAAAGAAATGTCCAGAAGTTAACGGAGAAGAATGTTTTATTTTGGCGTTACTATCCTGTTAATTATTATTACTTACGCAAAAATAATTGATTCTGAATCAAATCAACTACTTCAGCACTAAATTTTACTTTAAATCAAATTCACACATTCTATTGATTTTACAGTGATACCTCCATGAGTCGATGTTCCATGACTCGATATCGACTCATGGGACCATAGTAAAAACAAATTTTCATGGTTACTATGATGGTTCCTAGAAGCAGCTATCCAAAGGAATGCTGTTCCATGACTCGATATTTCCATGAGTCGATGGTCCCTTCAATATCAACTCATGGAGGTTTCACTGTACTATAAGTTTTTATTTATCTCAATTATAATATTGATAATTATCACTATCCGAACACATTCACATCTTTATACTTCAAGTCATGCTCGCAAATCTACTTACTCTAACTTGCGAAGAATAGTGTAGGTGATTAGATAATCACAACTCAAGCAGAAGATTACGTTCAAATTAAAGTTTATGACGTGCACTTTTTTAAGTAGGGGTGAGAAAATGTAGGAAGTTTCTTATGAAATGTGCTCAAGAGTTTCTTTCGGAATTCTATCTCTTATTTCTTCTAGGGATACGCCACAGAATTTTTTTTTCGGGGACATCCTTATAAATTATTTCCTAGGAGAGACACCCCCAGTTCTCCTCAAGGCGTTATTTTATCAATTTATTTATTTATCCAATGATTTTAAAAATTACTCCTTAAATTACTGTTTCGTTCTTTTTGGAGTTTCTCACGAATTTCTTTCAGCAATTTATTTCTTTGTTTACATTAAAAATTGGCCACGTGGTGGTCGAGTTCTGAACTAAATTGTATCTCATGAGGAAGTGCTTATCCTCCTGAGCAACTTTGCCGAAGACAGCATCCTTCTATGTGTTCGCATTTTCGAGTTATCGCATAATTAGCATCTACCGGAAGTTCGTATCGACGCTAGCGCCACGCGGTGGTCGAGTTCTGAAATAAATTGTATCTCATGTGGAAGTGCTTATCCTCCTGAGCAACTTTGCCGAAGACAGAATCCTTCTGTGTGTTCGCAATCTCGAGTTATCGCATAATTAGCCCCTACCGGAAGTTCATATCGACGCTAGCGCCACGCGGTGGTCGAGTTCTGAACTAAATTGTATCTTATGTGGAAATGCTTATCCTCCTGAGCAACTTTGCCGAAGACAGAATCCTTCTGTGTGTTCGCAATCTCGAGTTATCGCATAATTAGCCCCTACCGGAAGTTCATATCGACGCTAGCGCCACGCAGCGGTCGAGTTCTGAACTAAATTGTATCTCATGAGGAAGTGCTTATCCTCCTGAGCAACTTTGCCGAAGACAGAATCCTTCTATGTGTTCGCAATCTCGAGTTATCGCATAATTAGCCTCCACCGGAAGTTCGTAACGACGCTAGTGCCACGCAGCGGTCGAGTTCTGAAATAAATTGTATCTCATGTGGAAGTTCTTATCCTCCTGAGCAACTTTGCTGAAGACAGCATCCTTCTATGTGCTCGCAATCTCGTGTTATCGCATAATTAGCCCTTACCGAAAGTCCATATCGACGCTAGCGCCACACGGTGGTCGAGTTCTGAACTAAATTGTATCTCATGTGGAAGTCCTTATCCTCCTGAGCAACTTTGCCGAAGACAACATCCTTCTATGTGCTCGCAATCTTGATTTATTGCATAATTAGCTCCTACCGGAAGTTCATATCGACGCTAGCGCCACGCGGTGGTCGAGTTCTGAACTAAATTGTATCTTATGAGGAAGTGCTTATCCTCCTGAGCAACTTTGCCGAAGACAGCATCCTTCTATGTGCTCGCGATCTCGAGTTATCGCATAATTAGCCCCTACCGGAAGTTCATATCGACGCTAGCGCCACGTCGCGGTCGAGTTCTGAACTAAATTGTATCTCATGTGGAAGTCCTTATCCTCCTGAGCAACTATGCCGAAGACAGCATCCTTCTATGTGTTCGCAATCTCGAGTTATCGCATAATTTGCCTCTACCGGAAGTTCATATCGACGCTAGCGCCACGCGGTGGTCGAGTTCTGAACTAAATTGTATCTCATGTGGAAGTTATTATCCTCCTGAGCAACTTTGCCGAAGACAGCATCCTTCTATGTGCTCGCGATCTCGAGTTATCGCATAATTAGCCCCTACCGGAAGTTCATATCGACGCTAGCGCCACGTCGCGGTCGAGTTCTGAACTAAATTGTATCTCATGTGGAAGTCTTTATCCTCCTGAGCAACTTTGCCGAAGACAGCATCCTTCTATGTGCTCGCGATCTCGAGTTATCGCATAATTAGCCCCTACCGGAAGTTCATATCGACGCTAGCGCCACGTCGCGGTCGAGTTCTGAACTAAATTGTATCCCATGTGGAAGTTCTTGGTCCCCGAAACAAGTTTGCTGAAGACAGTACATTCCTATATGGCCTGCATCTTACACAATTTGGTGATGACTGCAGATTTCTGGACTGAGTGTACTGAAATTCCACGTGGCCAACATGGTCCCCTTCGTAGCCGATTCCCGGTGGCCACTGGATCCGGAACCGGTATTCCAGGTAGTGATCAGAATCTTGAGGAGTATATCTTTCGAATGCGGCATAAATTTCATTATTCGGTTGATATTTCGCTGATTTATAGGGGTATACATTTCTGGGTCATAATGACCCCAGTATCTTATTAAGTTGTTTTTTTGTGGCGCCATCTTAGAATCACCTTAAGAAAAAAATTTTTTGGTCTTGCGCTTCGTTTCCTCAAAATATTAAAAGTCAGGGAATTTCAGAAAGATCCGTTTGATAACAACAGAGATATTGCAGGTTGAAATTCGATTTTGGGTCATTATGACCCCAGTATCTAACTAAGGTTAACTACAGAACAGATAGGTGTCGCGAGAGATGGAGTCGAGTGTGACGTTGAAATGAGTGGCAGATTGGGTCTGGGGGGTGTTGCAATGATCTGTCTCATCCAGCGTCGGCCGAAGAGCAACATTGGCTGGCATTGTTAGGAGTTATTGTTATAGGTACCAGCTACAGATACAAAATTACATGGTCCCGGGGTGGTAGATACAGCTGATGCTATTTCTAGTTTAAGTAGAGAATGGGAGTTACAAATTGGTGTAATCTCATGTTTCCTTCCTCCTTCTGTCGGGTGTGAGATCACTGCGTCCATTTTTTTTAGAACTATTGTGATATACCCTTTTGCTTTTACAAAGACCCTCAGTGGCGGGAACGCCACCGGAATACTTTGCGCGGTGACTGAACTTTTAGCCATCTGCCATTGATGGGCAGAAGTCCTAAGTTGCAGCATTGTGAATCCCCCAATCTGGTACGATCAGCCTGATAAAGCCGACCACTTCCCTGGGAGATGCGTTCCAAATATCGGCCGGCTCCAAAAAGGGCTTGCCAAATATTTTGGATCTTCGTTGTATATGTGCACTGCAGGAGCAGAGAAGGTGTTGTGAGGTTTCGCACGTTTCACTACAGAAACGGCAATTTGGGTTTTGGATGGCTCCGATCTTTTGTAAATGGTATCTGCTGGGGCAGTGTCCAGTTATAAGACCGGTGTAGGTGCTGAGGTCCCTTTTGTTGAGACCAATGAGTTTTTGTGTTTGTTTCGAATTAATTGTGACGAATCTTTTAGATTGATTCGCATTGGAAACTGTTTTCCAATTGGATATAATTTGCCTGGACAACCAGCTGTTCAGTTCAATATTTAGTGAGCAGTTTGATATGCCAAAGAATGGCTCAGGACCAATGAATGTATTGGCCGATCCATTCCTGGCTAGCTCATCGGCAATTTCATTACCCTCTAGACCCATATGCCCGGGGATCCAATATAGTTTAACTCGATTGCGGATGGCTAGGGTTTTTAGAGCAAGAGCACATTCCCACACTAATTTTGAGTTAAAAGTGTAAGCTTTCAGAGCATGAAGAGCTGCTTGGCTGTCGGAGAAAATACAGATTGTGGCATTTCTGTAATTCCTCTTTATGCTGAGCTGCACACATTCAATGATAGCATACACTTCAGCCTGAAAAACTGTAGGCCACTGTCCGAGAGGGACAGAGATTTTGGTTCTTGGTCCGTGCACTCCAGATCCAGAACGATTGTTCATTCTCGATCCATCAGTGTAGAATTTGATTGAGCCTGGAGGAATACTCGGTCCACCTTCTTGCCACTCTTGGCGAGAAGGAATGAACACCGTATATGATATGTCATAATTCACAACCATTTCCATCCAGTCACTGCATTTTTCTACAATTGGATTTATAGAAAATTCGTTTAGTATGCTTAGGTGACCGGTTAAATCACCTGGCAGAAGGTTTATTGATCGTTTTAGCCTCAGAGCGCTTTTCTCAGCATCCAGCTTTATGAATTGATCTAGCCGGGGCAGATTAAGCATTGCATCTAGGGCGAATGAAGGGGTGCTGCGAACTGCACCAGTAATGGCGACGCACGCGGCGCGTTGGATTTTGTTCAGCTTGGCTCTAGCCGTAACCTCGCTTGTTTTTGGCCACCAAACAAGGGAAGCGTAGGCTATTCTAGGCCGAACGATGGTTTTATATATCCACATGATCATATTAGGTTTTAGGCCCCACTTTTTTCCACAGGTCTTTGAGCAGACCCACGGAGAATTGAGACCTTTATTTACCATGTTTTGAAGATGTGTGTTCCAATTGAGTTTAGCATCAAGCGTAATGCCAAGGTATTTGACTTCATTTGAGTAAACCAATTGTGTTTGATTAAGGAAAAGAGGTTGCAGCTGTACCTTTCTGCGCTTTGTGAAAGGAACAATCGTAGTTTTTGAAGGATTTATCCCCAGTTTCTCTTTCAGACACCAGGAAAGCGTGTAATCGAGAGCTGATTGCATTCTTGCAAGGACAACGCTTTCAAATTTGCCGCGTACAATGATGACAACATCATCAGCGTAGCCAACAACCTCGAATCCTCTTTTTTCCAGGCTATTAAGTAGATCATCGACCACTAGAGACCATAGCAAAGGTGAAAGTACCCCTCCTTGAGGACACCCCTTTGTGGCCATGACAGTGGCGCACGATCCGCTCAACTCGGATGAGATTCGGCGATTTGCTAGCATAGCATGTACCCAGGTAGCAATGCATGGGTCAAATTTTCTCCTATGCATTGCTGACACTATAGACAAATAGGAAGCGTTATCGAATGCACCCTCAATTTCAAGAAATGCCACGATGGCGATTTCCTTTGCATGAAATGTTTTCTCGATCTTGTTGACTAGCATGTGTAGTGCTGAGATCGTAGATTTTCCATTTTGGTAAGCGAAATAGTATTTGGAAAGAGGCATTTCTTCCATAAATTTTGAATTTATGAACTCTCCTAAGACCTTTTCCATTATTTTAAGCATCACTGACGACAGACTAATCGGTCTGTATGCTTTGGGATTGGTTTTGTCTTTTTTTCCCGGCTTCGGGATAAAGACAACTCGAACTTGACGCCAGCCATCTGGAATATGTCCTAAGACTAAACTGGCCTTAAAAATCTCTATCATGGGAGGAATAAGCGTTTGCTCCTCTTTCTGGATAAGCGCTGGGAAAATTCCATCCATGCCAGCAGATTTAAATGACTCAAAGGATCTCACTGCCCTTTCCACCCTTGCTCGCGTAAAGGCTTCTTTGGCAACCTTCAATGCGTCTCTTTTGGTACTTGAGTCCCATGACAGGAGCTCTTGTTGACCAGAGACGCCATGTCTGTTGCCATTAGCGTTCACGATCGCTTCAGGGATTGAATCAGGGAAGTGAGTCCTCAGCATTTCACTCAGTGTTTCTGTGGGATCCACAGTGAGCGAACCGTCAGTCTTTCGGAGAGTTCCCAGACCATTGGAGTGGTCTTTCGATAGAGTTTTATGAAGTCTGGCAGCTACGGGAGTCTTCTCAATGCTTTCACACATGAGGACCCATGATTTCCGCTTAGCTAGCCTTATTTCCTTGTTGTAGTCTGTCAGAGCCTTTCGGTATAGGCTCCAATCAGTAGAGCGTTTGGCACGGTTGAACTCCCTCCGTGCCGTTTTCCTAAGCTTTTCAAGATGGTTGTTCCACCACGGAACATCTCTGCTCGACTTAACAGTTTTAGTCGGACAGCTTTCTTGATATGCATTAAGAATTTTAGTTTGTATAGAGTCAGAAGCCATTTCTAACTCTAGAACTGTTTTGATATTAGGATTTATGATGTAGTCTTCGGATCGGAGAATGGCTGAATAGGTTTCCCAATCAGTCTTCTTAGGATCTTTAAACGATTTTGCAATAGTTAGACCCCCTTCCCATTCAAAGACTATGTGTTTGTGGTCTGACATAGATATTTCATCAGAAACATGCCAGTGTGTTATTTTGTGGGAGATGGACTGACTACATAAAATCAGATCCAGCACTTCCTGTCGTATGGCGTTTTCATATGTAGGCTTGTCACCTGTGATACATATGTCTATGTTGTTTGAGGATAGAAACTGTAAAAGGTACTCACCTCGAGGATTTATATTTGTACTTCCCCATACAATGTGATGCGCATTCGCGTCACATCCGATGACAAGGGGAATGTTTTTTGTTTCACAGTAAGAGGTTAGCGCAGCAATCTCTGGAGGAGGAACATCTTCCGCGTCGCCTGGAAAATACGCCGAGACCATGACGATATCAGCCTTCCCTCTAGCGGTAGGAACCTCCACCCTGACTGCTACGATGTCGCGTTTAATGAATTCTGTAATTGGAAAGCATTTAGTGTCATTGCGTATTAGAATAGCTGCTCTTGGAGAGAGCTGGCTGTCATCATATACCAACTTGCATGAGTTTACATGAATACCCTGTATTCGAGATTGGTTGACCCATGGCTCCTGGATAAGAGCCACAGTGAACAGTTCTTTTGTGAATCTCCGGCAAAGCACATCCGTTGCGCTTCGAGCATGATGGAGATTCACTTGAATGATCTTAGTCATTTTTAGGTGTGCCGCAGTTTCCAGGACGGAGGTCGTTCTTCTTTGGATGCTGCGGATCATCTTGTATTTGTTTTGGATGATGTTTCGGGTGTTCGTGTTTGTCAATCTTCTTCCCTAGGCCAGCCTTTTTTGTCTCTGTAGTCGAATTCAATCTTTTACCAGATCCATTGCTCTTAGATGGCACCAATCTGCCACCGCTAGAGCTAGGAGTTTGGTTAGAGCTCGAATCTTTAGAGACAGGCAGACTGACCTTTTTATTGGGGTTTGATTGTGGGTTTTTGCTAGAGGCTGCCTTAGATTTCTCTTGGGGCACCCTATTAGTTGAATTTTCGTTCGACTGAGTGGTTTTGCCCTTTATTTTTCTCAGCTGTATTTCGCCAAAGCGATAGTTGAGGATAAAGTTGGATTTTGTTAGGTTCGCCATAGACGGCCCATCAACCGTAAATATCCACTCGACATGGATATCGTTTGGTGTGCTTCTTTGGAGAATACGCCAACTAGAGGTTGTGATCTTGTTTTGACTCTCGATGAGCGTTTTTATGCGCTCATCACAGTATTTCGCACTTTGGGGAAAGAACGCACGAATTGGTTCTGGACGCTGAATTTTCTCCTCGTCCATTGCCTCCAACTCGGCACCTTCCCAAGGGATGAGTGAAGGAGTTATTTCTTTTACCCAGTCTGCAGTCTCGAGATCCTTGCAGACAAGGACCATGTATCCAGACTTGTAGAGCAGGTTGCAGAATTTTGGTTTCATCGGCTCATTACGCTGTTTCTCCACTTTTAGCAGCAGGGCCTCCTGAAGAGCATCAAGCTGAGTCGTGGAAAGATGGGATGTGGGAAAGTGTTTCGGAACAACTCCGACCTTCCTACGATTGGTCATGTCACTGTAGCTATGACCAGCCGTTTGGGTTTCTCCGCTATTTAGGTGGCCGTCACTTGACTGCTGAGCCATTGGGCCATCGTGGTTGGATTGCTCAGCTCGATCTCTGGGATCCAGGCGTTTCTTGGTTCGTTTCTGCTTGGGGACGTCCTCACTGGTAGCCGAGTTGTCTAGGTCCGTCCTGCCACGTTTAGAGGAAGCTAGCTCATCTTTGCCCTTCCCGAGTTGAATGAGGGCTTCAGATCGACTCACGCCGCTCTGCATCAGTGCTTTAAACTTCTTCCTTTGTCCTCTCGTGAGGTTTATTTTTGTCGTCTGTTGGTCATTCGCGTTGTTCGGATGACATGAAGGATCCGTTTTGGATTCAGATCCTGATGGTTGAGATTCTGGGATGTTGATGATAACATTTATACCATCGTTATTATCGTCGTCCATGTCCAGTTGGGTGTCCGGATACGGATGGTTTGTTGAATTTTTGTTGCTTACTTCGGTTGCGTCGGTAAGCATGTCCTCCTGCGAACTTGCGAGTAACTGCTCTTCGGTTAGCTCAGTATTGCTCTGCACGTCCTCCACTACCATTGGCTCCGACTGAGAGAGGCAGTCGACACCTTCAAGATTGTTGTTGTTTTGATTTGTACTCATATTTGTTCCCACGAGTCGCTGGGGAATAACGGTCCGCTGCATCATTGCCCCGCCGTAATGCAGTAAGAGCTACATACTGGGGAGTTCGCCCTGGTACACACCAGGCTCCGTTCGCGATTGAGCATCTTTTAAACCCCCTCAACCATTCATCCATCAGCACGGGTCGCATGACACCTTGGAATTGGGGTTACCTGATTGGTGGATTTCTACCACCGGATCAGGCGATCCGTAGTATTATTCTTAGCCAGTTGAGTCAACCGCTACCGATAACTACACGGCTCTCTAGGCTGCTTGGAAAAGTTGCTGAAATTGATGTTCAACAACTTATTTGGCCAAGACAGCCACCAAAACACAAACAAAGAAATAGATATTTATTATTATTAAGACAAATAAGTGTGATTTGGAAATTTAAGAGTCAAAAAAGATAGGGATTCCTGAATATTTCGTAGACATTTGCAACGGTAATTATTTAAAAAAAAATCTGGGAAAGGTTTCGGATCTGGTTACTTGGGTTTGGCAATAATAAAAAAATAAGTTTTCACGGTACTTTAGAAAATATTTAATTTAATTTCTTTCTTTTTTTCTGGAACATATTTTATTTTCCGTGTAACCACCAAACTCTTCTTCTATGATAGGTTGATTGTAGACAATTATTGAAAGAACGATTTTTTGTATCACACGTTAAATGAACCATTTGTAGGTTACAAAAGAATGCAATGTTTCAAACATTTTTCAAAATACAAAAAAGTATCAAAAGTCCTAAAAAACTTTCTTTATATACGTAACTTGAGCCAAGGTTCAAGCCAAAAATAAAATAATTTTTGTTTTCGAGCTACAAAAAATTACACACAATTCCAAAGTGTACCCCATCTAAAGGCGGGGTTGGGTAATAGAGGGTTAACTCATTGCAATGACGACGGGATTGGTAGTCTAATGGCTATCATCTCAGCTTGCCAAGCAGGAGGTCGTTGGTTCAATCCCAAGCCCGTTACTTTCTCTACATTTGGCTATCTCATCTAATGGCTATCTTCCTCTATCTCTCTGCGTCATTCTTGAGAATTACATCAAACATCATCAGTTCTATCTATCACTAGAAATTGAATAAATCGCTTACCACAGTGGTATTTATACGGTCGAATATCCCATCCATCACTAACAGAGCACTCCTCCTACTTCCAAGAATGTAGGAGAATCTCCGGTTTTCTAGTAACAACGGCCATATAATTAACATTCCTTCCTCTCCCCGATAAGCATAAGGACGTAGGGACGACGCCGTTATCAATTAAGAAATATCAAAAAAGTGTGATTGTACATTGAAGAAGTAGAGCGCTCTATCTGAGTAGTCCCTGTGCAATATCACTATCCTGATTGATCATTTTTAATGTAGAATAATTTGAGCAATAAAATGGTACACACTTCATACAATATCAATCACTTAAAGACCGTTCTATTACTCGTTGGACTGCATTTGTTCTTGAATTAAATTTGGAAAATTTTAGATCCGTAATTAAAATTCATCCAAATAAACATCATAATTTTCTAATGAAGTTTTCGATAACAAATGAACAGTATTGTCTGCAAAACCCCGTGTAGGTTGTGATTCACAATACGCCCAACCAATCGCCATACCGGTAGGTGGTGTTTATGTTTTGATTCACTTGATTAAATGTGCCGGCGAAAAGCCAGACGACGATGACGACGACCCACAGTGCACAGTGCTTCCAAGGGCCTAAATTCGTGATCGAAAATGTTCTGCACCCGAAAAGTTGCTTTTAGAGGTATGGTGTCTTCAGAGAAGTGATAGAATTCATACATCTAGTTTTCACTGTAAATGAGAAGTATGACGTTCGATATCAAGATATCCTATCTTGGGCAGTATCAGCATTAGTCGAATCGAATATAGAATACCTGAAAATGGTCATTCAGGCATGAAAAATGGCGTATTTAAAAAATACGCGGTATTGAAAACCGCATAATTTTAATTTTTTTAACATTCTATAGAACATATTTTATAGTCAAAGAAAATTAGCTACTAAGGATTCGATTGCTGTTGGTTACTCTTTTATATGCAAGCTAAAAATGATGCCCCAATTTGCCCCTGTAAATGTTAGAGGAATGTGAAATATTCGATTTTTCAACATAAAATATCATATAACTCCGAAAATATAAGAGATACATTTTTGATGTCTTCAAAAGAAATGCGTATTTTATCGATTCAAACAATTGTGTAGAACATAAGAAAAATCTCAAAATTACTTAGAAAAGGATAAAACCAAAAAACGAGTTTTAAGGGATCGTCATAACAAATGACCCATTTCTCCTCAAATGCAATAGATAGAGCTAAAATGTATTCAGCAAATTTTCATGTACCGTCATGCTACCATTCACCGTGCATTTAAGAAAAAATTGCACTTCAAAACATTATATAACTTTTTTCAAAAAAAAATGAGGCGTACTAGAATACCGCTACGTAGCGTGCAATTATATCATAATTCAGGGAAAAATCTAAAACTAGTGACGCATAACATAAAAATGCTCAAATATTATATTTGAAATTGTCATGTTAAGGTCGCCTCGTACTGTTCTATGTCACCATTTACTGTGCACTTCAAAGCTGAAATTGGTTTTTCTCATTTGTTTAACCTTTGTGAATGACTTTGCAACAATTTTTAAATAATTCTGCAACAAAAATATTTTTGCGTATGTAAAAATATATATGCACTATTCAACTCGTAATTAAGGCAAGATGCTTTATAAATTAAAGTTTAATAGAAAAAATGCAATTTCCGGCAAAAAAAAAACTTAAATAATCAATAAAAATTTGATTTTTTCATTGAAAAATCATGTTTTTGGGTAGTTGTTGTTGTATAACTAAGTCAAAACCATTTTTTAGAAAAATGTTTTGTATGAACAATTTAAAAACAAATAAATTTGCTTCAAAAACATGAAAAAAGATTCGGAATTGATTGAGTAGTTATGAAGTTATGGTCAAACAAAAATGATTTTTCTAGTAAAATGAGGAAAAAATTGGTTAAAAGTATTTTTAACTAAGACTAGTTTTGATTTTAGACAAATTTGATGTTCTAAAAAGTTTTTACAAATTTAATTTTGAAGGTATTCATGCTAAAAGTTTCAAAATCGTTTGAAAAATTACAAAGTTATGTTTATTTCACTGAAGGTCATTTTAATAACTTGAAAATTCACCTTCAAGACGCTTGCGCCACCTCCAAATGTTAATATTTTATCTCATATTTTGAAGTTTCTTTTTTAATGTGATTAGAATTCAGTAGAGCATACGAATTTTTGGTTTTGAGAACTTTTGAAAAATAAGCCGCACCCTGCTGTGCATTTGGGATTGGTCTGAAACACAATTGAAAATTCTAATTTGCATGAAATCTCATTGCTCATACGATGAAATACATCTTACTAGTAGTAACCACAGTGAAAACTTGTTGAAAAATTTCATACTCAAACGATAAAATGAAAAATGTGAATTTTTGGCGTTTCGACTAAGAATGTGGAATAATCTTATTATTAAATGGAATTCACATGATTTTGACTTCATAAACTAGGTGTTTCAAAATGCTTTGTGACAAAAACTACTTCATTTCATAAGTTTTATCTTATTTTGCTGACAAAATAATAATTTGTGAAAATTGTATGAATATTCTGTAGGAATTTGTATATCTGCACGGTGAATGGAGGCCGCACGGTGACTGGTGACTTAACGGTAGTGAAATTATCTACATTGGTGTATCTTCGCTTTCGCAAGAAAGTGAAAATCTATCTCACGAAATAATACTTTCTTAAGAGGGGCTTCCACATTCGAGCAACATCTTGAAGACACCATACCTCTAAAACAAACTTTTCGGGTGCAAAACATTTTCGATCACGAATTTAGGCCCTTGGAAGCACTGTGCAGTGGGGAGGAGAGACTGCTGCCGCGATCCAGATAATGCGCCATTCCATCTCAATCACGGCACGCGGTCATTTTCATAAAATATTTATATCAGTCGCGATGTTGATCACTCTCCTTCGTGACATAAAAGGAGACAACTTGGGCGGATGGTCGTTGGGCTTGCTTTGTATGCATATATCCAATTCACCCATCAAAGTAGTGGTTTTCAACCTTTTTCACTTCGTGCATCCCATTTCCTCAAAACATATTTTAAGATACTTTCAACCATATGTTACACAAGGACGGTTCAAAATTTAAAAATATGTTTGAAAATCCAATCTCCCATATCTTTTTTAACATAAAAATAGTGTTCTGTGAAATATTCAGCTCTCTAGGAGGTGATTTAAAGGTGGCCCAAAGACAAAGTAGGTTTATATAGAAATGGAGAAATTTTGAAAAATGTTTCAAACACGTTAGTACTGGAATGTGAGTACAAACTTATCATCCCACAGTAAAATAGTTTGTTTGCTATTATTTAACTTCATACGGTATTATAGCCCTGCAAACATCTACAAAAATAGATCAAAAGGGATTTTTTTCTTCAGCAACATCCTTCATTAAGGTTTGAAGAATGAGTTTTCCCTATGGGATGATAAGTTTGTACTTACATTACAGTACTAGCGTGTTTGGAACATTTCTCAAAATGTCTCCATAGTCATTTACATATAAAGCTATAATTTATTTGGCCACCTTCAAATCGCCACCGAAAAAGCAGAAAATTTCGCAGAACACTATTTTTATAGGAAGAATGCTAAAAAACATATGGGACATTGGATTTTCAATTTTTTTTTTTTTCAATTTTGAATCGCCCTAATGTTACATAAGTTTTTAAAATCGTATGGCGTTTTTTGTTCTCTAACTTTAAATACAACTTATTACGGTTGTTAGGAAAATTTTCCGGTTTGCGGTAGCCGCAGAGTTCTACCGCAGCTGTCAAAGTTCTACCGCAGGATTCGAAATCATTCTATCATTGAAGCAAACAATTCAATCATAGTATGCTTGAAAGAGAAAACGCTATGAAAAATAGCAACAAACAGCAATCATCAAGACGGTATCCAAGGTATCATTGAAGCCTACTGATGATTTACCAGTGCAAATCAGTGATGTGACAGCTGCGGTAGCTTTTCGTTGAACCGTAAAACGGAAAGTTTTCCCTAAAATTGCAATAATATAATTTCTATGTCCGTACATGACCCATATTCCAACCAGTGGCGATTTGAATAGATAAAATTATTATCCTTATAACATTTCAATGAGAACTTGTAACGTAAAAAATATCGTTCTGTGGTGGTTTATTAAAAAAAAACATTATTTCGTAATTTGACACTAAATGGTATTTCGATGACTATCGAGTTAAAAAGAAATCGATTCAAAGAACTTTGTTTTTATTGAGCATTTGATATCAGATGGTTTTTGTTAAAATATTACACTGAAGGGACAAATGTATACATCATAACGATGAGCATCTGGGCATTGTCCAATAATAGGTCAAAAAAACAGTTATTATGAAAACAATATTTAATAAACCGAAAAATCTCAAACCATTAATTCACCCCAGGAAGATATTTCCCCAGGTTGAACACCTCTGCACCAAAGTAAGTAGGAATCGCTCAAATTGGTGCACTGAATCGCGAATCATCCTACATTTGTTCGAGTATTGGTTTTTATTGCCACACTGATTTGGGATGGTGTGGCTAACGACGACGGTGGTGCCCTGGCCATATAAATATTCATTGAGCTTTATTTCGAGTGGCGCGTTATGAATCGTTTAGAAGTGACACTAAATTGCGGATAGGTGCTGCACCTACCCATCGTTTATCAAAAGTGAGAGCGTTCGTGGAGTGTCCATTTTCGGACACTAACAACGTTGTCTTGGAGTTGAAAGTTTGATTTGATCGGTCTCGCCCAATTGGTTCGCAGCAGTTTCTTATACATACTTGATGTACACAGTGAAATTTTGATTTGAAATTAATATCCTCATGTAGTTTTTAATACTTAATATCATGATGAATCTCTTCCCTCGGTTGCTTTACAAAAGATTACGATTAGTGGGTTCAGGTGTTTGACTTATTTTGTTTTTTTTTTAATCTACACAATTACTGATAAAACGCATGCAATGTCAATCTATCGATAAGCCAAATTTTACCAGCTTATTGGCGAGATAATTAAAAAAACATTCTTGGTAATTCATTGGCGAAATATTGATGGGATGGAAGAGCATTGGTTGATCACAAGAATTTATTTTATTATGCTCGACGTTTCGACCATAGCTTTTGGCCTTTTTCAAGGAAAAAAATCTATATTTTTGTCTTGGTTGTAACCAGAACACAATAAGTTCAACAATTGTTTACTAAAATTTCTTCTACCTTCAATACTGTCACAAACGTCAGCAAAAGAATACAGCACTTCTGATGCACGTATCCGCCCGGTATTTACGACGGTTGCACCGTACAATGTAGGTACAACTTTTATGGGCTAAATCACGCTTCAAAGAACATTTATTACTACGGCACATATAAAGTGGCTGCACACAACAACGGTTAATTTATTTCTCGCACGATGCACTTATACACACGGATCCCCCCATCCACGATATCAGACAACAACAGATACCTAGTAGTCATATGCATAGGAAACAGTACTATCGCTGGAGAAATGCATTCTATTAAATCGGTAGAATGTAAAAACCTGAGGGGAGAGAATTATTTATAGTTCTGTGGATATACGATTGGACTTCATGTGCCGCTATCTCTGGTGCGGTTTCAATTCAGTCACGCAAACGGCCGATATGAACTTCAATGTGCGAGAATTTTTTATCATATTTATGCACTTTGAATTAGGTTGACCATCCTGCTTCAAAGCTGACAAAAAAATTGCACTGACGTTTGTTGATTCCTGCGAGAGGTTTGTCCCATTAAAGTCCTCTTAGAAATTGGATGTCAAAAATTGTTTTACCCTCAGGGCTGTTCGAAATGTATAGGCATACATATTTCGGAAGCGTTCGTAAGGTCTATTTTGTAATTGAATCATGCAGAAATTCACTGAAACTACTTTCAGGGTGTACATCCATCCGGAAAATCCGGGAAAAGCGGAAAAAACCCGGGAATTACAAATGACCGGGAAAAATATGGGAAATACACTGGAATTCGGAGATCACACCGGGAAATTGTGTATTTGTGTACAGACAGCTTCATTTTTTCAGCACAAAAAATATTCAAATCACGAAAACTTTTTTGTTTCTCAATATTTTTGCAATTTTTCACAATTGAGAACTTTTCTATTTTTAGAATCATTACCGGTTTTGATCAATCCCAGATTCCTTGGGGGACCGACGCGTAGCTATAACCCATGAAAATATCTCAGGCTACATGCTACATTTCCATGTTCGGTCATTTGCTTTTCAAAATTATACTTTAATTAGAGTCTGTTGCGAAAAAATGATACAAATCGGTGCAACTGTTTTTGGATGAGTAATGAGTAATGAGCTTTTATGTTTTTTGAAACACTCCGGCCGTACAAGGTCTTGAAACTTCAAAAAACTTCGTTTTGTAATTTTGAGATTTATATGATTTTTTACAGAGAAAATCCTCATTGCCTAATATTTTATAGCCCACATTTTAGTTTTTTTTTGATAAATTCACTAAACATAAAAGGACGACCAAATAAATTTTATATGAGAAGTGTCGGTCCTTCAAGGAATACCGGAATATCTTCAAAACCAGATAATCAATTGTCAATGCCGATACAGATTAATATAGAATAGAGTTTTTTTTTAGAATTTGTGAAGATTGTGAAAAAATTGTGCAAAAATATAGAAAAACAAAATTCGTCAAAACAACAAAAATGTTATCGCGATTTGAATATTTTTTGTGGTGAAAAAAATAAGCTGCCGGTAGAAAGGTTAATTGAGATTCTTGAAATATTTCTAGGAACGGATTTAGGGATTCTTGACAAGGTTCTTTATGATATGCTTGTTAGATTTACATTTCGATTCATTACAAACTTTGAATGAGATTTTTGCTGGAATCCTAACGGTAATCGAGTCAATAGTTGAACAGTTTCTCAAAAGTTATTTCTGACACTTTAAAGTTTATAAGTATAATGCTAATAAGGTTTTTAGATATTCTAGAAAATATGCTTGTATGATTTTTTTGAAATTCTTGAAATCTCTACAAAAGGGTTGACGAAAAGTTGAGCCAAAAGACAAATTCCTTACGTAGCCTTTACGAGATTTTGTATAGATTTTGGCAGATTTATAGTTTTATTTTTATTATTCCCAACAAATTACTTGTAAGATTATTTATGAATTCATATCAAGACCTTCGGGGATGAATAAATAGCGAGGTACTTTAGGTATTCTTGCTCTGATTTTGTGATGTTCTTCATTAGATTCTTGGCTAAATCAATGATATACTGCTTAAGTGATGCATTTTTTTATTTACGACAAAAATTTCAACCAGCCTAATAAGAGAACAAGTAAATGTTTTTAGACATACTGTCCCAGTTAAGGTTACCATATTTGCTCTTACCGGAAAGAGTACATTTTTCGAACTCTATAAAAAAGTACTTAAGAGTACACTTAACCTAATAGCTTAATATTTTGAAAATTCTTTTTTTACTATCGTGTTTATCTAAATTTACCTGTTTTGATCATTTTTGTATTATTTTTTAATCTCAAGTACAGTATTGGACAAAACATTTGCAACTTTTTCGATTTTCCATACAAAATGACCAACTTTGGTAAGCTAGATCTCAGTTATTTATGAACCGATTTGAATGAAATTTTCACAGAACACATTATCTTTAACCCGTATAGGTCTGAGTGAAAGCAAAAATACTAAAACATTCACCGCTCAGTGAATATTTAACGGATTCAAATAATTTTTTTGTCAGTATACTGGCCCACATATCTAGTTCCTAAAAGTGGCCAAGGCATCTCGGGAATGCTCCTGTGGTCGGAGATTTTCTGGTGAGTCACTGGGTCAGGTCGGGTAAAAAAGGGCAATTTTTTGGGACACGCCAAGTTATCTTCATTTATTTGCAATGGCAATAATTTTCAATCGCATAAATCATTAAGATCTGATATTCAACACTATTACTAAATAGGTTTAGGATGTAATGGATGTGGCCAATCGGACTTTTCATGCCCTGGAGAACCGGCTATAGATTTATCCAATTCAATCGTTTCTGGACAGGTTTACGTTGATGCGATTTTCTTCAAATTCCTTGATACAGTGGCCACATCATAGCCGATTCCGGAAATTATCTTTGACTTGAAATTTGCCTTCCTTCAGGGGCACAGAAGTACAGCGACCTTTTCAGCCGACCTGACCCAGTAATCCACCTGAATAACTCCGGCCATAGGAACATTCCCGAAATCTTTTTGCCACTTTTAGAAACTAGATATGTGTGCCAGTATACTGACAAAAAATAATTTAAATCCGTTAAGTACTCGCTAATCGGTGAGGTTTTTAGTTATATTTCTTTCACTCAGGCCTATACGGGTTAATGACATTGATTCTAGGTGAATAGATTTGTTCAGTCGTTTTTTCATAATGACACATATCATAAAGAAAGCCTTTCGAGTTTTGGCAATTTTATAGTCTATCAATTATTTTTTTAGTACTTAGCAAGAATGTTCTATACCAAATGTAGAACAATATTGGTTTGTACAGGATACTAGAACTGAGAAGAGTGCTTTTTCAAACCTTGGATCTGAAAAGAATCTCGAGTATTGTCATTAAATTAAGTTTTTCTAGGGAATTGTTGACGAAATATAGAACACGTAAGCTTGATTAGTTTAATAGTTTATTTTCGTCTTTTAGGCACTATATTTTAAAGTTAAATCCTTCCATTCTCACAGCTGTGTTCAACCATTGGACCATCGGGAAACGACGTTCTAATAAAAGTGCCTGAGCAAAAGTTGTTCCCAATAGTTCAACTAAATCAATAATGAACTATAAACTAAAAATCAATAGTTAGCTAATTACCTAACAATAGTTTTACCGTTAGGTCACTTATATCTATAACACAGCGTAACAAAAATGACACTTTTGCGTGTCTCAAGGATCAAATTATGTGTCTCTAGTAGATTTTGGGTTGCTGAATCTGATGCCGTTCTCAGAAATGTTCCAGCACGTTACAATTTTTAGCTACAGGTCGCCAAAGTTGTTTAAAACACTGATTTTACTGATGTTTACATGAAATTGAAAGTTAGATTTATCAAACTTTTTTGTGATATAATCTACCAAACATGCTAAATAGGACTTGAACTTTCAATTAAGATACAAATCAGTTGAAATTTTACGATAAAATTTAGGTTAAATCGATTTTTTTCAACATGCTTGCAGTCTTCATATATAATTCTGCGTTTCTTTTATATGGCATAATACAATACTTTTCTGAACCACCAAAAAATGACATTTTACCATTCAAAATATTATGAACTGCGTTGATAATTATTGTTCTATGCATGAAGTTTGAATTCTGTGACAAATTGAGCAAATAAATTGCCGTACAAGTTGGAAAACTTGCATGCAAGTTGGCTGAAACAGTCAAATTTAGCATTTTCAACAGTCAATATCTGAAAAACTAGACGTGCCATGATATTTTGGAAAACGGCAATGGACTCAGCAACCTTTAATTTAGTAAATAACGGTATTTTGGTGCTGGAGACAAAACCGTGTTCCGCAGTGTAATTAGTGAGATATATAACCTTATGAATACTTGCTGACAATTATTGAGCTAATCGTACCAATTCGAATCAGCTATAATTTAACGAAAATCGTTGGATTCCTGTTTTCATGGGAAATTTCTGGTTTCTTCATAATATTATTTGATTTGTTTGGCAATCGTCAGTTATAACTAGAAAAGAGTATAATTTTGCCCATTTAGCAAAAAGAATAGTACACAATTTTTTAAGACAAAAAAAAGTACATGTACTCTAAAAAGAGTACGTCTGCTAACCCTAGTCCCAGTGCATCCAACATGAGTTTCAACAGATAAATATTTTCTTCAGGAACCAGCCATAAGCCATATCTACCCCATAGTTTCGAAGACATTCTTAAACGGTAATGGGTTAGCTATTGAACTTTACTATTTTATGGAAATATAGTCTTAATTAAGATGCACCGAGCAAAAAATCTCTCTGAACTTCCCATAGATTCTAGGAGGTGGACGGTCTTTTAAATATTTCAACAAATTGTGTGTATCTTTCTGTCCAAAAACTCCTTCGAAATTCAAACCATTTTGAGCTCACAATTTTTTATAATTTTAATAAAAAATAATACATAAAACAGTTAGATCAAGTACTCCAAATTTGAACATTTTGTATTTAAAAACAAAATAGAAAATATTAAATCAAGAATCATTTATCAATCCGTTTTTTACCTTTTTGGCCTCCGGGAAAAATCCGGGAAACGGAAAACTGATTTTGAATGGACACCCTGTACTTGTCTATATGTACATTTAATACTAATAAAATCGTATCAAGTTGTTACCACCAAACTCCGAGGCTATAAATTATAACCAAGATGAAGGGTTCTTTTCGCTCTGGTAAATGTTAACTTTATCAAAGAAAAGCTCTCCCTCAACAACTTTGAAATTAAGCTGAGAAGCAGACTCTGTTCCTGTGAAATAAATTGCGCTCAAACTGACAACACTCCAAATCATCGGGATTACACATTATTTACATCCAAAGGTATTAAATTACCACCGCATCCAAATTCTCCGTCAGATGAAACAAATTTCAAACCTTGTAAAATGTATCACTCTTTTTTCATAGCTTTTTGGCTGATGGACGCATAGAGGAGTAACAAGGAGGTGGAAGATTGCGTGTGCCATGTTTTGTGTATCTTATGCAAAAGTACACAATTGCTTTCCAAAACAACAACATTCTTTATTTTGGGCCGGGCGGTCGTTAAACACGGAACCATGTGCTTTTTTCGCCGTGAGACCAACCGTCTGTCTGCGTATATGCTGCATGTTTCTGTCCAGGAAAAGTAAACACCAACAAATGATACGCAGAAGCATGTGGTTTTGGTTTGCGGTGGCTACCGCTCGAAATAAAAACATCAAATTTAATGGTGTTAATGTGTTACACGTGATTTTACGGTGTTGATGTAGAAGTAGAAGTTCTCAAGGGACAACACTGGTTGAGATTAATGGATATTCAGCAGTCACATGGGACTCGATGAATAACTACTAAATAGATTTTAGGGAAATAAATCTTCGAGCTGTTTAGTAGAATACCTATAAGTAGATGAAAAACCCGAATTTAGTACTATACCATTTAATTCCACTAGAGTTCTCTAGTGGTATAGTACTAAATTCGGCTTTTTCATCTACTTATAGATTTTAGGGGCCTTCCTTAGCCGTTATCACTACGTCCGCGGCTACAAAGCAAATTCATACTAAAGGTGGCTGGGTTCGATTCCCGTTCGGTTCAGGATCTTTTTGTAATGGAAATTTCCTTGACTTCCCTGGGAGTAGTGTTGGATCCGTTGAATCTGTTGCATGCTCCTTGTGGATGAGCTACGAAATCCGGATCCATTGTGTCCGGTTCGCGTTTCGCGGAAGAAAAGACGAAGTGTGCCGGTAAAAAAAAAACAAACGCGTCAGTAGTGTTGGATCCGTTGAATCTGTTGCATGTTCCTTGTGGGCGAGCGACGGAATACGGATCCATTGTGTC
This sequence comes from Aedes aegypti, assembly GCF_002204515.2. Taxonomy (NCBI): domain Eukaryota; kingdom Metazoa; phylum Arthropoda; class Insecta; order Diptera; family Culicidae; genus Aedes; species Aedes aegypti. Next base: position 59,551,366 of record NC_035108.1, on the reverse strand, counting down.
CGGTTCGCGTTGCGCGGAAGAAAAAACGAAGTGTGCCGGTGAAAAACAAAAAACAAACGCGTCAGTAGAGTTTGATACGTTGAATTTGTTGTATGCTACTATCGAGCGAGCAACGAAATCAGTATCGTGTCCGGTTTGCGTAGTAACCGCACTATCAGTGTCGGTCATTCGTGTATATGCTCACGTTCTTCTTCTTCTTCTTCTTCTTTCTGGCGTTACGTCCCAACTGGGACAAAGCTTGCTTCTCAGCTTAGTGTTCTTATGAGCACTTCCACAGTTATTAACTGAGAGCTTTCTATGCCAATTGACCATTTTTGCATGTGTGTATCGTGAGGCAGGTACGAAGATACTCTATGCCCTGGGAAGTCGAGAAAATTTCCAACCCGAAAAGATCCTCGACCGGTGGGATTCGAACCCACGACCCTCAGCTTGGTCTTGCTGAATAGCTGCGCGCTTACCGCTGCGGCTATCTGCTCACGTAGTCATTTCGAATTATATGTTTATCGTTTACCAAAACGAATCCTTTCCCATATCCAAACTCCCAGTGCACAATGGTCCAGATAGCAAGTTTAGGCGGACATGAACTTTTCGACGTCATTTTGTGGTTTTAGAGTATAGGTTGCTTCCCAGAAGTGTCTCGAAATTAGTTGTACTACAATTCGTACGAAAGGGATTTCTTTTCTGCACTAATCGCAATAGTGTCCCATACGCCAACTTTTTTTTATGTTATTAGATAGCAAGTTGGTATATTCAGCAAAGTTGTAGCATATTGTAATACAAAAAACTTTATAGAACAAACTTTTTCTCTATATCTTATACTTTCTGAGATAATTGACTTTATATATGCAAAAAATGAAGAAAATCATTTTTTCACTCATAAGTCATTTATTTACAAATTTTAGCAGCCTACTATGTTCTACAAAGTTTTTGGTACTGCTATATTCTACAACTTTGATGAATATACCACAGTTGTGTTTCTTTTGGTTTTCTTATTGCAGGAGATATTAATTTAAAATCATACCGCATTACAGGCCAAATAACTAAAGGATACAAACTCTAGTGGAATTAAATGGTATAGTACTAAATTCGGTTTTTTCATCTACTTATAGGTATTCTACTAAACAGCTCGAAGATTAATTAACTCAAAATGACGTCGAAAAGTTCATGTCCGCGTAAACTTGCTATCTGGACCACTGTGCAGTGTTTTGTTGTGGAAGTGCAGAGGACTCCTCGGCTTCTGTAAAACAAGTAACACGTCAACTTTTCCCTCCCATTCCCAAATTGACCTGCATTCGGACGCAGCCGGCGCCGGTATTGTTTATTATAATAATGAGAGCACCAGTACTTACACATTCAGGATGCTACTGATCCCGAGTAGTGTCTGTTGATTCCCTGTGTAAGTACAGCTGTTCTTGCAATAAGGGAGTAGCAACTGCGGGCGGTCAATCATGCTCAATTTTCTTGACTTCCCTGGTGCTACAGTATGACAACTTAAGTAAAAAAAAGCTATCAGTTAACTGTAGAAGTGCTCATTGAATACTTAGTCGAGACGCAGGCTCTGTCCCAGTGGAGAAGTTATACCAAGAAGATGAAGATTTATTGCGGTGCCAAGTTTAAGCCACCCTAGGTTCGTGTCCCAATAGCCGCCAAAGGTCTATCAGGATTGAAAAATTTTCTCGGGGTTCCCCGGGACATAGAATATATCATCGAGCATACCACACGATATAAAAAATGTTTATTTTATGGTTTCAGCAAAATATCAAAATATTTGAATTATTTGCTGTAATTATGGAACTTATCTATGCTGCTTTGATACGGATATATTATTCTGTATCAAAATAAGACTTATAAGAAAAATCAGAATTGCTGGAGTTCTTAACGTATTTTTAGAACGTCAAAATATCATCTAGTCTGCTCTGTCAAATTTCCTTGGCTTCTCTGGACATAGACTATCATTACAATATATCTATGACTATGAATGCTAAAGGCATCTTCAACAAATAATGCTCTTAGTTGGTAACCTCAGAATTGCTCTGAGAACAATAAAATGAAAATTCGGCTTTGAGTCCAAATCTATATCTGTGGCTGAGAATAAAAAGGCTTGCATATAAAAAACACCTCAGGGAGATAGAGGAGGATCTTCTCTTTATCATCTTCTTCTTCTTGGCATTAACGTCCCCACTGGGACAGAGCCAGCTACTCAGCGTAGTGTTTTTATGAGCACTTCCACAGTTATTAACTGAGAGCTTTCTTTGCCAAAGTTGCCATTTTTGCATTCGTATATCGTGTGGCAGGTACGATGATACTCTATGCCCAGGGAAATCAAGGAAATTTCTATTACGAAAAGATCCTGGACCGACCGGGAATTGAACCCAGACACCTTCAGCATGGCTTTGCTTGGTAACCGCGGACTCTAACCACTCGGCTAAGGAAGGCCCCCTCTTTATCATAACATTATTAAATAACGTGTAAATCCATTCGTTAATACAATAACAACAAGCTATACACCTGGTTATCAATGGCTTATAGGGCGAGATCATAAATTATGCGAGAAGTATTGTATAATGATAATCTTCAATTGTTCAGTATTTTGAAATCAACATCAACCGAATCCAGAAATCTCTACAGATTTTCAGCTACTTATTTTCTGCTCATGCTCGAGAGAACTATCTGAAACAAACTGGAGGGGTTTCGAGACAAATTTCCTTGATGAATTCCAGCAGAATTACCCATTGGCATTTCTTGAAATTAACAGGGATAATTATTGTCATAATTCATCAAGTATCCCATGAAGAAATTGCTGGGGAAATTTGTATGCGAAATAATAGGAAGAACTTCTGAATGAACTATTGTAGAAATTTTGAATACTTCCCTTTGAATGTTTGGAAAAGTTCATGAAAAAACTTTCAAGAAATTCTCTAAAGAATTTCCAGAGCCAATCCGCAGCAATTCCTGTAAAAATTTCAAGAGGAATTTTTCCCTTGTGAAATTGTGGACTCCTTGGAAAGATTTCTAAAAGAATTAAAATTTAGTTTTTGAACTACCCAATATTTATCAAAAAATTGGCTGTTTCGCAAACTGTTTAGCTAGCTGGCGTACGAGGGGTCCACCAATTTGAGAAAACCGAAAGGACCACCCTTAAGTTTTATCGAAAACTAGCGAACAGTGACATAAAATTGAATTCTAACGATAAGTGCCGATGGCGGCCTGGGTTCAGCGAGAATTGCTCAATTTCAAAATGCAACCTTAAGGGGTTGGTAGTTTTTACCGCACATTTTGTTTGCGTGTATGGAGGGGCTAGGTGGTCTAATGGCTACCGCTTCGGCTTAGTTAGCTTAGCTTAGCTTAGCTTAGACTGACTACACATATCAATGGTTGCTATTCCGTGATTGACCGAAGTCAGTGAAAATGCACAAAGAATCAACTAGAAGTTCGGCTGGGATTGGCCATAATCTTCTTCAGTGTGCATAATTCAGTGCCTCTATTTATACAGGGTCAATAACGGCGCCGGCCACGTCCTTGCAGTCAGGTGGGATTGGGGGAAGGAATGTTAGTGTGTAGCCTTTGCTTTTTGGAGACCGTGTTTGCCTCTGCATCTCCACAAAGGTTACTGGGAGGGATGTTTGTTAATGGGGAGGATCGTTGGGTCATAGGATTCACTTTGATAAGCGATTAGACCATGATAAACAATGATTTGTGAGATATATACATGCTTATACGTAAATATAATATTTTCATTTTATATGAACAATTTCTATGTAGAGGAAAATTATGCCGACACTTGAGGTGACGAACCATTCAAAGTTTGTTGAACAAATACCTAAATGTAACATTCCTACAGCTGTCAGGACGAAAGCATGTGTTATTATATTTTACTCATTTGAAAAGAAACAAAAAACTCGATTGGTTGGGACATCATAGAATACTCTTATTCTTATGCCGACACTTACAGTGGCGAACCATCCAAAGTTTGTTGAATAAAGTGAACCTTTCGCAAGTCTACACTTGTAGTGTCGAACCATTCAAAGTTTTTTTAATTACCAAAAATAAAGGTATATAAGAGGTGAATCAGAGTTTGTGTCGACACTCACAGTGACGAACCATCCATAGTTTGTTGAAAAATCATATTTACATCCCACCATTGTAACGATTGAATGTGCAGTCATACATATTTTATAGATTAGAAATAGTAGCATGAAACGAGCTCACCAATTGATCCGTTATCCTTGACTGAGCAGCCACAATCCACTTTCGGCTTCACTCGTTTGCTCGGCTATAAAAAAGCACTCAGGAAAAAAAAAATAAGCGCGCGACCCAAAAAGAATAAAAAAAAAATCTGTTCGGGCTTTCTTGACGCACTGCCCAGGAGCAAGCGTCAAGGTCGAAGGATCAAACAGAACTAACCGATCGCGGCACTTTTTCAGTTACTCCAACCGAACTCACCGATCACGCCACTTTTTCACTTACTAGACCAACGCGCGACATGTTTGATCCTGCCCTCGTCACTCGCCCCGGCAAAAGCAAGTGTCAAGGTCGAAAGATCAAACAGAACTAACCGATCGCGGCACTTTTTCACTTTCTTCAACCGAACTCACCGATCACGCCACTTTTTCACTTACGAGACCGACGCGCGACATGTTTGATCCTCTAATGGCTACCGCTTCGGCTTAGTAAGCAGAAAGTCATGGGTTCAATCACAGGCCCCGTCTGTAGGTAGACTACTTTGTAGATGTGTAGCTTGGTTGTACATCTTTCATTTCTTCCACGCACATTCGTATGTTCTAGCTATTGCAAGAATACTATGTACGGGATTGACATGGGCAAGACAGTTCGTGGGCTGGATTCCAGGACAATACAGGAGAATCATTGTTAGAATTGTTTAAGTTATCTCTGATGAAAATCATGGTGGAAATATTGGAGAGATTTCTGTCAGGTTTTTCCATTACAAGCAATAAATAAATATTAACAAGTGACCAGAGTGGTAACTTACTCATTCTATAATGATTCGCCGTTTTAATGTTATCGAAAATGATTCGATCATCAAACAATGATGGGGTTTTGTTTATTTTTATCTGACGACATACTCTGAGCCATCAAGAACCGGTCCCGTATTACTAATGGTAGTTGACTAAATTCAATCAAGTTTTTCGATGTGTCACATGATGAAGCTTTGTTCATTTTTGTATTTGGCCACTTCCACTGAGACATTTCGAACAAGATCCACTACTAGATTACGTTTATGATCTGTTAAAATTTGTCTACCGTTTATTATATTTTGATATCTGATCACATCCACTGGGGCCTGAACACAAAAATGTCTATAAAAGCATTATTACTGACTGGACGAATTTTTTGAGCAGACAATTGTACAGTATTCCCCGGTACAATTTACCACAACTTCAAAAGTCTTCCATATCTTATTATTTTTAACGATACGTCCCAACTGGGACAGATTCTGATTTTAAGCTTAGTGTTCTTATGGATAAGGTATCGTGGGGCAAGTGGGTAAATGAGATAAGTTGGAATAATTTGTATATTATACTGAATGTTTAAATTCACGTTTTAAACCCATGAGTAAACTATTGAGCCCACTAAAAACATTACGATAAGTAAGAGATTCCTGAGATTTTTCAACATCTATTGCATAATAGAGCGAAGGATTGCTAACCTGTCATTTATTACTCCGTAACAAGTTGACGGCTGTCTGATTTCCTGAGATGAGCCTGCCTAGGACTAAACATATTTTACATACAGATAATAATAACAATGCAGTGAGGAACCGATTTTGTCAACCCTTTGATGAATTTAAAGCTTAAAATCGGGAACCTGACAAAAACAATAACAAAATAATATTTTTTCGCGATCAACCAATGAGATTCATTAAGGTCAATTTTCACCAAATGTTTTTGAACTACACTTTGCTATAATACAACAAAAGTTTTGTAAATGTTTCCTGTAATTCGAATCATTTCTTATATTTTGTTGATTTAAATATCTCTACGGTCACAATACTGCCCACAGATTCAAGCACTCTCTACCTGTCATGTTCGATTGGCTCCAATATTTCTATCCCCTAAACTGGTAATAGAGTGACTGTAGTGAGACCTACCAAATTTTTCGAAAATAAAGATGACAAATTAAAAGGGACAAATTGAGGGAAAAAAAAACTTTGAAATGACGAAAAATATGTTAAAGGGTCGTTCATTTATTACTTAAGGTTTTATGTTGGCAGGAGATAACTTAGAGTTTCTTACATGCCAAACAAGAAATTTGTAATTTTCATACTAGAAACCTTACCATGTAACAGGAACATACCTAGCTCAAAATTTTGCGAACCTTTCTGAATTGATTGAAATTTTGTGCATGTACTTGTTTTAAAAAGGGCCTATCGAATAAAACAATTTTTATGTTTTGAAAATTTATAATTCGAAAACGGTGCATTTGAATAAATTTATGGCAAAAATAGAGTGAGAGACATACGAATAGTAAGTCCACATAAGATTATACTTAAAGCCGAGTTTCTCTAAATAATGCTTCATTTTTTTATGAAATGTCATTTTGACTCATATTCTGAACCGCTTTACAGTGTCATGAATGCATCGGATAGGCATGAGTCAGCTAATAATTGCCGGAGAGTCTTAATTTTGCTTAAAAAAAATGTCCATATAAAATCAAGTGTTCGGAATTTGATACACGACTGTATTTAATATAAAATTTCTTTACGTTATAAAGATTTTTTTCTATCTCTAGTTCATAAGTCATTGCGATTTTTAGAACAAAATATACATTTTCATATTTTGCCCAATTTTGAACTATATTTGTGGTGTTCAAACTCATATTAATAATGTTAATCTAAATCAAAGCTAAACCTTATATCCAACATGAGAGGTCGTCCAACTTCTGCTAAATGTGGCGATCCACACACAAATTTTGATGTATCCTAATAAGAAGTGGGAGAGGGATTTAAGAAGCCCAATTTGCGTGACGTCCATTAATCGACGCTTCCTGACGTCAAATATCATCATATAGTAACAGTTTAGGGCTCAAGAACCCATCATTCTATCATCAGCAATCATCAAAAACTTAAAACTAGTTTTTTCGTTTAAAATAAAATTAAAAAAAAAACATTTAAAATTTATAATTGTGTTACAGATAGTAAGCACAATGCAATGATAGATTTTCATAACGATTTTGAGCAAAAAAACTGGTTTTGAAAATTTGATCGAAATCGGGTCAAAAAGCTGATGGTAAACAAAATCGGGTCTGCACTGTAATAATAATAATAAAAAAAAATTAACAACGTGCAATCTTCTTTCGAGATTTTTCGGTGGAAAAAAATCTAAAAATAATTTTCTATGCTACCTCTTTGTTGTTATGAATTATCTAGTCTTGATTTCAACTAATAGGGTAACCAATATATTTTGGACCCCCTTACTATTAATGTAAATACAGTCGACTCTCCAAAACTCTATATTCTATAACTCGATATACTCTATAACTCGATGGATTTTTCGGTCCCTTCAAATTCCTATACATCTCTCCATAAGCCGATATTTCTATAACTCGATATCGCCATTAGTCGATGTCACGTGAGAGGAAAATTTCCCTCCATAACTCGATATCCATTTTAAAATCCTTATTATACGGGGAAACTTGGACTAATTCTTATTTGGAAGTGAATAAATACTTGAAAGTTGTAATAAATGTATAAATGTTTAAAAACATTAAAATAAAAAAAAATATATTGAATGTAAAAAAATGGAATTTTTCGAACATTTCGAAAAAAGTTTTCAAATAATTGATTGTAAAATAATATCAACAAAATATTATTGCTTTCTTACAGTAGTAATCATACATGTATTGTAAATGTAGAAATTTGTTTCTTCGATTTTGGGATTTTTTGGGTTGGTATATTCTATAACTCGATAATTCTATAAGTCGAGTTATGGAGAGTCGACTGTAGATTGATTAGACCATACGCGAGCAACAGTTTCTTTGGATTAGTTTCCTATCAAATGAAAACGCCGATGATTTAAAATGTGATCTTTGAGGGTTCAAAATGTATTGGGGTGTGAAAAATTGTAAAAAAAGTGCTTAATAATTGAACTATTTTGGACTACATATTGCCCTGTGAGCTTTTTTTTTCTAAATTTAGGCATGTTTATTGACTTGGCTACGCTATGTAAATAATTAATTAATACAAAAATCCAAAATCTCTGCCTTAGAGAGTCCACAATACGATCGTTACCAGGCCCGGATTTGGAGGGTGCCAAGGGGGGCTACCGATCAAGGCTCATATAGCTAATTGTGGATGTTGTTAGTTGACCGAGAGTGAAACTCACGTGCTAATGCAATTGCTTCTTGTCCGAACGACTAGTTAAATATCCAAATAAAGCATCGCTAGACAATGTTCCTTTACCAGAATTTTACTAGAATCAAATTGAGTGTTTAAAAGCATACATATTGTTTAATTCAGTCGCGACAGGATCATTTTCGCTATTGGCCCATTCACATATTTCATAACGCTGAAGGGGGTGTTGAAAATGGCCATTTTGGCGTTCTGAAATTTGTGAATAAACCCTATCAACAAAGGTAGAAAATCGAAAAAAATCTTTAAAATGAAATTAAATACTTAATCGATTTGCGTATTGCTTCAATAACGTTCAACAGTCGTCAGCCATTAAATGTAAATATCTGTTAAATTGAAAAATATTATTATAATATTTGCTATTGTCTCGATGAATCATATAGGCAATCTTTATTTCAACTGGAACGCTTTTAATTTTGAACTTGATTGAGAACGATTTAGTCAAAACTCTATATCATCATTTCTTATGTACGACTTTCGAAGTATTTTTTAAAGATGGTTTATGTTACTCAACATTCACGATGTGAGTATAGTCAAATTTAAGAAGTATTTCAATTTTCTGGAGTTTTCTGTTTTCTGGATATTTGATGTCTGTAATACTAAACTTTCATATGCTTATCGTTTTGGGATCATTTTGTACGATGGGTCCCCATCTGAAGATCTCACCCGGGCCTCCGGAAGCTCAAATCCGGCACTGTGTTTACCGCTACGAATATCTGGGATCCCTACTGTCTTAATACAAATAGGTAGATAATCAAGCGAAAAAGTTGGTATACATGTGAACTTTTTTCCTATAATAACTGATCACATCATACGACGTATGTGGCGCATTTACCGTGCATTAAACAGAATGATACAGCTAGATGATGCGGAGCTCTATTTTTACAACTTACTACAACTGCAGATTGTAAATGACATTCAAATAAAACTCATTCGTACTCTGAGATAACAATATAACCGACGCCGACCAACTGATATATGCACTGCACCGTTTACTGATGTTGACTCTTTTTCCCTTCTCCGTCTATCACCACCAGGGTGCCGGCAAAGAAATCCGAGAAGCCATCGCAGACCCAACTCCCGAGTGTCAGGAAAAGGCGTGGAACATTGTGATACCGCTGGTGGAGAAACTGAAACGATGCTACGAACACTCGCTCGAACTGGAACGGATAGTACCGATGCTACTGGGGCAATTGGTCGGTGGCCGGCTTAACCCTACCCAACACCTAGAGACACAACAAGCCCTCGTCAAACAACTGGCGGAGATTCTGGAGTTTGTGCTGAAGTTTGACGAATACAAGGTAATTGCCGTAATTGTATGTCCTAATAGATGTGCTAATAATTTTCTTTCTTTTTAGATGAAAACACCCGCCATTCAGAACGATTTCAGCTACTACCGGCGGATTGCCAGCCGGCAGCGGTTAGACCACAGCAACGACCTGATCGTGACCACCGAGCTGGCCAATCGGATGTCCCTGTTCTACGCACACGCCACCCCCATGCTCAAGGTGCTCAGCGAAGCGACGTCCAAGTTCGTGCAGGACAACTCCGACAACGTGGACAACACGACGGAAACGCTCGGCACGATGGCGAAGGTGTGCCTGCGGATGCTGGAGAATCCGTAAGTTTCGTTTGGGAATTGTAATCTTGGACTACAATTCGGCATGGCTGGATTTTGGATTTAAGAGAGAGGCGTGGAGCTCGTGGTCCGATCTCCACAAATTTAATAAAGAAGATAAAAAGCTTGAGCGTCACCCTGTAGTGATGTTGTATGTGAATGCAACCCATTTTTACTCGTCACTTTTGTAAATTGGTACCTATTTGAACCATCAGAACGAGACCCTGTTTTGGATATTTGGTCTTTATTTTAATCCTCTATTACCCATGGTAGCTCCAGAGTTCGATTGATTGGGAATCCCATTATGGAATTTCGTATCATATGATAAGTAACTGCCATTTTTTGCGCAACTGCGATTTCAATTACTTGGATAACAGTGATTAAACGAAAATTGTAAAAGTAAATGGTGTATGGAACGAGCTCACCACACCATCTGCCAGAAGCCATTTTTAGGTTTGACTATATCGTTTTTTGATGGCGGATCGTCTTAACATAACGGCCGAGTGGTCAAGTTTGGATACGTTCTAAAATTATTTAAATCAAAGATTCAAACAAATAAACAACTAACAAACTTAAGCGAGCGAGAGTAGATCTTGAGGATGAGCATAGACATGCTAATCATTGCAGTGAATATGTTCACCATCAAAACGTAATGATCTGAAGCACGTGTTTGTAGTGATTAATCAATCTTGAACCCTTCCTATCTTATTGCAGCAAACTGTTGGCCCAGATCGAGCGGGAAGAGACACACCTCCTGCTGCTGCGGGTGATGGTCGGACTGGTGATACTGTACGACCACGTTCACCCGGTGGGAGCCTTTGCTCGGGGAGCCCATGTCGACGTGAAAGGGTGCGTCCGATTACTGCAGGCCCAACCCGCCGTGAAAGCCGAACCCCTGCTCAACGCCCTGCGGTACACCACCAAGCATTTGAACGAGGATAACACACCGAAAAACATCCGGAATCTACTGGCCGCATAGAGGTACGGTTCCCGCCGATAGGGCACAATGTTTTAGTTCTTGTGACCTTTTCGTTTCGTTCGTTTCTTGTGTAAGGTTTTGTTTCTGTGTTTGTTTTCTTTTAGCTGATAACTAACTTAAATCGAATTAGTAGTCGTCGTAATATTATTTAGTGAATGCTATTGAAGGATCGCGTAAATTAATTAATTAATTGATAATCGTTTATAAGTGCATGATCGAGCAAGGGCAAACCAAACAAAACTACTGTTTATCTAGTTAAAATATAATTCACAAAAAAGTGACAAACGATGAAAGTGAATCAAAAGAATACCGAAGCGTAGCGCATATAGAAGAAATATTTTTCTCTCCTTGTTTTCTTAGGCAAGAGAATTTCTCTAAATCAATTGATAAGAATCATATATGAAGTATATTCGTTTAGATAAAACCTTGCGTATAGAAATGTAAAGTTAGAAGAAAATGACGTATTCGCGAGTTCAGTGAGATGATCAACTCAACCACACTGAAGCAAATAGTAACCATAGAGCGAACTAGAAACCTGGACTAATGAAATTTCGTAATTTTTCCATCGCTATTGTTATTGCCTAAATATAATGTAACAAGCACGAAAATCCTTTTATAAATCGATTGATTGTTGTATAGAACAAATATTTTGAGATTATTAAGAGATTTGAAAGACGCGCAATTTTCGATTCTTTTGTGTCTAGGCCGTAACTAAATTCATTACCAAACAAATCAACTGCACGAAAACAACCAAAATGTGTTCCTCTTTACACGGCAAATTAGAACAAACGTTAACAATCTCAAACAACAGAAAAGTTCAAACTTTTTTTTACCGCATCGAAAAAATAGAATCAGTAACAGATAAAAAAAAATCAAACAAAAACAATAGATGATGAGTTAGTACAAGCTTTGCGTTGGAAATTCTTACAAAACTAACAGAACCAGTGACAGGCATAGGATCGTGCATCCTGTTCTTATGCTACTTCTTACTGATAGTTATCGAACTGTAAGTAGGTTGCAGACTGCGGAAAATTTCATTGGTTATATATAGAAGAAGAAAAAAAGATCATATTTAAACTAAATCGAGATAGCGGAACAAAAACTACTGAGAGTAGTGTCAGGTTAACAGGAATGCATTTGAGAAGATGGACACATTTACCGAGAGGCAAACAAGCTGCAGGATGGAATAAGCTAATTACACTGCTATAACCGATTGCACATACAAACACCCACACACGTATGATTATTATGACTACAAAGACGATTATTACTTTAAAAAAAAACTAGAGTAACGATACATAAAAGAACAATTTAACCATAATTACACGCAGAACAGTAACAGAGTTCAGAATGCTTGTTTGTGCAAAAACTCAGAACTCTTCAGTTTGAACTGATCTTGAGAAGGCATCCAAATAATGTATAGAGAATCTAGCGGGACAGATGAAATAGAAAGAGAGAGAGAGAGAGATCGAGAGATGTGTTTAGCAGTATGGATGGTTATAAGGAGATACCAAAGTCGAGAATAAAATTCAAACAAGTGATGAAAGGATAACGATGTAGGGGACGGGTTTACATTTATGCGACCCAACTTGAAGAAGCCTTAACCAATTGTCTGTCCCTTAGATCAAACTTATAACTTATTTGGGCCAGGACAAACAAATGGCGTGTTCATTGTGATCATTTTCACGTATTTTTTATAATGCCCCTGTTATTCGCAGAATAACAAACAAGAAAAACACATCTGACCAGGGTAATCAGAGTATTTTGCACAGACCGTTACTCGTATTTAATTTGGCCATTTACGGCAAAAGGCAAAATGAAATGGAGGTGGTCAAATTATATACGCGTAATGCTCTGTCCAAAATAAATAAAACACCCTACTTTTTTGAAAAGTACCTTATGCATAACTATACGTATCACGTAGATGAACTGGGGGTAATTTGCCCATAGGGGATAAAACGCGTCATTCTCGATTAGGACGAACGGTGTGAATGCTTTTTATCGCCCTAGATTATAGAAAAATGGTTCTCTTAATATCGTTTTATGTGTTTTTATCGAGATAATCGTAAGAAAACATTTACAGTCAAATTTCGTTCGTTGCTCTAATCAGGCTGAGTTTTGAGCTGTCAAATAATGAAGAACAAAAGAAAGTTAGAACTACCAAAAATTGACAAGTTTCATTTTATTTAAGAAAGTGACGTTTGTCTTCGGGTTAGGTGAATTTTCGAAGTCTCCATATAGAAAGTTTAATATACGGGGAAGGGGTTTAAAATGACCTTATTTTGTGTGTCGTAATTTATGGATGATTTCTTATAATTCTTCTGAAGCTTGTTTTAAAAATATTGATTTAAGCAATAATGCGAGCTGGTTCTTGTATTGTATGATATTGTCCCTTTATTGTGTGAGAAAAGTCACATGCCCGAAAAACCAGGGAGATTGAGCCGTTGTTATGGTACAAAAACTAATGTACCCTACGATACTGGTTTCTTCGGTGGTCATTCCTGGGTTATTTCAGGGACAGCAAAGGACCTTTCATTATTATGTGAGATGGGTCACGTGCTCAGAAAAGCAGGAAAATTGAGCCGTCGCATGTTCGAGTTTTAAGTTGTGGTACTTGAAATATCCCATAATAAAGATATCGCCGGTGGTTATTCCTGGGTTATTTCGGTGGTTACAATTAGCCAGAGTGGCCATTCACCTATAATTGTACTAGAAAAGTCACATGTATTCCGGTAGCCATTCCTGGGTTATTTCGGTGGTCCATCCAAACATAAAAAATCGAATTGTTCAGATTGGCCACCTTCCGGGACTCCAGGAACCGGTTCCGCATGGACCATACTGGATCGATTTTTTTAGGGGATGTGCGCCGGTAATTGGTTCCTTATTACAGAAAAAAATATGCTAAAACACCCATCAACAGAATAGTACCGATATGAATTACATATACAAAACTAAAAAAACTTACTTTTCGGATGTTACGGGTTTCCGGAACTGGGTATGAATAACAAACTGATTTGAGAATTTCTATCTACAGTCCATAGGAATACCTATTCGACAATATGAGGACGGTTCAGATTACTTGTTTAGTTACGAAACTATAGGTTATCGAAGTTGTAAAATGGTGAGTCGACAACCAGGAAGGAGCGTCCAACATAGCTCTGGTCCTCGGAAGTCCCTACCTCACGCTTCCTCGGGTCTAACGATGACAAAGACCGCCAGCTAAGGGTTGCGTACTTAGCTGGTAGTGCAACCTGGGCACTGTTGTCCTTCTGACATCAGCTAGAGTGAGGGGGTGCGTCCCGAGCGTCTGTTCACCAGGAGGTGCGGCTCAAACAGCGTCTGTTCTGGTATCCAGCGGCTGAGTATGAAATGTTGTATCACGTCAACTAACATAAGGTGGCAGCCCCATCAACGTGATGTAGGTAGCGCAACCCCGGTAAGGTAGCATACCGAATTTCTCACCTACCACGAAAAATGGAGAAAGAAGAAATAACGAACGATATTTTCGGCAACCGACCTGGCAACGAAATAAGGACTATGAATGGAAACTTGGTACCTGGAATGTCAGGACGTTAAATGAACCCGGACGAGCGAGCCTTTTGGCTCGTGAACTGCAGAAGGTTGGAGTGGGCGTGGCCGCCATTCAAGAAGTGCGGTGGCCTAGATCTGGAGAACGTGAATTCCGGGCGGTTGATCCCATCGCCAACACTACGTTCAAATATAACATCTACCACAGCGGCGGCGATAAGGCAGAACATGGAGTCGGGTTCATAGTGATCGGGAAGCAGATGAAACGCGTTATGAAGTGGAAACCGATTAGCGAACGAATCTGTGTACTGAGGATACGGGGCAAATTCTTCAACTACAGCCTGATCAACATCTATGCACCGATAAAGGTGTTAAGTTAGGTTTTTAATTATTCACTTTGTTATTATTATAGTATTAGTGTTATTGTATTATTAGTGTATCTTTATATTTATTGTATTAATCATTGAAATATTGTATATATAACTGCCCTCTGACGGCCCATATAGCCCTAGTTGCGCTGGTGGCCGACCAAATAAAATAAATAAATAAATAAAAAAATCTATGCACCGACGAACGACAAACCTGATGACGTGAAGGACGCGTTCTATGAAGGCCTTGATAAGGCCTATGGAGAGTGCCCAAAACACGACGTGAAAATCGTTATCGGAGATGCGAACGCGCAGGTCGGAAGAGAGGACTTTTTCCGTCCGATCATCGGTAAGGAGAGTCTTCACTCCGTTACCAATGACAACGGCCTACGACTAGTGACTTTCGTTGTTGCCAGGGGGATGGCCATCTGCAGCACCTACTTTGCACGCAAGGATATTCGGAAGCACACCTGGAGGCATCCAAATGGTGATATTTGCAACCAGATAGACCATATTCTGGTGGATGGCCGACATTTCTCAAATGTCATCGATGTTAGGAGTTTCAGGGGTCCTAACATTGGCTCGGATCACTACCTCGTTGTCAGTAATATTCGAGCGCGGTTATCAACTGTAGCGAATTCAAGACCACAGCGAACAATGCGATTCAATATCCAGCGCTTCTCAGCAGACGGTGTTACAGCTGAATACCACCAAAAGCTGGACGAGCGGATAAGTGAGGTCAATGTGAACGAAAACCACAACAATCTATGGAATGCAATCCATGGAGTGGTGAGTGAAACAGCGCGAGAAGTGATAGGTACTGCTCGAAGAAGCCCCAGAAGCGGATGGTTCGACGAGGAGTGCCAGAGGGTGACGGATGAGAAGAACGTGGCCAGACGTCGGATGTTAGTGGGTGACATGAATAAAAAACTTTGAACTTTACTACATGTAGCATCTACTCAAAAACAAAATCCACAAAGTTTACTACACTTTTGGAATGAATAAAAAACTTTTCGAACATGTAGTACTTACTACTTTCGAACATGAGCAGTGACTGAAGCTGCACGTTAAGAAATTTCCATTCAGAGTGCAGAGTGATTCTGCACGTAAAGAATAATCTATTCAGAGTGACGCTTAAAATTAATACAATCATGCATATGAAGAAAATGCATGGAATCTAATCGATTACGCGACAATTTGCACAAATCATGAAGGTGCTGTTATTTGACAAGATTTGTAGTGTAATTTTGCGATTAGTCTGGTATTCTCTCTATGTCTATGATTTTATGATGATGGTACATCAGAGAATTTTCTGGGTAGTTTTCGGCCTTCGCCAACGCCGATGATTTTTTAAATACTAGCTTAACATTTATGAAGAGATCTTGAGATTACAGCTATCAAATTAGGAACCACATATTTTCTAGCACCAGTACTGAGATTCTAGTGAAATTGCGGTAGAAATTTGATGCTCCCCGTGTGTTTTCTTAACAGCATGTTGAATTCCGATGTTCTAAGTGTTTCTGTGATATTCTCGTTATTTTGGTGGGGTTTCTGATAGTATCTTTGGAATGTCTAGAACTTAGAATGTAGAGATTTTTATGAGAATTGTAGTGATTCCATTGGTAGTCGTTAGAATTTAATGAGGATCTCCCCTAAAACACCAGGGTTCCCTTTGAAATTATTAAAATTCTTAACGATTCCACAAAAAATCCCATTGAAATCTATGAAATATTTACCGACATTCAAAACGTTTATATTAAAGCTTTACTTTGAAATTCCAACGGAAGTGAAGATCAACGGAAGGTTTTTACAATAATTACAAAGATTGATTTTCGGAATTACAAATATTCACACAATCATTCGCAGGAATCCCACCGCAATCTCATAGATTCTTACAGAAATATCGTCTCAAAGATACCCACAGAATTCCAAGAGATTAATATTCGGAATCCCATTCCCACCCCAATTCTAGAGTTTTTACCAGATTCCTAATATTTCCGCAATATTCCTAGAATGGTATTTAAATTTTCAGAATTATCATAAAAAATCCGCAATCCCTATCGGAATCTCAAAGTTCCTACAGGAACTCCGGAATTCAAAAGGAAATCTGAGATGTCAGAATTTACACGTAAAATTCAGAATTACTTTATCAATATCTGAATTCCTACCGACATCCTAAAATTCCTAGAAAATAACATAATTATCGTAATGCCAGAATTCACACGGATATTACAAATTGCTACTGCCGGTAATCTTACCGGAATCTCAGATTGGCGGAGCGAAAGTTTTCGTAACCTCAGAATTCCTTTGCAAAACTCAAAATACCTTCCGATATATCAAAACTCATATAGTTTTCCCATGATTTTTACTCAAAAGTAAATTATTCCATTCAATTCCGCAAACTCAAAGCATGTGTAGCAACCTCTGAAGCTAACTACCAGTAGCTTTGTAGTAAATGCTACCTTTATTCATAGCAATGCGTTGTTTGTAGTATGTTCGAAAGGTGTAGAAAGGAAAATGACACAAACATTTTCCACTCGTGTTCCACATATAGCGTTTACTACCGAGAATGTAGTAAACTCAACTTTACTACATTTTATTCATACGGCCCAGTGTCTGGTACCAGGCTGAACAGAGAGCGGTACAGGGAAGCAAGATCAGCCGAAAAGCGAATCCATCGCAGGAAGAAAAAAGAGTTTGATGAGAACGTGATAGCCGATGCGCAAAACTGTATGGAACAAAACGATATGCGACGATTCTATGAAACTGTCAATGGCGTGCGGAGAAAGTCAGCGCCGTCTCCCGTCATGTGCAACGACCGTGAAGGTAATTTGCTGACAGATAAAACGATGGTGGCTGCCAGGTGGAAAGAGCACTTCGAAACGTTACTGAATGGAGGGAACGATAGAGTATCGGAGAACAGAATGAACATCGACAACGACGGTCAAGCTGTGGAGCCTCCATCTCTAGATGAGGTTAAGAAGGCGATTAAAGAGCTGAAGAACAACAAGGCTGCTGGGAAGGATGAGCTCCCGGCCGAACTTCTCAAGCACGGTAGTGAGCAGCTGCATAGAATAATTCACCATATACTACTAAGGATATGGGAGGAAGAAGAACTGCCTGCTAGCTGGATGGATGGCCTCATTTGCCCTCTCTTCAAAAAAGGGCATAGATTGGAGTGCACCAATTACCGAGGAATAACACTCCTCAATTCGGCGTACAAAATAATGTCATGTATTCTGTTCAACAGATTGAGACCGCTTGAAAAGTCCTTCGTCGGCGAATACCAAGCTGGTTTTCGTGAGGGCCGATCGACGTCGGATCAAATGTTTACCCTGCGACAGATCCTCGATAAATTCCGGGAGTACAACTTGCAGACTCATCATCTGTTCATTGATTTCAAGGCGGCGTACGATTCAGTTAAAAGAAACGAGTTGTGGGAAATAATGATGGAACATGGCTTTCCGACGAAGCTGATTAGACTGATTCGTGCAACGTTGGAAGGATCGAAATCAAGTATACGTGTTGCGGATGAAATTTCCACATCCTTCGTAACCTTAGACGGATTGAAGCAGGGCGATGCACTTTCAAACCTATTGTTCAACATAGCGTTAGAAGGAGCAATAAGGAGAGCTTGCGTGCATAGGAATGGCACTATTATCACACGTTCGTATATGCTCCTTGGTTTTGCGGACGATATCGACATAATCGGGATTGATCGCCGAGCCGTGGAAGAGGCATACGTACCTTTTAAAAGGGAGACAACGCGAATTGGGCTCATTATCAATACCACGAAGACAAAGTACATGGTCGCTGGTAGACATCGTGGGCCCATAGGTGATGTTGCTAGTGAGGTGGTGATATATTTGAAGTAGTTGAAGAATTTGTGTACCTTGGAACTCTAGTGACTTGCGATAATGATGTTACTCGCGAGGTTAAAAGGCGTATTGCAGCTGCGAGTCGGGCTTTTTACGGACTTCGTAACCAGCTAAAGTCCCGCAGCTTACAGACGAAGACCAAATTCGCGTTGTACAAGACTCTAATTCTTCCGGTAGCTCTGTACGGCCACGAATCTTGGACGTTGAAAAAGGTCGACCGGAGAGCTTTTGGGGTCTTTGAACGTAAAGTGCTGCGAACAATACTCGGCGGTAAATTGGACAATGGCATCTGGCGGCGTCGCATGAATCACGAGTTATACCAAGTCTATAATGAAATGGATATTGTTAAGCGTATAAAACACGGCAGGCTGCGGTGGGCTGGGCATGTAGCTCGCATGTCGGAGGAACGTCAAGCTAAACACATATTCAGCAGGGAACCAGGGAGAGGCCGTCGCCTCCGTGGAAGGCCGCGCACCAGATGGCTTTTTGCAGTTGAGGAGGATTTAAGGTCGCTTAACGTTCAGGGCGACTGGAAGCGATTGGCCCAGGACCGGGTCCAATGGAGAAGGCTTCTTCATTCGGCGTAGATTCAACGCAATAGCAAGGAATTGTTTCCCATCAAGTATCAAGTAAGTAAGTAAGGTTATCGAAGTAAGGTCTCTAAAGGGACTTTTATCAGATGTAGAAGGTTCCCGGTGAACACAGTGACCAATTCCGGATTTCCGGGAGGATTCCTATAACAAGACGTGTGTGCCTTTCATTTGAGCCCAACAGAACTAAATTCAGTCAACATACTGATTTTTGCGAGCTGTTTGTGCGAGTCACTATAACTATAACTATAGAGACAAGACCGTCAAAGATACAGAACTACAATGGGGATCTGCACTGTTTTGATTTTGCATGAGATTTTGACGTTTACTGGCCTTGTTGTTTACTAATTTCATGAAGGAGGGAAAGAGACAGACAGATTTTTGTGCAGAGCCCCATAGGCCTTTTCATGTGACAGATCCGTCTATGCATTTGTTTACATCGGTGGAGGACCGGTGCTAATACGAGCCTGTCATTTTCATAGGAGAACTGTCAAAGTGCTTCCCGATCAGCTAATTTGAGACGTCATGTGAATAGGCCTATACGCCCGATAAGGACGCGATGCTACACGATTAAATAGAAATACCTACACTACGAGTTTGTTAGTTTTGCACAAAGGGAGGCTAATCCACTTTACGGGTGGTGGGGTGGCTGTTCTGTTTCTGTTCGGGATGAACAACTGCGACCAGTTTTCTTTGATCTTTTGTAGTATACCCGTGCCCTTTGTTTAGTGCATGTCGTTCTACTCCACTACTATTGAGAAATAATGAAGTAGTCGCTTTTAATACAATACGCCCCTCAATCAGGTTCGGTCACTAAGCTGGTTGAATGATACTGATTTTGACCATGCATATGTACTCTAGCGTATCAAATTATTACTTCTACTTAATATTTTATACAAGTGTAGCTACAAATGTTTCTTACAATTTAAGGTGATTTGTCTCCGTACGTTGACTTTAGTAAGTTTTGCATCAATCACAATGCAAAATTTATTAGAAAATGTCGAATTTCAAAGAAAATCAACCTTTTTTGTAAACCATTGCAAGTCCTCTTTGGCCGGACACCTCTTGTCCTCTATGACCAGACAGTGAAAATGTTAATCTGAAAACAGGGATCTAATTCATAATTCGCTTTTTCATAAATGTAGGGTACAAAAACAAACAGCAACAAAAAATAAAACATAAACAACAAAACTTTCGGTCCTTGGAGGCCTTATAAAGTGCTGTAAATATGATGCTTTTAAGGCAAATGAGCGCACGAGAAGCAGCCACAAGATATGATGTACAGTCATTTCTCCATAACTCGATAATGAAGGGACCATCGAGTTAGGGAGATATCGTGTTACAGAATAAATACTAAACCAGTGCAAATATGCGATTCAAGGGACCATGGAGGTTGCCATGAACACCAAATTTTGCTATGGTTCTCTAACTAGATATTGAGATACGAAGGTCGAGTAAGGAAGAGTTGGCTGTACCTAAGAGCACACTTCAACCTTCGAGCTGACAAAGAAAGAAAGAAAAGAACTATAAACGCGTTGAATTCCCGAAAACATTTTCATATCAATACGAGCAACCGCTTATGCAACATAGACGACGACATATCGATCTATGGCGCTGATCAAGAAGGAGTTTATAGAACTGACCTATGATCTTGCTAATATGCTTCATACACTGTACATCATGCAAAGATTGAACCCACAAGCAGTGGTGGAAAGCATCATGCCGTTTACGCAAAATGAACCAACATTAAGCAGGATCCACGCTCACACGCTCACGAACCAACAGCGACCGATTTGCTCACAGATTCTTGCATTGGAGAACCAGAACAAAACAAATAGAGAGTGTGATTGCTGGATGAGCAGTGTCTGCTCACAGCCGTTCTTTTTTCCGTTCATAGCTATTTTTGTAAATAACTGGGTGGATTATGATTATAATAGATAGATTACTAACTAATGTACGACAGTATTGAGAGAATCAAACGATATATGGTGTTATTGTAAAAATCGGATGCGTGAGTGCATGCCAAAATAAAATGATTGCGATGCCCTCTACAGTATATGTGTTCGGGCGATCGTGAACAAAGAAAGCAAGAACGCAATCGCACAAAAGGAACGACCGATGTGGTAGCATTTTTCTGTTGTACATGAACAGACTCTGTTCACTGTTTAACAACACTGCCCACAAGGCATGTGCTGACATACGAAGCACCCCTTGGCCTTTCTGTGGGTTTGGTGTAAATATAATGGTGAAAATCATAGTGTCCGGCCATAGAGGACACATTTCAGTGCACACCATTTTTGGTACATAATGCAATCCACCGTGAAAATGAATTGTAATGGTTTATTTTTGTTCTCATGTGAGTTTTTACTTAAAATAATATGAACTTTTTAAACTGTACAAAAATTAACGGTAAAACTAATGATTTTGAGATTTTGAAATATTACCAAAAAACAAAAAGTATCCGGGCATAGAGGACTTCCTCCTAAGTTTCAAAATTGTTTTTTTGTAACTGTGAACAGGTTTCATCGCATTAGACATTCAGATCCCTTCTAACAAGAAGCTTATTTTAGGAGGTAAGAGGTCTGCTACTCCACTGATTTGGAATCGTTTACCTTCTAGATATCGAAATATGTGGGGGTGGGGTGGCTAGTAAGAGAACAAATGAATCAGCCTCCCTTGTGTTTGTGAAATTCAAGAACTCGAGATGTAGTAGTATTTCTATTTCAGCTATAGCTAACGAAAAAGAGAGAGGTATGTCTAGCTTAGATTTATTTTGGGTTTTCGGTATACTTAATCATCCTTCGATTGGATCAATCAATAAACTTTTATATTCAACCTAATCTAAGCCGTTCCGAACACCTTCCTTCGGTAAGCCGGTGGCAAATGTTCGACCATCGAAAGTGGATTCGCTTCCACGACCACCAGCTCGTCGTTTCCCAGCCAACAACTGCTAACTAACCGTGTGTATGCTTTCAGCACCTTCAAACTGTACCTCCGGCTAGGGCTG
Source organism: Aedes aegypti (assembly GCF_002204515.2). Lineage (NCBI taxonomy): Eukaryota > Metazoa > Arthropoda > Insecta > Diptera > Culicidae > Aedes > Aedes aegypti. Next base: position 59,529,030 of record NC_035108.1, on the reverse strand, counting down.
GCACCATCCTCTTCATCTGCACTTCCCTTCCCGGAGTTTCTACGCTTACGTTGCGTATGGTCGGCTTCGGTCTCCTCAAACTGCGACACCACTAGGCTAGAATCGTGCTGCAAAATCATCACGTCATCGTTACGCAGATCGAACACAATTCCGGTGACGGGTTTGTTGATCGATGCCCCGAGCATGTGCATCTTCAGGTAGGACGAAAAGGTAAATTTGTACTCGCTGAAATCGTACTGGAAGATTTTGTGATCCGGGAATACGGCCGCCAGCACCGGGGAGTTTGGCTGGATGGCAATAGCCGTTGCAGGTAGCTTATACTTGGGCAGCGTGGTGAGTCGTTTCCATTTTCCAAACTTTTCCCGCTTGAATACCACAATTGCTCCGCAGAGGCTGGCACACACCAGGTAGTTGTCGTCCTCGGAAATTGCGGTGAGGTGAACTCTATCGGCGAACCCTGTTGAAGGAAATTGAAAGTTAGTACATTGATCCCACAAATGAGAATCATTTAAGATGATTATAAAGCTAAGCCAAACTTTGGATTTCGGATCAAGTTCACAGATCTAGAGAACCTGACATTCGTTCACGTTGAAAATTTGATCGATTGGTTACATGATGGTGATGATCAAACGATCCCATTGTGTTTCTGTGATGCTGTGTGTGATAGCAGTATTAAGAAAAACAATGTTTAACCAAATACCTACTTACATTTGCCTGTTTCAATGGTTTGCTTGTGATCGAAATCGCCCTCCTCGTTGAAGGTGAAATACTCAATCGCTCCACTCGCCTTAAACAGGAAAACTCCCTTCGAATCGTGCGTAAATTCCACCCTATAGCACGGTTCGAACTGATCCGGAACGGCGCGCTGACGGATCAGTCTGGATTGACCACCGCTTCGGTATTCAAATCGGAACAACCGAACGGTCGAATCGCTCGAGTAGATGATCCACTTCCCATCGGAGGAAATCGAACAGGCGACGATATGTTCGTCCAGTTTGCTTCTAATCTGGAGGATCTTATCGCTTTCGACTGTTTGCGAGCCTAAGGTCCATAGCTCTAGATAGTTGACGTATTTCAGTAGGAGCATACGGCTGCCCACGGCCAAAGTGCTGCTAGGGCTTCCCAAGTAGGGCAAATACTTGTCCACAATTAGAGGTGGGAATGAACTCATTATGAGGGAACCATCCACTCCTCCGGAAATTAGTTTGCCATGGTGCATGGTTAGAGATTTAACATCGTGAGTATGGAATCTCCTGTTTAACGTTCGTACGAAACTGTTAACCTTCTCATTGCCTTTGGTAACTTCTACTCGTTGATACAACTTGATAACCGGTTCCACTCCTCCCACATAAAGGACTTTTTCTTGGTCGTCAATCGCCAAGCACAAGACATCTGCCTTAGATGATGGGATGCTATCGATAGCCGTTCCTAAGTTTCCATCGAAAAACATGATTTTCCCTCGCGAGTCTCCGGAGATGATGGTAAAATCCTTCAGCACCAACACATCCCACACGATTGTTTCCTTATCCCGACTGGAGCGACCCGTCGTCATCTTGTGCACGGCATGGCCCTTCTTGATGTTCCAGATTCTAACAGCATCCGCCGATCCCGTTACCAGGAAATCACCGCTATAGTCAAACCGGACGCAAACAATCCGTCCTTCCTGTTTGTCCAGAATCTTCTCGTAATTGATCTCATTGTTCTCAACGTTATATATATTGATGTATCCTCCCTCCGTTCCAACGGCCAATCTCTTCTCATCCTTGCTAACGTCCAGGCACCAGGCGGAATTTCCCGTTACCAGGATTGTGCTCTTGACCGCCAGCTGGCGCAAATCCCACTCGACCAAGGTTCCCGCCAATCCAACGGAAAACAACCGATCGCCAACCCAAGCCAGGGCCTCGACCGACACCTTCTCGTAGCCGGGAATGGATTTCTCCATAAAGGGCGCTCCAGCGAGGTTCCAGATCTCTATCGTGCCATCGTCCCTGAAAAATTCCCATAGCTTGATAACATATTGAAATCGCTCAAGCAATCATCACTAACCTCGCTAGCGCCAACTTTCTACTGCCATTATTCATCGCAAAACAGCTGATCCCTCGCGGAAGGAGGTTGTAAAACTGCACATGGTGCAGCTTGCATTCACCCGGTAACGTTTTGGATATCATTACTAATAAAAATGTTCGAATTACACGAAAAAAATCAACACTAAACGAGAGTTTGAATGAAAACCACGAAAACCACTAACACGCGATTCGAATGAATGTGCGGCGATGTAAAACTGTAAACAAAAACAGCATGGTTCGGGAATGTCGACTTTATTGACACAGTGAAATGTCAAAATAGCGCCCTTCAAAAACTTACGGATCGAGTTGGTCGTCTTTTTACAGGAGTCACGCGATTTCGATGCTTTTGTGGAGGTGAGAAAATAGCCAGAGTAGAAAATTTCAAATGTAAGATGTAAGACCTGAGCTGTGATGTTAAAGTCACCAAAATAGCTTTGGTGAGCGAATTTGACGGATAGCTCCGGCAATTTTTGTCGCATAGGATTCATCGAATGTAGCGCGGTTGTTGCACCATGGCCAGATTCATTTCCCGAGCGCGTGCACGGAAAGAAATAACAATTGTGATTAAAAAAAAAACAGTAGCGGAAAATCAACTGATGATCATTGTCGTTCTACTATTATCAAACATTTTAATAAAAATAAAATGCTTTTAGAAGTGCGCAGCAATGCTAAATCGGTCTGATGTATTCTGCGCAGTTCATATGTATTTTCCACACGTTCTCCTATAATTGTTTTTAATCCACTTCGATACCGTCAATCCGCCCCCAAACTGGATGGCGTACACTCAGCTTAAGGTGATTATAAAACGAAGCCAAACAAGGGCACAAGACTGGAGAATCTGACAACAGTTTGCGTTGAAAACCAATCAATCTGCTTGCTTGCTGGTGGTGACTAATGGGATAAATTTTCAACGGTGAGAGCTGTTTGGTTCTCAAGTCTTGTGCTTTTGAAAATTAGAGGTGTGGCTTTGTTCTATAATCACCTTAACGCAATTTATAATTAAGTATTGAGTTGTAAATATTAGTATATATTAGTTGTGTTGCTAGAGGACATCTTGAAAATTCACTGAGATTCTTTCAGAAACCCTTCTGAAATTATATGTAGTTATTTCTTTGGTCGCTCTGATTTTTCCAATAACCTCCTTGGGACTTCCTATTGGACTATCCCAGAAACCCATCTTGGGTTATTATGGAAATCCTTTCAGGATTCTGCTGTAAAATTCTGGAATTCTGCCGTAAAATTCTGGAATTCTGCCGAAAAGGATTTAATGATTGCTTTCCAGTGTAATGGAATCTATTTTAAAAATCTGGGTTCGGGGATTCTCACAAAATTTCTCGGGATTTCTTCTGGAAATCCAATCGAAATTATTATTTAAATTCTGATATTTTCCTCGTAATTCTTCAGTATTTCTTCCGTGAAACTCTTTGAAAATTCTTCAAAATCCCTTTGAGATTCTTTCCGAAAAATGTCTTAGATTATACCTATTATTCTAGAATACTCTCGGAAAGACGCCTGAGACTATAATCAAAAAAATCTATTATTTCACTTCACTTTCTTCCGTGCAAATTCTTGGGATTCTTTCGGAAATTCCTCTGGAATTCTTTTGTAAATCCCAATGGAATTCTCCCAGAAATCCCTGTGGAATACTTCCGAAAATCCTGCTAAGAATCTTCCAGATGACGGGGATTTTTTTAAATCTTTATTTATGGAAATCATCCGAAAATTCTTCTGTAATTGTTTGTAAATCCTCCTTATATTCTTACAGAAATCCTTCTTATATTCTTACAGATTTATTGCTATTGATTTTATTGTTTCTGCCTGAGATAATTTTGTATATCCAGAATTATTCCGAAAATTCCTTCGTGATTCTTGAGAATTTTTTTCTAAGATTTTTTGAGAAAAAAAAAACTGTGATTCTTCTGGAAATTCATAAGGAAGTGTTTTTGATTTTTTTCGTGATTTATCATTGATTTTCCTTGAAAATTTTCTTAAATCTTTGGCAGAATTTTCTGAAAATCCCTCTTGACTTCAAATGGAAATCCTCCAAGAAAACTACCGGACAGTCACTGGGACTTTAAAAAAATACCTATGAGATTCTTTGATTACTGATTTCTTTTTCTGAGCATCTTTTGAAAGTGACTTTTAAATGGTTCTGGAAATTCAATTTGAAATTATTCCGTAAATCTTTCTGGAGCTCTTCTGGACATCGTAATTATTCTGGAAAATATTCATGAAATCGTCTGGATGTCTGTGACTTTTCATTGAATCTTCAGGGGTTCTTGCGAAACAACTTCTGGGATTCTTTTGGATATCACTGTAAAAAACATTCAAAATCCATTCGAAATTCTCCTGAGATTGTTTCAGGAATTTACGAGAATCCTTAAAATAATTCCTTTAGAAATCTCCCTGATAATATTTTAGTGATTTCTCTGTGGTTCTTCTGTAAATCGACCTGGGATTCTTCCGGAAATCCTCCTTTAATTCCAAAGCAATTTCCAGAAGAATTTTCAGAAGGATATTTTTAAGAATCCTGTATATTTTTCCCTAAGAATCTCAATGTATTTAAACAAAATACTAGGACAATTTACGGCTGAATCCCACAAAAACTTCCGGTGGAATTCTTGAATGCTTATCATTCAAGCAGAATTCCAGTCGTATTTCCGGATGAATTTCGGCAGGTTTTACGGAAGAATCCCAGCAGAATTTCTTGAAAAATTCCAGTAAAATTTCTGGAAGAATCTTTGAAAGATGTTTTGAAGTCCTCCAGCAGGATAACAGAAATAATAACAGTTTTCTTGAAAAATTCAGGAAACTCCCAGAGTCTAGAGGTAGAAGAATTTCTGCAAGAATCCTTAACAGAAGGATTTGAAGGATCCTCAGAAAGATTTTCGAAAGCATCCCAGAAGGCTTCCCGAAAGAATGCTAGAAAGATATCTGGAAGATTTCCTACAGGATTTTTGGAAGAGTCCCAGACAAATTTCAAGAATATGGACGTAAAAATCTCAGTGGCATTTCTAGAATAATTTCAGAAAGATTTTCGGAAGCATCCTCGGAAGTATTCTAAAGGGATTCCGAAAGCATCTCAGGTGATTTCCGGAAGAATACCAGAGGTATTCTCATAATAATCCCAGAAGTATTTCCGGAAAAAGGCCAGAGTTATTTTCGGAGGAATTCTCGACGAATTTATAGTAGAGTCGTAATACATTTTTTGGCAAAATCCTCTAAAAATATCCAGAAGAATTGCATCAGGATTGTTGTTAGAATCTTCCATTGAATTTCCGAAAGAATCTTCGAGAATTTCGATTCGAATTTGATTTCCAGAATTTCAAAAGTAATCCTAAGGAGATAAACGCAAACTCACATACAGATTTATGCAAATATTCCAATAAGATGTCCAGAAGAATCACAAAGGATATCCGAAAGAATCTCAGATATAGTACCGGAATGCTAACGATTTTTTTAGATGAGTTAAAAAGCGATATCTGTAAGTATTCTGTGATTTCCAGAAGAACTTAGAGAAAAATCAGAAATAATCTTTAGATTTCCAGAACAATCCCAGAGAGGTTTTGAAGGATTCATAAGTGATTTAAGGAAGAATCCCAGGAGGGAAATTCCATAGAATTCTGGAGTAATTTCTGGACCAATGTCTTTTTATATGCTGTATCAATATTTACAAGTAATTATAATAAACAAGTATTTATGGAACAATAACAATTTTAATTTATCGCCATAATTGAACGACAATTTTAATTAGAATGTGCATCCACCACATCATCCCTCTCAGAAGGATTATGATTCTAAATATTTTTTTTGCGGTGATTCAGAATTGTAATCACATACTTGTTTAATTGTATGTGGTGTCATTCAATATTTAAAATAAGATTCGTTAAGCCGAACATGTTGATCCTTCGACATGAATCAACGAGCATTGCTTGAAATAATGAGATTTTTTCGATTACTTTGATTACTGATTTCTTTTTCTGAGGATCTTCTAAAAGTTACTTTCAAATGATTCCGAAAATCCCGTTTGAAATTATTCCATGAATCTTTCTGCGGTTCATCTGGACATCGGAATTATTCTGGAAAATATTCATGAAATCTTCTGGATGTCTGTGAATATCCTTTAAATCTTTCAGGGATTCTGGCGAAATAACTTCTGGGATTCTTTTGAATATCACTGTATTTGGATTTAGAATTCTCATGGGATTATTTCAGATATTAACGATAATCCTCCATACAGAAGTGATGTTTCTGTGAATCGCCTTGGAATTCTTCTGGAAATCCTTCTATAATCCCAAAACAATTCTCAGAAAATTTTTCAGAAGGATATTTTTAAGAATCTCAATGGAATTTCTGAAAAATACCAGAACGATTTACGGTTGAATCTCACGAAAACTTCCGGTGGAATTCTTGAATGATATCCGGAAGAATGACAGTCGTATTTTTGGATGAATCTTAGCAGGTTTTACAGCACAATCCCAGCAAAATTTATTAAAAAATTTAGAATAGAAAGATATCCGAAAAAAAAACTCCAACAGGATTTTTGTAAGAGTCCCAGGAGTATTTCAAAGATATTGGCGTAAAAATCTCAGTGGAATTTCTTGAAGAATTTCAGAAAGATTTCCGAAAGCATCTCAAGTCATTTTTGGAAGAATACCAGAGGCATTCTCATAAGAATACCAGAAGTATTTCCGGATAAAAATCTAGAGTTATTTTCGGAGGAATTCTCGAAGAATTTCTAGTAGAGTCGTACATTTTTTGATAAAATCCTCTTTAAATATCCAAATGGATTGCATCAGGATTTATGGTAAAATCTTCCATAGTATTTCGAAAACAATTTTCAAGAATTTCAAAGAATTTAATTTCCTGGATTTCAAAAGTAATCCTTAAGGAGATACACGCAAAATCACATACAGAGTTCTGCAAAAAAATCCAAAAAGATGTCCAGAATAATCGCAATGGGATATCCGAAAGAATCTCAGAAGTAATACCGGAATGGTAACGTTTTTTTTTTGGATGAATCCCAAAGCGATATCTAGAAGAAAATTCAGAAATAATCTCAAGATTTTCAGCAGAACAATCCCAGAGAGGATTTGAAGGATTCATGAATGATTTAAGGAAGAATCCCGGGAGACGCTCCCAAAGAATTCTAGAGTACTTTCTGGAACATTTTTTTTTTCATATGATTTATATATAAAAATACTTTGATTCAAATATATTTCTTGTGTAGCATTAAGTTTAACTACAGACATAGCTCGTAACATCAATAATAAATTAAATTTATAAATCTTTTAAACACATCCAAATTAAGTAACAGTTCAAAGAGTAAAATACCATTCTCATGAGTTTTTGAGAATCATATGGTCGGTGTTTAGACAGACCAGACTAGATGAATTTTGGAGCTCTAAGGATACGTAAAGAACTCCATCAATTTTAAATCTTCCATGTTATTTTGATACAAATGTATCATCAAATAGATAAGTTCCATTATTACAGTAAATATCTATAATATTTTGATGTTTCACATGTTTGGGGTACATTTTTCTTACTCGATTGAAAAAAACACTTGGTTCAGTCTGTCTGAACACCGACCATATCTATGTTTGCTATTTGATATTTAAATACTTGAATTGTGCTGTATCAATATTTACAGGTAATTATAATAAATAAGTATGTACAGTGGGATTCCGTTTTTGGCAACAAAGTCGAAATTTTCAGTTGCCAAAAACGGAACCATGCCAAAATCGGAACCCATTTTTTGAATATTATTTTTCAACTATTATTTTTGAAAACATCATTAGAATGTTATTGGATCATCCTTATGGAATCATAAGGCATCGAGGCTTCGGAGCGGTTCTGCTCGAAGCAGATTTCCGGAGGGGTGGACTATGCTATGATTCTATAACCCCGTAATGTTGATTATGGCAAACCTTCTACATAGTTTTTATCGATTCAATGATTTTTAAAAGCTTTATCTACGCTATTTGTATATGTGGGTCATGTAAAATCAATAATCGCATGAGTGACATTTGTTCAAAGATTGGACTTTTCCTTGAAACTTTGAGAGAATACAAAACATGAAAAAATGTATTACCGTACTCTTTCAAAGTCGTACTTACAAAACAAAGGCGATGAGTATTACAAAACTGCATGAGTTTTTTTTATACAATTTAATGAAAATTAAAAATCAGTTCAACTTTTGGGCTCTAGCGTAAAATTTGACAAACTTTGGTGAGTTTAGAATAAATTTATTTTTCTGTTAAAGCAAATCATCTCATAAGGAATGGTTTACAGCAGTCAAAAGCACAAACATAAACAAGCACATTACAGGATACTGCTTTGAAATCTCAAGAGCCTGATAAGAATTTTTGGGTGTTTGTAAGGAATCTACGCTATGACTCTGAAGCATATTGGTAAGAATCCGCAGAATCACGCTTAAAATTCTCAAGATCTCGCATAGGGTTTCGCCTCGATATTGCTGAAAATTTTCAGGTCTCCGATGAGAATTTTCAAAAATTCATTAGGCTACCATTATCACTAACCGAATGCCACAGGAAACCACCTTCTCAAAATCCACAACATTTCACCAGAACTACAAAAAATACCCCTAGAAAACCATTATCTCGCTAGGATTTCACAGTACGCCCTAGAAATCTTAAGAGTTTGTTGGGCATCAGATATTGGACATAATCTTCAATAACCAATTATACATTCTCAGGATTCCGCAAAAACCCTCAGTGTCCATTTGGAACATGCAGACATCTTCAAAAATACGTTCAAATTTCTGAGAAGTTCCCTAAAACCAAGAATCCCCTAAGGTTTCTCCAGGGTAAGTTAGGAAACTCATAGACTCAGTTTGTAAGGATCCTAATGATTATTTTATGAGGCCCATATTCTCGATAAAAAATATTTTATAGAATGTAGGATCGTCTCCTCACAAATCTAACGTCTTACTTAGTCTGTTACAAATATGAAATGTAGCTCTAAATAGTTGCCGCAGAAAGATCAATATACACACTAATACTACAGACAAAACATTTAAACACTCTCAATCGTATTTATCGCACGTTTCACTGATGTTATTGACAATAAAATGTTGTTTGGACTGTGCGCACATTCGTCATTTTGGCGGTATTAAACGGCACTTCGAAATAATATAAAAAAATGAAATACAAAATAATGAGATGAAATTTATGATTAAAACTCTGTGAAGTCATAGACTTCATGTTGCTCTTGTGTCAGTGCTTGTGCTTTGTTTAAGTGTTCCAAATCTGAAGAAAAGTGGATTCATTAAGTGTATCACCTACTGGCAGACTATTGTGGGCTGTTCATTCAGTAAGATTGCCTGAGAAAAGAGGTTTTTCTCTAGTTGAGATACTGATGGAGATTAATGGCCTAATGTAACATTGCGAATGCATGACCAATGACCATCCCGAAGTAAATAGGCGCGTACAAAATCCCTTAGTAGTTGGTGGGATTTGAGGGAATATCGGCGACAATAGAGCTCTGGAATGTAGTCGGTGTGCAGTTGACTTGCCATTTAAATAACTAAATCAGCAGACACAATAATATTCACAAATATTTACAATTTTCAATGAAATTAAAAAATGTTGCCAAAAACGGATCCCTTTTGTTGCCAAAATCGGGGGGTGCCAAAAATGGAGCATGCCAAAAACGGAGCATGCCAAAAACGGAATCCCACTGTATAGAACAATAACAATTTTAATTTATCCCCATAATTGAACGACAATATTAATTAGAATGAGCCTCCCCCACATCATCCCTCTCAGGAGAATTTTGATTCCCAATATTTTTTTTGCGGTGGTTCAGAATTGAAAATATCAAAAGTCTATTGTAATCACATCCTTTTTGTTCAATTGCATGTGGTGTTATTCGATATTTAAAATAAGATTCGTTAAGCCGAACATGTTGATCCTTCCACAAGAACCAACAACAAGCATTGCTTATGTTAAGAGATTTTATCGTAATGCACAACCAGCCTAAACGTTCTTCCCCTTTTGTATATGTACTAATTATAATTTCAAATTATTTTAATTAAATTAGTTGTGTTGTCTACTATTGTACACGGCAATATGTTTCAAAATAAGTGGAGCTGCTTTTAAAACAAACTTTAACATCGATCAACCAAACCATAGAATATCCAATAGCGAAAAAATAATAATAATAACCGATCATTGCAAATCGAGCCGCACTGGCGCTCTTTCCGTGCGCACGCGCTTTCTGCAGAGCTGTCAAACAGACTTTTGTGCCTTCCTTCTTTCGCTCTCCTTCAACTCAACAACTCAGCACGATCCACCTCGCGGTGGATTGGTGAGCTGTCTGGTTGTTGCAGATGAACACTTATCGTGTAGCGTGACATCATCATTGACAGTAAGCGTGCAACTCACCAGACAAACGATAGGTGTAATTAACAACTGGACTCTGGGAGGGAGAAACCGATACAAATTTTATGTACGTCAAGGTGAGCCGAGATTTTGCTGTCACTGTGAGCCCGGATCTTAAAGAGTGGACAAACATGAAAATAGCGCGTAATTGAACAAAACATATTTTTGCATTCCAACAAATATTGTTGAAATATAACGACTACAAAACAAGGCTATTCGCTTCACACCGCAGGCAATACAAATATATACATTTTCTTATACATAAATTTGGAAAATACAATACGATATTGTTCATGTAGTGTCTTTATTTGCAATTTGTGTATTGTTGTACAATACAAAAATAATTCAACGAACTGTATTTCAATTGGTGGTAAAAAGTATAGAATTTGTATTTTCCAATCCTTAGCCCCCCAACATACCGGATATTCGTGCCAACAGTAGCAAATGAATTTTAACTCCTATAGAAGTAAAGATATTTATCATGATTGCATTCGTCGTCACAGCTAATGTCAAATGACTTCTACAAAACTACTAATTTTGTTTTTTGAATATTTTTAACTCAACTTTTCTTGTTTTCTGAACTTGTTTTGTTAACATTTTTCAGTCAAGCTACATAGAAAAAAGCAACAGTTGTTTTAGGCGAAAATAGGAGTATGACCAAAATTGTAAGGTATAAAACCAATAAAAAACAATACAGTGCTCTGTTACAATATATTATATCGTTTTTGGATTGTATATTCAAACAAGAATAATGTTGCTGTAACATTCAATTACAATACGCTGTGATGTATCCAATATGTTATATTGTACATTAATGGCTTATTCCATTCACTGAATGGTACGTTTTTATCCGGGACAACAATCGGTTTATAATCAATTCATGCACACCCAAAAGCAATGTCACGATAGCACCTTTTAACTTAATCGAATATTATTTATTAAAACAGGCATCTTTCAATTGGTTTGTCATTTCAACGAATAAATTCCCATTCCTTGACACCCTGCAGTCTGCAGTGAGGAGTGAAGGGTAGTGGATGTCCTCTTACGAGGTTTAGCCTGTTTTTCGGGCTGTGCAGTGTTATTCGAACATGATAAAGCGTAAATGCGCGCTAAGTGTTACCGCCAAGGGTGAACATATAATTGAAACCCATGGTTTATTAGTACAAAAGCAATTATGCTTGTTTTAAAAGAAAATAATTTTCGCTGATCTGATGGCCATCGTACCATTTTGTTACCAACAGATAAGTATTCTTGTTTGTGTGGGTCTACCAGTGTGAGAACATATTTAGTGAGCAAGATAGTGAGCAAAGTTTTTCATCTCTAACGAGAACGATTACGTGTGCTGTTTGAATTGCATACCATATAGCAGCATGTGATTGCATGTGTTAGGAGCATTTTTGTGACGATGGCAAATAATCGTGTGAAATTCTCTTATTTTTACGTTGTGATAGTCGAAGCGAGTGTACATACACTTTTGTTCATTGTGTGCATACACCTGTTCTTAATGTGTGATGATCTAGCAGTAGTGATGAGTTGATATAGGACTAATGAGGAAATGGTACAGTACTATGCCAATTTAGTTCCATTTTAACAATGTTATATTTCTAGCACCATCAAACAAGGATTTCTTTTTAAATTCAATTGAGTCAATTAACAGTAATACGAGGCTTGGCTTGAACTCTCCTCTTCTACTATAAATTTGCTTACCCGTTGACATATTCATCTATGTACGCAATGTGTTAGTAATTGTTTGCTTCTCTCGTGAAGCAAGCATTATAGTTGCGCTCTCAATTCTTGAGAAGCAGTTCAAAGTATTGAGGTATATTTGCAAATGTTTGTGAATTCACCGTACTCATAGAGTGCATGCCATCATTTTTGCTCTTTTTAACTTATTAGCAATTTGACTCATCTCATTTGTATTGCATGTTACAGCGGCACGCATAACTGTTATACGATTTGAGATTGTCGTGGTTAACTTGTCTCATGCTATGACATGTTGAAATTTGTTTGTGAGAGAAACTGTGATCACTCTCAGTAACTTCAACAGACATATTTAAAATGTGCGTAGAACAATCTACATAAAGTCTCATCATGTATAAGTAACATTCTTAAGATTTTGTGTGTATTGATCACCATCGTGGTGTTTTATTCCTGGAGATATTTCTCTTTCTCTGACATTTAGGTATTTGGAGGTACTTCTATGTACAATACTATATTGTCTTTCTTTTTCAACTCAGCTGCCGTAGAGTTCGGATCGTTGTTCACACCTCGTGCAATCCAATCAGGTTTAACTACTCGCTGTTGGTCATGGCTTCTAACCAGGAATCAGGTATTGGAAACAAATCAGTTTCCAATAGATTGGTACTTGAAAAACAAGAGGTAGGCACCACTGGCATGGATTATACTGCTGTTGGTACCGATAGTGCACCAAACGCGGATAGTGGAAGCAACAAAAGTCAAGAGATGAAGTCTGCGAAGGCTTTACCTGTTGATCCATTGTCTTTGAATAAGACGCCATTTGAGCCACTCCGTTTTCAAGTGAAGCTTGAAAACGGGTACTTCACCAAAGCATTGAAAAATGATCTGGTCCGAAATTTGTATGACTATCTGTACAACTTGCCACCTAATTCATTTATTCCCAGCTTTGATGGCTATGGGCTCAGATACGGAAAAATCTGGTTCTCTCCAGAGAACGAGAGAAGCTGTATCTGGCTCAAGCAAACACTGATGGAAATAATTGAAAAGGCGGCAAGTGAATTCAAGTTCTGCATTCAGTCATTTTGTCTGAAACAGAATAAAATCTGTTTAAATATTCCTTGGAATGACAAGGAAAATTTAACTGGTTCTGACGTTCTCCATCGTCTCCATTTTCAGAACCCTAATTATCTGATAAATCTTTGGAAGATTATTACAGTCAAGACTGGCTCTGCAGAGAGTCGTTTGATAATCTGCAGTGCTGATCATGACTCTATTGAACTTCTAAAGAAGCACAAATTCCGTTTAAATTACGGGTTTCAGAAAGTGTTCGCAAGAACATTACCGCAGAATAAATCTGCAAATCAAAAAACTGTGCACTCCTAACATGTGTTATGGAATACGCATTTTTTTTTTACCTAGCCATTATATATGGTTTTCTGCAGATTCAATCTGTTTATCAGAAGGTTTGAATTCCTAACTTGCGTAGGAATTCTCATCTTTAGTGGGGGACGGGTAAACTTATTATTCTTCTTAACTATTCTATTTTTTCCCATCTTCTTCCTTTTCCCCATACCCATTCCTTATCCCAATTCCTTTCCACCATCCTTTTCGTCAGGTAAATGATGATAAGGCTATGAAGGGGCGAGGCACAAATCTCCCAATTGTAGGGGAACGTGCCACCTGAGCCTACACTGAAATGAATTTTATTGTAGAAACTACCGAATCCATGGTACAATTAAGAACTGCACCAACGATTTTCAACCGACTACATTAATCTGTTAACTCTACCAAAACATAGTCAACATCACTACACAAGAAAATTAATTCTGTTTATTTAACCACAGTTGTAGTATTTATGACTAGAAACATTCTAGATTTGACAAGTTTGGCATTATACTTTTGACCACACTGTGTTGTACGGTGGGTGTCACGGATCGAAATACAATGCTGTGTAGTCGAAGTTACTATGGACATAGTCACATTTACTGCACTGCTCAGTGATTTTCACCAGATTATAGTAAACTTAACAGATTTTTGTAGTCGGTTGAAAATCGTTGGTGCAGTTTTTAAATCTACCATGGATTCGGTAGATTATACAACAAAATTTGTTTGCGTGTATATACTGATACCTGAATGTCACGATAGCACCTTTTAACTTAATCAAATATTATTTATTAAAACAGGCATCTTTCAACTCTTTTCCAATCAAAATGAAAATAAAATGCACATAAAAGTTTGGTCCTTTATGTTGGGAATATCAGCAAAGCGAATACATATAACCGTAGTGATCAAACTATACAAAATCGTCCCGGGATGCGTGATATGAAGAAAGTTGAAAACATACTCAAATTACATTTGCACTCTACACCTTTAATCGTCAACGATCTAGTACGGACTAAATAAACAAAACATTCATGGTGGTAAGCTCCATCGAAGTTAATACGCCGATCGCGTATTATCCTCGATTTTACTATAGTAAAATTACCACCATCAAACATTATGCATCGGCAATAGGGTCCTAAAGGCCTGTCCAAATTTTAATGCCAAACGCTTAAGTTTAGGCTAAAAACACATGTTTACTCATTTTTTTTAAATGTTTTTCTTTCGTTTAAGTCCAAAAAACATTTTTTTAGATATTGTCACACTCCTTGATTTAAACTCAAATTTTGGGTGTATTTTGCTTTCCGTGTCCCTTCCAAAATGTCAGATAGGAACAACCCCAACTAAAACTAAAAGCCCTGTGGTGTTTTTGTCGATTAAGCGAACGTCAAACATGATCAAAAGTGTCAAGGTTCATTTATGGACCCAATTTTTAAATTAAAGTTTAAATATGATGTAGCCGTTATTTGAGCGGTAAAAATTGATAAAATAATTGCAGTAACATGCTCTTTCGTGTCATTAAATAAAAACAAGATTTTATTAAACATTTTAGGACCCAATTTCGCTTCGTCAACGTCGTTCTTAAACGCTAACAGTTGGCGCCAGCGTAAAAAAGTACAGGCAACAACCTTTCGAACATTCAGTTTCTTTCACTAGCCGCCGAGCGACGACACTGTTGTTTGTATTCCACCAACTGATCGCGCTACGCTGGATTTCAAATTGCTCAAACTTTCAATGCTTTCAACACAAGCGCATGGAAGAATAGTAGTCGGAGAACTGTCAAAACGTATGGAAAATAATGAAAAACGTAAATTACTTGCAATTAGGAAACTGCTAATCTGCTAATCTGCTAATATCAACGCACCCCCTAGCCATGGCCAATCTGCGTTGTTTACACAAACATCCCTGTAAACCCCACGCTGGGAAATACGTTTACCGAAAACGGCGTCATGAAGTTCTGCACTGCATTCTTGTATTGGATTTACTTTAATGACATTGTTGTTAGCAATTCACAAAAAAGTGAAAGAGAAAGAAAACATGATTCGTGCAGGGGGTCTGCCTGGCCTGGATGGACTTATCCACGGTCTTCTTTTACCTCGAAAAGAAAAAGATTTTCTGCTGTAAATGCGGGCAATGTTTACATAAAATGACATCCGGACCAACATCCGGACAACGAATGTTCACCGGATGAACGTGAATTGGATGAATGCACAACGAAATCGTTCATTTTTTGTAAACACGGCCCGCAGTAAAGGTTTTC
Source organism: Aedes aegypti (assembly GCF_002204515.2). Classification (NCBI taxonomy): domain Eukaryota; kingdom Metazoa; phylum Arthropoda; class Insecta; order Diptera; family Culicidae; genus Aedes; species Aedes aegypti. The sequence continues at coordinate 59,513,221 of NC_035108.1, read as the reverse complement.
TTCCCGCTGGAAGTTGCAGCGTGACGTCATCGTAGATTAGTTCATAGGCCATGCTATACCAGTTAGCACGCCCGACGCCCACCGATGACAGAGTGGGTAGGCTTGCACCATCGTCCCGCCCTTCTACATATTTTTGAGATAGGCAGTTCTGTCAGGGTGTAAATAGTTTTTAAGTCTGAACCAAATTAGACTGTTATATTGGATACTTCTCTCATTTAGCTGGAGGTTGCTGCAATCCTTCGTTGGTCCGTTGGTTCCGACCATCGTTCCCGTATCTGCGTTTCCTCGGCCATTACGCTGTTTACATTGCATTGTTGCTCGTGGTAGTGGCGGGTTAAATATGAAAACAAGGATAGGGAGAGAAGAAATGTTAGTGATTGTATCATGCTTTATTGCAGTATTGGCCTACACTGAAGTCATACAAAATTCGCTCTTTGGATTCCCACGATAACAATCCCTGAAACTGATTATGAACCACATAAAATTTATCCGATAGATCAAAAAGCTTAATGTTTCAATGTAGGACAATCCAGCTTTATTGCATGTGAGAAGTTCTTGATGATATTCTCACAACGGCCATTCAGAATGGTTCGACAAATGTAGATAAAAGATCATTATGATAAAATTAACACGACGACATGTCAGTAGCTCAAAAAGATTATTGTATTTGCAACTGATAATTTAAATAGTTAAGCTAAGGGTCGGTTATTGTATATAATTTTATAGATATGGAGAAGTATAGCACGAACGCGAAGTAATGACCTTCCACTCCATCTTCAAGTGCTCCCCACAAGCCCAACACTTCATTCTGGCACTTTAGAACGTCCATGTTGTAACTTATTCACACAAGAAATCTGCCTCTGTTCTGCCGAGTTAGCAGAACGCGCCCGTACCCCATTCTGAACCAAAGGACAGGATTCCACTAATATCATGGTACCTTAAGGGGTCATTCAAAAATGACGTCCATCATTTGGGGGAGGGGGGGGGTCTACGAAAGTGTGACAGTACGTGAATAAGGTATTGGAAAAAGCGTGACAGAGGGGGGAGGGGGGGTCTAGAAATCCCGAAAAACGATGGACGTCATATTTGAATCGTCCCTAACTACAAATACAAAAGCTACTTCTATGTTATTTCCACTACTACGCTCACGATAATTATGTTATGATCGTTAGAATAAAAACGGTAGAGGTTACTACTACATAACAAAAATACTACCCAAAGAACGCTAATGTCGCCAGTGTTGGTGTGGATGCAAGGTAGTGCAAAAATGTTTAGAAAATTAAATAAATTATAAATTACAGCATTCTGTTCAAACATATTATATTATTTATAAAAGACAGTAAAGAATGAAACATTTCAGTAACAACAGCGCCATTAGTTTTTTAATTATTATACATATATCAGTAATACTTCTCTAATTCCGCTACAACCTTACTAGATAACGCAATATTGTAAAATGCCGTAAATCAGCACATTTTGGAATATTTCTCAAACATTGGAAATTATTGTTTATGATGTTTTAATTGCAATTATGAATATACAAAAAACAAACAGCGGTATGGGCATCGGATTTAGGCGATGCGCTGAATTAGGGCAACCCACAGGTACCAAGGTAAGTATTACTACGTTGTTAGTAAACCTAATATAAAAGTCTATTTTCAATGTGTGAGACCCGCACCCACTCTTGCGCCTCGTGGACTATTGAAAACGACTTGTGTATATTGAACTAATACTACTATTAGAAATAGTGCTACTGATGAAGGTGATCGTTGGTTTCCCAGTCTTGTTAGTGATTTGAGTGTTAATAGAGACTGGTAGTAGGCCCTGCCGGTCCCTCCAGCATTACGCGTAGTTATCTGGTGTTAGATCATGCGACAGTAACTAAACTCATGCTGAAGGTGTGATAAATCAAGTGTAAAATATATTTAAGCATTGCAACACATGTCATTATATAACTTAAACTACTAGATTAACTTACATTTTATAAGTTATAATTACTATTAATTTTCGCGATCAATAAACATTAGAGTAATTTCACAATATCAACAATATGTAATGCCAACTTGATTAATCACCGTCAATCCCATCACCCAAGGGCAGGGAATGAAAAACGTAAATTACTTGCAATTAGGAAACTGGATCAAAAAAGTAGTGATTAGAAATCAAGTGTAAAGTGAATATATAACTTAGTGTGTTTAGTTCATCTTCCGTTGTGCTTTATTTGCTTCAGGATTTCGTTTTGACTACCACTGAAAAAGAGCCATCTATTGTCTTTTCCGTTTTGAATATCGCCCTATTGTCATTATCAACCAGGGGGCTGCTACGTCTACCTTTTTCATTGGACCTTAACAGTGGGCTGTCACTACTTTAATCCAAAGTTCCTCCTTAGTGAAGCCCACATATTCCTTACAACTTGTGGCTATTGAGCCTGTTGAATAAACTTCCAAATATTACCCTGAATGTTATAATCCCAATAGAACTATTACCCTCAATTTTTGTGCCAAGTTCTGAGTAATGAATTATTTGTGGATATGCTGAATTGAATTTGGTGTAATAAAAATCAGATTCAATAGATAGAGAAGAATCAATGTCTGCGCCAATTTACTAAACAGAAGGTAGTAATGTCAATTTCCAGACCATTTTTTACGCAAAAAGTTTTGCAGGTTTATGAATCATGCTCTATAGTTCCAAGGATGTAGCCAAAGCATCTCACGATTTAGAAAGAGAAAAAATCCTCCTTTTCCAAAGCCAGTCACAGGAAAAGTCCTCTTTTCCAAAATTTCCTTCTGGTACTCCTCTCCAAATACAAGACATTTTAAATTCATGGATTTCCCTGACTCCGTAAACAATAGACCCGGTTAGGTTGATAGATTATTGCTAAACAGATGGAATATATTGGTAAATGTTACTTGCGATAAATGCATATGTTAATAAATAATCAACAATTCGTGATAAAACTATACCTTGTTTTCCAAAAATACTTGATGCCTAAAATTTTTGAGAAATAGAATAGAGCATGATGAGCATCTTTTCAATCTGATTATGCTTAGTAAAGTTAGCGTTTGGTTATCCTTACCTGCTGATAGGTACTTCTACAGATAAAAATTACTTTTAGTTTTCTGAGACGAACGAAGACGTTCTAGTCAGTTTTGGTACCAGCGAATTAACCAGCAATAACTGCGCATTTTTCAAAATTATTGTCAATAATACCACTGCTCAACCACACAAAGAAGCAAACTTAATATTATTTATTTCAAACAAAAAAATGGTTCATTCTCCCAAAGTCAAACAAAGTTTGAATCAATGCGTTAGTTTGGTTGATTCTAACTAATAAACCATTTTGAATCTCAGAAGTAAATTTCATTATAAACAACCCAGTTTATGGCAAAAATAAACTCTGTTTTAATTTAAAACAATATAAATATTTATTTAATTGAAGCGTGATTTTTGTTGAATCAAAATGAAAATATTAGTTTAAAACAACAAATTTTGTGTGGCTTTCTAGCAACATGATTGAAAACAACCAAATTTCTAGTTTGAAAATCAACAAAAAAAATTGGTTGTTTCAAACTGACTTGATTCCTGTGTATCAATGATTTATCACAAAATCATATTGATTGATAGGAGTCTGCAATCAACTTTCATTATTTACCTATAAGAATGAGCAATCTAAATACTACTCACTGCTCCCAAACATCAATACTGTGTATTTATATGATGAAAATGTGAATTATCATGGCAAAACTGTACTTTTTTCAAATTTGTAAAATATTTTGTCAATGAAAATTAATGGAATTGTCTTAGTAATTTCCAATAAAGGGAATAACTTTGAAAAACTCTTGGAAAACTTTTAGAGTATTATCTAGAGGAAATCTTTCAGACATCTTTGGAAGATGAAACGGATGTTTGTAGAATCTTCTGTAGGAATCATAGAAACAGTTCTGAAGGAGTTCTAAAAAGAAACGGGTACACAAATTTATGATGAAATTCTTGAAAAATCTTCAAAGATTTTCTTGAAAGAATATTTTTGAAGAACTTACACACTTAGTTCAGAATGCCGAATTTCGGCTAATTTTAACCGAGATTCGCACAGCCGAGTAGTCAGCAAACAAATTTCCTGGGATCTCAGATAATGAAAGCCGAGAATCAGTAAATCATGCTTTGTTGCTAAGCGGCCGGACAACTTGTTAGCTGAGTCTCGGTTAAAAGTGGAAAGCCGAGATTCGCACAGCCGAGCTCGTGAAAAAATCTAAGTGTGTACCAGCGTGTACAGTACTTACATATGTACAAATCAATACAGAAAATATTTTAATAGTTCTGGAACAATCCTATTTTCAATGTAAAAAAGTGAACGCATGAAATATTTTAATAGTTCTGGAACAATCCTATTTTCAATGTAAAAAAGTGAACGCATGGTAAAAGTCGAGGAGGAATTACAGGTAGAATTCCTAGAAGAACCTGTAGACGAATACTTGAACAATTTCTTGGAGGAATCCCTGAAGAAGAAGATGTTAGATTTCGTGTAGGAACTCCTAGAAAGATCATTAAATTTTTGGAAGATTCCTAGGGGTGTTTCTGGAGAATTCCCTTACACATATCCTATATTGAAGTAAAGCTTGAAAAACTTTCTTGAGAACAAAAAATTCCAAGGAAAACTCTTGACTAAATCCCTGAAGGCTCGTATGGAGTAATCCCTGGAGAAGCTCTTGGAGTGGTTATTGGATAATTGCATGCAGAAAATTCTATAGATATTTCAGATTTTTGAATAATTAATTTATTTTTTATTTTTATTTTTGAGAAGTACATGAATGAATTCCAGGAATATTTTTTGGAAGGTTATCTGAAGACACTGGTGAAAAAAATCATGAAGGAATACCAAGATTAATCACTGATACCAAGATGAAAGGAGTCCGAAAACATATGTAAAAGTCCCGGAAAATCCCAGAAAATCGGATGTAACCCGAAATCCTTCAAACCCCTTAAGAAAAACATTGAATAATTGAAGAAACGCTCTAAAAATATTTTACGGGCAATCATGAAGAAATTACTGGTGGATCCGATAAAAAATATATTAGAGAAATTTTTGAAGAAAATTTCTTGGAAAAAGTTCCTGGATATAATTTATTATTATTATTATTATTATTATTATTATTATTGTTATTATTATTATTATTATTATTATTATTATTATTTTCTTTATTAAGAAGACTTATATTCAGTGACTTTTTCCGAGAAATTTTCTTCAAGAATTTCTCCAATATATTTTCTATAGGAGGTATTCTTTCAGGAATCCCTGCTGTATCTTCTGTGGAAAGTTTTAGAAAAATACTTGAACAATTTCTAGGACTAAAGCTGTGAAAAAAATAATACGGATGGAGTACCCTGAATCATTCATGAATAAATTTACAGTCATAGAAGAATTTCGAAAAAAAAACTGCAGGAGTTATCATCAGAAGTATCTCTGAAATAATTCTCGATGGAATCCGTAGTAAAATTCCGGGTTGAATCACTGGAAAAGTTCCCGGGGGAACTTTTTGGATACATCCCAACTAACATTTTTACTGAATAAGAGTTGAACAAAACACTCTAAAGCTTATTTCAGTTTAATAAACTATTTTTCAGTTAGTAATGTTACTTGGGATTCCTTGACGCATTTATGCATGGTTTTCTGTAAGAATTCCTAAAGCCTTAAGGCCGCACGGGACGTGATTACAATCACCCGGCTTTACCCCATTTGACATAATGCCATTTGGCATAATGCCGTTTGGCATAACGCCATTTAGCATATTGACCATTTGGCATAACGGTCATTTGGCATAATTTGAAAAATACATTTCCACAAAAAAATCTCAAATTTGGACTCGATTTAAAATCTCGCCTATTTTTTAACAGTACATGTATTCGTAATGACGTGTTCCACAATTAGCGAGCCTTTAGGCATTCAACAATTGGCGACTGTTCTTTTTAGTCTGCAGCGTAACGAATCATAGGATAGGCACGCCAAGATCGAAGTTTATTGTATCGGATTGCCTTGGTATCGTGTAGATTCGAATTGCCCGGACGCTTCGAATCTTGGACACCGGCCTTAATTCACACGAAAAAACATTATGGAGTTTAGGTGAAAAAACACTTCTTCTGGACTCTACATATCGAACCCATCAGCAAATGGGCTTTTGGAACCAAGGACTTTTCTTCCCTTCCGAAAGAAGACGCAATCAGGGAGTTCATGTCTCAGAAAATCCCCACGGCTTCGATGAGAATTGATACCTCACGGACTGTGGCGAGCAGCAATCACGCTTACCACTACACCATCGACACCGCTACGAAAAAGTCAGAACTAGGTTCAAAAAACACCGAGAAACAATGTGACTTTACATTGCTGATTTTTTTGTCATCAGCCTCAAATGCACATTTTGTGACAACGAGTATTTTTTAATGTGTTTCCTTGTACTTCACATTACTACTTCAAACTAAAAATCATGGTCAATATTTTCTCCTTCTTCCAGAAAACTTTACTTGTCTTAGACAAATATTTCAAGCACCAAAATAAACGTTTTAAAATGAAAGAGAAAAATAATAGTTCGTTCAATTATGCCAAATGGGGCTTAGCTTGATCATCTGAGCATGAATCTATACCGAGTAAATTGGCGACCATACTATAAAAATTACTAACAAAACAGGTACTTTCGGATATCTAGAAGAATGAAAAAAAGAATATACTGTTAGTAACAACCGTTTATTGTTCCATTCATTTGTCTCATTCCGATACACAATTCATTTAAAATGAATCACAGTACACATTATAACTCTAGCCAATAAATTTTCCTGTAAAATCAATAAACTCAAATTATAAACACAATTTGATTCGTAACGCTCGCTTCTTATATGGACGGATTGTTTCACATTATTTGTGACACCTTGCTCAATGGTTTCAAGCAATTCGATGCCATATTTAAAAGTACTGCTGATGTTCTGTATAACTTATCATGTACCTGATGACGCTACTTTAAAATAGAAAAAATACTTGGACTTAGGGGTCTATTTTGTAATTCGAGCGAAACCATGTGACTCGTCTGAAGTCATTATCGATCAAAGTAAGCATGCATATTTCAGATGTCACCCGTCGACTCCCATAGTAATCCAGTCACATAGAGTGACAACTGTCGATAAACTCGAGTGACAGAGCCAAGTCGAGCGAAATTGTTGGTCGACAGTGACTCCAGTCGAGTCGTTTTTGATCGACTCGACTTATAAAATAGGGCCCTTAATCTGACTTAAGTGGAAGACTATTGGAGCTTAAACAATTAAAATCTAACAGGTAATGGTTAAGAATGCTGATGGTGGTTGTGTGTGATATGCATGCAAATCCTGCCAACTTGCAACAAGTTCATGCGCGTAGAAGTTAATTCCTTATTGAATTTGAAATAAGACTGCTAAGGGAAATCACTTTTCAGTTCAACCACAAACGTAACATATCGTTGAAGCAAACTTCTGTTTTCCTGTGATTAAACGATTTAATCTGGTACTGCACTCATTGATTGGTCCTGCTCACATACTTACATATGATATAATTCATATAATAGAGATTTCTTTATTGCTGGTACGCGCTAAGGCAACGTTGAAGTGCACTTAAGTTTTCCTTTTGATCTGGCCTGCAATTTTGCTGCATCTTCTTTTTGACACTCATAAATAATAAATTGGCAAATTTTTCTTTCACTAGATTGGCTAATTTATATATTTTTTGCGCGTTGCTTATTCTTTTAGGTGATTCGATACGATTTGTTGATTCTAGTACGTCTTTTTTGTTTTCAATAGTTGTGCTATTTACAATCAGTACTTTTTAAGTGACAGCTTCAACAAAAAATATTCATATATAGTCTAAGACTAAATAACACTTAATTCAGATCTAATGATTTGCTTGCATATAGCTTAAGTAAATAAAGATCGTCTTGTCGAGATTTGTTTCTACTCATTCTTATTGTTTTTATGATGGACGGACACGTGCGCAGGTACTGAACGACCCTTTTTAAACATCAGTACTGCCAGTTTGGATTCGCACCTTCTTGACGGTACCATTCTCGGAATATCCTGGATTTCGGATACCCAACCCGTCGGCATTCTGTGGTCGGGGTTTCTTCAGGCTGGACCGTAATGGCGTTCGTGTGACCGAACCGGAACCAATCGTTGACCCATTGGACATCGTTGTCATGGTGGTGGTAACGGACTGGACGCTTCCGTTGATGCTGGAGTATGGCCGTCCACTTGCGTTGGTTACGGCGATGCCTGTGGACGAAAGATGAAAAAATCAATCAAATCTGGCGCTAAGAGCAAGTACGTGGTAGCAGATGGAGACAGAGGTAGGGCAGTGTTCAATGAAACGATCTACGTCTCACGTAACAAATGAGTAGTAAAATTTATTCTATTCTTAGCATCTAAAACACTCATACAAACAGTTGAAAACTGTACAAAACTCTTATTTAATTTTTTTTTTTTTTTTAAATCTTTATTAGAGTGTATTTTAACGCACGAGGGCTAGTTAACTCTTATTTAAGGCACCTATATTTTATTTGACCTACTCAATAAATGGGACACCTGCGATTGGACTATTTCTTTAACAAACTTTAAGCTCGTAGAGCATTGTGATCGTTTTTTTTTTCGATTGGCAAAGTATAGAAATTTGAAAATTATATTGAACAATATGTTTGGAATATCGTTTTCCTAGGTCCCACTTGCCCCGGGTACCTTAGATCACATTATGGTCAATAACGGTTTTAGTTCTACTCACCATTCGTCTCCCGGAAGCCCGGATTGTTGTACGTCGTCGCATTGCCGTTGGCGTTGCCCATCATCGTGGGATCACCGTCCGGTCGCTTCGTCAGTATTTTGTCGTATACCGACAGGACCATCAGGGCCAACGACAGGGCCACCGTTACGATCTGCAGGTAGAACGAGATCCCCCGTGTGATGTGATACCCCGTTCGGTCGTCATCGGTCTGCAGGGCAAACAGGCCAGCCGCAGCCAGCGATAGGAATGTGGCCAGCACCACCAGCACCAGCTTCAGTGTGATGAGAACGCTGTACTTCATGCAGATTCGATCCCGCGACGAGATCATCGCTATCTGCATGATGCTGAGTATGCAGTACAGACCGAACAAAGCACATCCCGCCACCGCCATCAGGCCACTGGTGAAAACGACTCCTGAAATGAGGACATTGAAAAGCAACGTTAATATCATCAAAGGCGTAGGAACAGAGGAGCGGAAGGGGGGCAACTCCCCTGAATGTTTTCATGATGTTTAACATGAAACGAACAAAAACCCTTTAATGCTGTTCAGTATTCACTATCAAAGAGATCTATCAACATTTATTGTACAAAAAAAATGTTTCAAATTTTTGAACTTTGTATGAAAACCTATTTTAAAAAATGTTATTCCGCTTAATAAAATCTTTTGAAACTTTGCAGAAATCAACTAAAAATTCTTCCGGAAATTTCTTTTTTTTATAAAGTTTTAGCATTTTTCCAAAAATGGTTCCCAAATTCAACCAACAAACTTAACGGGGACACTGGTTTGGCTTGATCCCCAGGGAGACGTGATTCCATTTTATTTCCCTAAAATCGAAAACAGTTTTGTTCCAAGTAATTTTGTGCAATGAAGACAATGTTAGCGCTGAAAATTATTCAGATAGTATAAAGAATAAATTTGGTCACTCCTTTCTAATCACGATGGCGCCTCTAGTTGTCATAGTGAGACAATTTATTACAGCCTTTCGGTTTGGAAGTACTGTTTGTTTAATTTCATTGAGATTCATAAATATTTGCAAAAGTTAGCAAATATGGAACACGAAAACATGTGAGAATTCTGCACTATTACGTTGGAAGTTCAACATAGTCAGAAGAGGGGATCGCAAAAATTCTTAAATTTTCAAATTTCAAACCAATAATTTTACCACGTAAAACATACGGTGGATGCACCGGGTATGTTCAAAAAGGTTTATGCAGATAATAACATTTAGGGTAACCAATATATTTTGGACCCCTATATATTTTGGACCCCCTTGGCCATTTTCCTGCAAATTTCCCAGTTCAAATCGAAAGACCAACTCAATTTGCATGTCATTTGGAAAGATAGGACTATTCCGCACTTGCATCAATCGTTTGTACAAAGAAAATGTGTTTATTTTATATGAAATTTGTGGGCAGATTGGTGGTCGCTGATTTCTCCTACACTCCTCCTCAGCGAGCACAGAATCCGCTCACACCGAAAGTCCACTCATCTCGACAAGCTGTCGGAACTTAGTTGCACCCAAGGGTTTTGTGAGTGCGTCCGCTACCATCCGCTCCGTTGGACAGTAGACCAGAATCACTTCGCCACGCTCCGTCATGTCTTGTCATGTCTTTCACGAAATGTCGTCTGGTGTCTATGTGTTTAGACCTTTTGCTTGTACGCTCCGCTTTGATGAACGACAGGCAACTCTGGTTGTCTTCGAATATCGTTGTCGCCTTCGAAACATCCTCGCCCAAGTCTGCCATCAACCGTCGAAGCCAGAGTAGTTCTTGACACGTTTCGCTTAATGCGATGTACTCTGCTTCCATCGAAGATAAACTGACACACGTTTGTCGACGGCTCGCCCAAGCGATGGGGCCGACTTCAAAAAAGAAAATGAAGCCCGTGGTAGACCTCCTGCTTGCTTGATCCCCGGCCCAGTCGGCGTCGGAGAGGCCGATCAACGCCCAATCCTGTCCTGGTTCGAATCTCAGTCGCAGCTCCATCGTCCTCTTCAAATACTTGACAATACGTTTTGCCGCTTTCCAGTCCATCTCGCTCGGCGCACTGACCTTACGGCCAAGGATTGATACACTTGAGGCGATATCCGGCCTTGCATTCACCGCCACGTACAAAAGTGCTCCGATAAGGCTACGGTACAGGAACGTATCAGAAAACGGTTGACTTGAATCGTTGATTCCCACGTATCCAGGATCCATTGGGGTACCCGACGGTTTGCACTCCTCAAGGCCAAAACGTTTGATCAGCGTCCGAATGTAGCTTGACAATTGCAGGTTGTAGAAACCGTTCGAACGCTGGACTTCGAATCCTAAAAACTGCTTCACAGCACCGAGGTTCGTGATATCAAACTCCTTCCGCAACGACTCAAACACATCCGCTATCAGTTGCTCCTCCGTACTGCCGACCAAAATATCGTCCACATAAATCAGCAAGAATACGACACCACGCTTGTCAGCCCGAACGTACAAACAGGAGTCTGAAGAACATTGCTTGAATCCGAGGTTGATCAACGCACCGTGTAGCGCCCGGTTCCAGCAGCGCGCTGATTGCTTAAGACCGTATATGCTTTTTCTGAGCTTGCAGACGAGTTTCTCTTTCCCGGTAGCCGCAAATCCCGGTGGCTGGCGCATGTATATCTCCTCCTCAATCGTGCCATGCAAATACGCGGTCTTGACGTCGAAATGGTTGAGCGTCATTCCACGTCTACCAGCTACGGCTAGCAGCGCACGAAAAGTTTCCAGCCTCGTTACCGGTGCGAAAACGTCCAAGTAATCCTCACCATAGCGCTGGCGGTAGCCCTGTGCCACAAGCCTCGCTTTGTGCTTCACGACAGAGCCCGATTCATCCCGCTTCAGCTTGAATACCCAGCGCGAACCGACGGCCTTTTTCCCCGGCGGCAGCTCCACAAGGTCCCAAGTCTCATTTGCTGCGTGGGAATGTAACTCCTGTTTCTTCGCTTCTTTCCATTCAGGATACAACAACGCTTCCTTATGATCAACCGGCTCTTCGGCTTCACCTCTGGCTATTCCAACAACAAAATCGTTGAAACGCGCCGGCAGGACGCCCCTATTTCGCCGATTGCGTCGCAATACTTCCTCCTCCTGAACTTCTTCAGCCTCAGAACTATCGGACATGGTTTCTGCCCGACCGTCCAAATCCGACAACAAAGAACCGTCGTTATCGTCGAACTCACCAACTTCTTCAACGGGAACAGCTTCTCCAGACAACGGAATGTCTATCTCCGGAGGCGCTGAAATATCGGCCGATTCCGTTTCAATCGGCTGCCTGGCTTGGTTGGACCCATTCCCGAGTTCTATGAACTTGGCATCCCGGCTGACAGTAATCTTATTGGTCAAACGATCTACGAAACGATAGCCCTTACGATCTTCCGCATAGCCTACGAAAGTAAGCTTCACCGATTTGAAATCCAGTTTCGAACGCTTCTGCTCCGGTACCTGAACGTACGCGTCACAGCCAAACACACGAAGATCAGCTAAATCCGGTTTCTCGCCCGTCCATAATTCATAAGGAGTCTTGCTTACCACCCTTGACGGCAATCGATTTTGAAGAAATGCCGCCGTCATCACGGCCTCGCCCCAGTACAATTTTGACATTCCCGCATCTGCTAACATGGATAGAGCCATCTCCTGCAATGACCGATTTTTGCGCTCGGCCATGCCGTTTTGCTGGGGGGAATAGGGTATCGTATATTGCGCTTTGATCCCTTCCGATTCGTAGAATTCCCGGAGATTGTTACCAGTATATTCACCCCCACCATCCGAGCGAAACACGAGGGGCTTCCTCACAAACACATTCTGTACCCAACGGACGTACTGCTTGATCTTACCTGCAGCTTCGTCCTTGCTTTTTAGCAGATGGACCACAGCATAACGGCTGTAGTCGTCAATTAAAGTCATAATATATCGATTACCTGAGGGTGTGGTGGTCTCCATGGGGCCACACAAATCCGTGTGGATCAGCTCCAGGGGCCTCGAAGTCTTCCTTTCGGCCAAAGCTGAGAACGGCGCCCTGGCCAGCTTACCTTGCAAGCAGCTTTCGCAAGTGATACGAACACCGCAGTCTACCATTTCAAAACCGCTCACCAGATCCTCCGATTTCAATCGTCGCAGAACATCGGGGTCCCGGTGGCCGACTCGACGATGCCACGTATGTTGGCACTGCTCGTGATGATCACCTGCCACTTTGCGGGAGCACTCCTGGATTCGCAGCTTATACAAACTGCCCTTCTTGTCTCCGATCACTACCACTTCATCGTTCGCATTTCGAATTTCACAGCCCGACGCGCCAAATTTCTCGGAAAATCCGTTCGCGGCCAACGCACCGACGGAAATCAAACCGCCGTCTAATTCCGGAACGAACAGTAAATTCTTCAGAGTAACTTCGACTCTTTCACCGCGCGCGTTCTCACTGTACACAATTCCTTTACCGATTCCCGACGCATTCGTTTTCTTTCCGTCGGCCAGAGTCACTGTTGCACCGACGGTATCGTGCAACTCCGCGAAGAACGATCTGTCACACGTCATGTGGCACGTAGCACCGCTGTCAATCACCCAACAGTCGCGAATCATTGCACCGGCCACAAAGCAAACCGCACCACCGTCAGCTTGTTTAGCCTTCGGGTATTTATCTTTGTCATCACTTTTCGGCTTCTTCTCGAAATCAGCCTTCTTCTGCGCACGCCACTTTTTACAGTGCTTCCGGACGTGACCCGGCTGCTGACAAAAATAACACAAACGCTCCTTTTTGCCACTTACTGCGTCTAACTTCATCGCTTTCACATCCTGCGCCAGTGATTCACCGCGATTCTGACGTTGCCGGTACTCTTCCAACAATCGATTCTTCACCATCAACACAGTCCTATCCGCGTTAATCTGACTTTGCAGCCCTTGTACCAGATTTAGGTAGGAAGACGGCACACTACGAAACACCATCGCGATACGCAACGACTCTTCGAGATTCTGGCCGGCCGCGGCAAGCTTGTCGAACAATTCATCCATGTTCTCAAGGTGGGCCGCCATGCAGCCACCCTCCGACAAACTAGCACTGCACAAAAGATTCAAGTAGTGAACAATCGTCGACATAGACACTTTTTCGTGGTGCGTTTTTAACGCCTCCCACATTCCTTTCGCACTGTCACAATCTTTCACCACTTTAAACTGGCTTTCGTCCAGGAAAAGCCCGATGTTGGCCCGCGCTTTGCGATCTTGCGCTCTCCACTCATCCGTCACGGGTTCTGGTTTCGCACCAACAATTACTTCCCAAAGATCTTCTCTCTCCAGCAGCCACTCCATACGCTGCTTCCAGGAGCCCCAGTTTGACTGGGTAAGCTTTGGGAAGGACACTTTTGCACTATCGGCCATTGTTCACAACACAATTCCGCCGCGTGGAATTTGCTCGAAAAGCAAAATGGAGTCCCACTCGCGCACACGACCGATCCGATTTTTCTTCTAATGTTCGGCACTTTTCCGCACTTTTCGCGATCTGGAGCCCATAACCTGTGGGCAGAACCACGCAGGAATGAAGCGAACCGAATAGACCACGGAAAAAGGAACTCTTTCGACGAGAAAACTCCGAGAAACTTAATTTGATTTCACACGGTCGTTTATTACACTATTCTCGACGGAATACACGTTTGGAATGAGTAAAAAGAAAAGTTAACGGTACACTTGCCGCTGCTCGTGCTGCCGGTATATTTGAGCTGTCAATGTTGGCAGCAGTAGCAGTCATGGTTCATCCATAGATTGGTGGTCGCTGATTTCTCCTACAAAATTAATTTAATTTAATCGGTTCATCAATGCAACCGTTACAACACGTTACACACAGAAATTGAAGCCGTCAGATTTTTTTCAAATGTAAACAAAAACTTTTTTCAAATTTCTGGACAAAAAGCGTAGAATTTGTTCGGTTTTCCATTGTTGATCGATTAGACTATGGGCAAGCATATTATACATACAGTTTCATGGACTTTGTCGCCAAACGATAAAAAAATGTCGGGGGTCCAAAATATATACTTTGAGGGTCCAAAATGTATTGGTGTGTCCAAAATAATGAAAAACAGTGCTTCACAATTCAATTATTTTCGACGTTTTTTGGATCCTACATCCCGCATAGAAAAATACAATTTGCCGCACATTCCGAACAGTAAGTATCTTATAACTGATAAGGTAAATGTTTCACAAACAGTTGCTATTGTGTTGAACAATATAAAGCACAAAGTGAGTAACTATAAAATGTTGTTTAAGTAATTCATACCAAACAGTAAAAATATAACTTAGTGTGCTGATATTGTTCAACTATATTGGAACGAAATTTCTTTCGATATTGTTGAAATGTTTTATTCCCTTTTGTCGAATGGTTTTACTGCATTTACTATATATAACTTATTTCCAACAGTTTGGCAAACAGTTGCCCGCTTTGGTATTTGTGAGTGATTTTCATTATGCACGCTTGAAAAATTATTAGTAGCGGTATGCTAATAAAAATAAATGTTAATATTTTTATTGAAAAAATAAGCACATGTTTTTACAAAATTGTTGTAACATATTCCTCAAAAAAACTCAAACTGTATTTGATTTATAGACAAAATTTAAAAAAATAGAAAAGTAAAATTTTATTTTGATCTAAGTATGAAGGATATATAAGATATGACCGTTTGGGCATTTTTATCTCGTAGAGGAAGTTTTTCTCTACATTTTGACATGTTCTTTGACTTGGTTACGCTGTGCAATTCATTAATTGGGACACAACACAAAAATCACTTCCTTAGGGGGTCCAAAATACGACCGTTACCCTACTTGCAAGTTTATCATTTGGCAAACCATCTCCGGTTACGGAAGAAGCATAGCATTGGTGTTTATCACAGGAGACAAAAAAACAAAACAAAACAAAGGAGACAACAAAACAAAACAAACGGAACGTAATAGGAGCCTGCAGATAAGAGTTTGATTTTTCATAGGGTTTTAGGACCCTATTCTTGAAGAGCCTGTTAAACCCATTATAGTCTCTGAAGATTTCTTTGAAGTCTGTACAATAGGGTCCTAAAACCCTGTCTCAATTTTATTACCAAACGCTTAAGTTTAGAGCAGAAACACTTGTTTACTCAATTTTTAAATGATTTTCATTGGTTTAAGTACAAAAAACATTTTTTTTATGATTTTTGAGATTTTGTCACACCCCTTGGTTTAAACTCGAATTTTGGGTATATTTTGTTTTCCGTGTCCCTTTCGAAATGTCAGATAGGAACAACCCCAGTGTTAAAACTATATGCCCTGTGGCATTTTTGTCGAAAAAGTGAATGTCAAACAAGATCACAAGTGTCAAGTTTGATATTTGGAACCATTTTTAAAATTGAAGTTAAAAAATGATATAGCCGTTATTTGAGCGAGAAAACTTGCTAAAGTAGTTGCAAGAACATGCTCTTTCGTATTATTGAATAAAAACGAGAATTCATTGAACATTTTAGGACCCAATTTTGCCGTTTTGGATTCAATGCAAGCAGAATGGACCGATGCACGAGTTTACTATCTGACGTTTGAGCGGTGCCGTGTTATTTACGTGACCATGGCAACAAGTGAATTCGGCACCGCTTAAACGTCAAATTCGTGAACTCGTGCACAGGTCCATAAGAAAAAAACGACTGTTCGGACTTATATCAGCGTCATCGAAGTAGGCAACACGCGCAGTTGACCATTCAACAAAGCCAGCCGCGCTTCCCATTGTGTACGTTTCCCGCTCGACGATCGCATCACTACAACAGCCTACTGTGACGATGGAAACGCGCCAAAGCGCAATAAGGCAATCTGACGTTTAATCGCCTTTCTCTTTCCAGCATACGCACGCTTATGGATTGTTTTCATACGGAAACCGTTGCTTTATTCAAACACCATCATCTGCGTACTGCTTGCGCCTATTAAAGGCGATCTGTATCGTATGTATTTTTAGTGTACATTTCGTATCCCTCACCGAGCAGGAGCACTGCCTCTCGGTGGGGAGCAATAAATTAGTTAACAGTGGTTCGTTTCCTTCTTGTCGCCCTGAGTCCAGTCGGTTTAAATATAAAAGTCACAACGAAGGGCCGTCGCATCCTGGCCGACACAACGACTTAGGACCGTTTTAGTTAAAATGATATTTTTTTACCTTCCATTAAAAATAGAGACTTTTCAGAGACTTGCATTAAAATAGAGACCAAGACTCTAAAAAGAAACCTACTACAAGTCCTGTCTTAAAGATCATTCATTGGATTATTTTTTGTATCAATGAATATCTTTCATATTTATACATTTATACCAATTTTATTAAACAAATTTTACAAAAACCGACTAAACTGCTTGACTTTACAACCAATGTGGTAGTTCTAATTTTCTCATCTATTTCTAGTTAACAAATGGATAAACAGTGAAAATTATGTGAATTTGTGTAGTTTTTATTCTTGGCACCGAATCGCAAAAACTTTCTGGAGAAACTGAGCTTGCTTGAAAACTGTTTCATCGTTCAGAAACTGAGAGTTTTTTAACAAATCGTCATAACCTGCTCTAAATATTTTTATGACCATGGCCACAATATGTCAGTAGTAATTTGATTAAATAATGTTTCAGGAATCAACTAAGAACTACTTCCAGAAATTACTTCACCCAAAGGTAATTCAATAATCTTCTGATGATTTTCTTTCGATGTTAAAAAAAGAATCATTGAGTAATTGCTAAAGAGATCAACAAAGTTTTGAAGTTATCCGTGTATTGCTCGATAAATTTATGGATGGCTTAAGGGAAAAATGAATTCCTTATGGATTTCCAGAAGAAATTTAAGGAATTTCACGAATCAATTATGATTTTCTTGGAATGCTTACTTTCAGGTGAAATCCTTGTTTCAGATAGCTATTCTAAAAAAAACATTAGAATATAATTTTGATTTGATCGTTGAGCAAAAACCCAAAGCAAAATTTTATTGGAGGAAGATACGAAGGAATGTTTAGATGAATGGTTTGAAATATTTCTCAATGAGTTGTTTTCAAAATTCGTGGGAAAAGCAATGGAGAAATCGTTGAAGAAATGTATGGATATTTTTTTCAATATAATTTTGGAATGGTATTTTATGGAATTTTCAAAAAAAAACTTTCTGGAAAAGAATTTTGGAAAAATATCTTTGAATTGTGAAATATGTCATAGTACCAGTATTCAACACCTCCGATTAAGTACCGTTTCAAGACACAAATACACATAAATCGTTTGCTTTTTTTAAATCGCTTCGAAAAACCTTCAAATTTTCTAAAAAAAATAATATAAAAACAGTTCTTACATCTTATTTTAACATGATGTTTCTGAATTCGCCACCTCCCAATCCTGGTGCAGGTGATCCAGTATTTGCCACCCCAATTTTTAATACAAAAACAAAGTTTGTGACCAGTTCTCTTATTTTTCCTTCTAAAAAGGATTGAAAGCTTTCGTTTAACGTCTTGACAGTATTCAGAAGTCTATTAATAAAAATTCATAATTATAAAACATATTTCTCCTTAGGGTGGCAAATACTAATACGTCTGGCCTATGTTCAAGATAACAAAATGCCAGATTCCATAGTTAAAACCCGAAATCAAGAAGAATCTTTTGTATAATTCATGAAGAAGTCTATTGAAGAGTTCTTGTTGAAATCCATGAAAAGTTTTTTCGATGATTGTCTGTAAATAATATTTAAGAAATACCTGAAACATTTGTTGAAGGAAGTCATTAATACTCAATTCTGGAGACATCGTAGGAAAACATTCTGGAGGAACCTCCGAGGAAAAACTGAAAAATTTGCTGTTTTATATGATTATGATTTTATTTTTTTATCTCGTTTCTGGCGTTAAGTTCCAACTGATGCAGAGCCTACTTTTCAGTTTTTTGCATCTTTTTTGCATGTGTATATCGTATGGCAGGTACGATGATACTATATGCCTTGGGTAGATTGCAAATTCCTCCACGAAAGGATCGTAGACCTGCGGGAATCGAATTCACGATTCTCAGCTAGGTCTAACTGGATAACTGTGCGTTAACTGCTACGGCTATCTAGGCCCCCATATAACTATATTATTTAGACTATAATCAAAGATGGTTCGAATGAAAAAGATAACCGACTCTCGTGTTTTCTAGGCGACATGAATAGTGCCGCTCTGGTGAGTCAAAAGCCAACTAATATGCAATGTTCTCCTAGTGACCACCAGATGTTGAGGTGTTCGTTAATGACATTCACGCTTGAAAAAAGGTACACAGCTCAAATGAGGATGTGCGACATTGCCAATCATCTCTAAATGGCATAAAATGTGAGAAAAAGAAGAAAAAAACAGCACATGAACAGTTTTTAGTATATATAAAAATTACTCAAATTATGTGTTGTTCCAGAAAGGGATGGTACACAAATTATGTCACGCTAAATTTCGGCTTTTTCGACCCCCTCCCCCCCCCCCTTTGTCACGTTTTTTGTATGAGTCCACTGAAAATTTTGTAAGGCTTGTCACGCTTGGCTTGACCCCCTCCCCCCCTTGGAGCGTGACGTAATTTGTGCATGACCCCAAACGCCTGATGTTATGTGAGTCGAACTCACTTCTGTGTAACAATTTTTAAGCGTGGTTGTTTTGATTTCTTCCACTTTTCGTTTTTTGATTGCACAATGATTTTAATTTAGCTGAATATAATGCTTACGCGCTTTTGACTCAACAGATGGCAGTAGTGTTACTTGAATAACGTGTCGTCGACAATATATATGGCAAAATAAAGAGTCGATCATCTTTTTCCTTTTAACCATCTTTGCTATAATCTTTGGATAAATACTGAGAAGAGTCCCTGTAAAATGGCTGCTGTATTTCGGAAGAAATCTGCTTAGCAATTCCCCAATTCTGAAAGAATGACTTATTGAACGTCTGAAAATGTTATTACTATTTCTGGGCTTGTATTGTGTTCCTAGAAGAATCCCAGATGTTTATGATCTTATTCTTGAAGAAATGCACTTAGGACTTTAACCCCTCACCGACAGCTATAGGGGCCGTCCATAAATGACGTAGCATTTTTCCACTGCTTTTTTACACCCCCCTCCCCCCTCGTAGCATTTCGTCACAAATGCTGGTACTCCCCCTGGAAAATACGTAGCATATCAAGCACCCCCCCCCCCCCCCTAATTTTTTTAATTTGTTTTCCTGGGTGACTGGGTTGAAACAAAAAATTGGAATTGAGAAGTTCAATACAAAGTTTGATATTAATTACTGACTGAAATGTAAGGATAATCTAATATAACAGTTTGATATACAGCAGCGCTCAAAAGTAATTTGGAAAAGTTTAAAATAAACATTTTCCTTGGTTTTGGTTTCCAGTTTCATATAGGCTGAATTATATTACTTTTGTTGTTCTTACCATAAAAAAACAAGTTTACTGTAAAAATGTGAAAAAACATTTTTGATTGGATTGATGAAGCTCTTTACTGTCGAGTTAGGGTCCAATATATTTTATAATATATTGAACAAAAATTTCCTTATATTAGAGGATTGTTTTTTTTTAATTATTCGTTAATAGGAAATGGATTTCAATGAAGATGATCAAGAAAATTTATTAATTTGAAATAAATTATCGTTAATATTATCCAAATTCAAATCCTTTTAGCAAACAGTGGTCAGATACATAAAAGATTACACTTGAAATATTTGGAATGTTTAGAAAATTTTAGCGAATTATACAAATACAATAATCTCTATTAATATTTCAGTTGAACTTCATTATCGCTACCATACTGAAATAAGAATTCTTCAAATTACCGAGTTATTTAAATTGAATGATAGGGCAATTTTGATAACACTCGAATCTATTATCCTCATTAATATTCAGGCTATTCCATCAAGAGCAAGAGATCTCCTGCAACATTGAAGGCATAATTCACGGAATAAATATCTTGTTTTAAATGTAATATTTGCCAAGAAGAGCATATTTTATTTTCTTGAAGAAATAAAGCCCCAACAGAAAATATGGATAAAACTAAAACGGCTGACTTTATGTCATGTTAACAAATGGCAAAAAAATGTACTCTAAGTAGTTAGAGCATTGATTTTTAATCAATTTATGAAACTTTTATTTTGTTTATTTATAAATTTAATAATTTAGACACGAATATATTATAATATTCACATAATTATTTAAAGCTTCGAAACATCTGTTTGATTGCATTTATCAAGAAAATCTAAAGTTTCATAGATATTTTTTCATTTTATTGTCATATGAATGTTTTGAAGCTTAATCATAATTCAATAACCCAAGTTTATAAGCAAAAAAATAAGAAGTAAAATAAAAAAAAATGTATGCAGTTTTTTTCAGCACCTTTCTTTTTACGGACTTGATTCAAAATGCTACGTCCACTAGCTAGGACCCCTCCCTCCCCCTCGTCACACTTCGTCACAAATTCGTGAAGACCCCCCTCCCCCCTAAAAAGCTACGTCATTTGTGGACGACCCCATACATAAATATACATAAAACACGATAAATTATTTGATTTTCAACAATTTTTTTATCATTGTTCCGCAAGTTCCCAAATACTTTTCTGTTTCCAGAACGGTTCTATTCCATTAGGCCGAATGCCGTTAGGCTGAATGTCGTTAGGCCGAAAGCCATTAGGCCGAAAGAGTCGTTAGACCGAAAAAAGCAGAAAGAACAGCCTTAATATGCCATTTGACCTAACGACCCTTTCTGCCTAACGACGTTCTGCCTAACGACCTGCACCCAATAGAAGAGTTTTTTGAGAACGTTTAAAAATGTTGCAAAAATATTGTCAAACAAAAATGTTATAGCGACCACATTATATTTTGTGGTAAATACAAATAAGCTGCCGGTAGCAAATTTATTGTGCGATGTAAGACAAAACGTTAGATCTGAGATGATCACAAAAAAGTACAGTAACTAAAAATTACATATCCCCTACACCAAAACACGCTCCATCTCCTATAAAAAATCCTAGCTACACCAATGATTGTCATTTGCATCATGTTTTTCTACACTGTTCATTGACTTCGATCGTTGTGAGGAGCGATCATTATCGCATCAAGATCAGCAAGATTTCTTCAATCGGCTTATCTATTTAAACGGAACCTTATGAGTATTACGATGCCAGTTGTCTTTTGTGGCCCTTCGTTGTTAAGTGTAATCGAACAAGCATGGTGAAATTCCATTTACTAGTGCTGATTGCGTTCACCTGCTATACATGCAGCGACGCAACCTTATGGAATCCGTACAAGAAGCTAATGCGAGGATCGGCGTCTCCTCGTCGTCCAGGTGAAAGTGGTGAACCTTTGTTCCTGACTCCACTGTTGCAGGATGGCAAAATTGAAGAGGCTCGCAACAAAGCCCGCGTCAACCATCCCATGTTGAGCTCAGTGGAAAGCTACTCCGGTTTTATGACCGTTGATGCCAAGCACAACTCCAATTTGTTCTTCTGGTATGTTCCAGCGAAGAACAACCGCGAACAAGCGCCCATTCTTGTTTGGCTGCAAGGAGGTCCAGGTGCGTCATCGCTGTTTGGAATGTTCGAAGAGAATGGACCGTTCCATATTCACAGGAACAACTCAGTGAAGCAACGTGAATATTCCTGGCATCAGAACCATCACATGATCTACATCGATAATCCAGTTGGAACGGGATTCAGTTTCACCGATAGCGATGAAGGTTACTCCACCAACGAAGAACACGTGGGTGAAAATCTGATGAAATTCATTCAACAATTCTTCGTGCTGTTCCCCAATCTGTTGAAGCATCCATTCTACATCTCCGGTGAATCTTATGGTGGAAAGTTTGTTCCTGCCTTCGGTTATGCCATCCACAACTCCCAAAGCCAACCTAAAATCAATCTGCAAGGATTGGCCATTGGTGATGGCTACACTGATCCGCTGAACCAACTTAACTACGGAGAATACCTGTATGAGCTGGGCCTGATCGATTTGAACGGAAGAAAGAAGTTCGACGAGGATACGGCTGCTGCCATCGCCTGTGCCGAACGTAAGGACATGAAGTGCGCCAACCGCCTTATCCAAGGTCTGTTCGATGGACTCGATGGACAGGAATCGTACTTCAAGAAGGTCACCGGATTCTCGTCCTACTACAACTTCATCAAGGGAGACGAGGAGAGCAAACAGGATAGTGTCCTGATGGAATTCCTCAGCAACCCGGAGGTACGTAAGGGCATCCACGTTGGTGAGCTGCCATTCCACGATTCCGACGGTCACAACAAGGTCGCGGAAATGCTGTCTGAAGACACTCTGGACACCGTGGCTCCATGGGTCAGCAAGCTGCTTTCGCACTACCGCGTGCTGTTCTACAACGGTCAGTTGGACATCATCTGCGCCTACCCGATGACGGTCAACTTCCTGATGAAGATGCCTTTCGATGGCGATAGCGAGTACAAGCGGGCCAATCGTGAGATCTACCGCGTGGATGGCGAAATCGCCGGGTACAAGAAGCGGGCTGGTCGTCTGCAGGAGGTGCTGATCAGAAACGCCGGACACATGGTTCCGCGGGACCAGCCGAAGTGGGCTTTCGACATGATCACCTCGTTCACTCACAAAAACTACTTGTGAGGGAAATGGTAATGATTTGGATGAATAAAGCTTTAAGCTGTAATTAAAGAAAGCGTGCCTATTCTTTATTAGTAGAATATCAGTTTTACCGACTCCTTTCATTCTTCTGACATTGTATCCCAATTGAGGCAAAGACTACAATCCACACTGGTCCAGGAAGCTAATTTAGGAGGACATGAGGTTTTCGTCTAGATTTATTGATTTTAGAGCCATAGTTTCTTCTGAGAATATGTTTAGAATTTTCAGTACTACAAAATGTACGGATCAACTTTTTTTTATGATGATCGCAAGAGTGACGTATACGCCAACTTTTTTATTTTAACGAATCGTAAGTTGGTATGTTCAGCAAAGTTGTAGCAAATGATCATAGAAACAACTTTGCCGAACAAACTTTTTCTCGGTTTTGCTTAGGAGCCGAGATAATTAAGTATTTTTAATAAAAAAATGTTTTTTGCTCTTAAGTGCTTTACTTATTAGTTTTATTGGCCTACTATGTTCTACAAAGTTTTTATACTTACCATTTGCTACAACTTGTAAAAGTTGTATTTCTTATGGTTTTCATGTTATTTGAGATTTTCATCATAATAAAAGCTATTTTGTATTCCTTGTATCTCAACTATGAGCACCTCAAAAAAATATATCTTGCCACCAAATGATTTTGCAGCCTTTCAAGTACCTGTGAGCAAAATTTGGAGAAGATGATATTTTTCTAACTCGTTTAAAATCAATTTTACTAATAGACGATATGAGATAAATCCATATTTATTGAATATTCATACATGTTCAACTCACAAAAGTCATGGCTACCTAAGCACATCAAACCAAAGGTAACACGTGTATTTATGTAGAAAGATAAAGTACATCGATTTTCAGTTGTTTTCGACTAACTTGGAAGCTTCTGAAAGAAATTCATCGTC
Organism: Aedes aegypti; assembly: GCF_002204515.2. NCBI lineage: Eukaryota > Metazoa > Arthropoda > Insecta > Diptera > Culicidae > Aedes > Aedes aegypti. Next base: position 59,488,919 of record NC_035108.1, on the reverse strand, counting down.
TTCTCTTCTTCCAGTATTTAATCTATTCCTAAAAAAGACCACCCGGTTGGAAGTCAACATAAGCCATATAAAATACATGTACAAAATTTACAGTGCGATTGAATTCTGTGGCATGATATTCCCAGAATCTTCTGATGGATTTATTCAGCATATCTTATGCTTCTTCGGCTGCATGCCGGACAACATCACTCCATGCGAAAGTAGTTTTTGTACCGTTGGAGAGAGTACCTACCAATCGTAGAACTGGGTATAAATATTCAATAAATATGGATTTATCTTTGAAAAGCTGCAAAATCATTTGGTGGAAAGATATATTTTTTTGAGGTGGTCATAGTTGAGATACAAGGCATACAAAATAGCTAATTTTATGATGAAAATCTCAAATAACATGAAAACCAGAAGAAAAACAATTTTGGTATGTTCAGCAAAGTTGTAGCAAATGGTAAGTATAAAAACTTTGTAGAACATAGTAGGCCAATAAAACTAATAAGTAAAGCACTTAAGAGCAAAAAACGATTTTTTATTAAAAATACTTAATTATTTCGGGTCCTAACCAAACCGAAAAAAAGTTTGTTCGGCAAAGTTGTTTCTATGATCATTTGCTACAACTTTGCTGAACATACCATCTTATGATTCGTTAAAATAAAAATGGTTGGCGTATACGTCACTCTTGCGATCATCGTAAAAAAAAAATTTTGATCCGTACATTTTGTAGTACTGAAAATTCTGAACATATTCTCAGAAGAAACTATGGCTCTAAAATCAATAAATCTTGACGAAAACCTCATGTACGCCTAAATCAGCTTCCTGGACCAGTGTGCAATCTATCAAAATATTATGCCTTTCGTGAGCACTTCCACTGTTAATACGTCAGATTTTTCTTTTTTGTTGGAGGCATCGTGATATCGCTGGATGGTTTTTGCTTCTGCTTTGTAAGCAGAAGGTCGTAGGTTCAACACAAGACCTCGTCCGCAGATAGATTATTGTGGTAGGTCACTATAACAAGAAGACTGGGAACTCTGCCGAAGATCCGATTACCACCTTAGAAAACTAGTGGCATTGTTATAAGTGGCGATTGACGGATGTATGGGAAATAGACAAAGCTCCGAGTCTCTTTTGATAGTGGCCTTCACTACTGTGTGGGTGTATTTGGAGAAACTTCAAGTCGTTGAACACCAACTATATTTTTCAGCTTTAAAAACGTTTTACAAACATTTAGTTCAGCTGGTGTAAAAATAATTAAAAAAAAATAAAAACAAAAAATGATATTTTTCTAGGCATTTTAAATGTAGTGTACAAAATTATTATGATAAAACCACATTTAAAAATCGGCTGGGTCTGGGTACTGGATTCGAACTCGAAACCTTTCAATCGTCAGCGGTATACCTTGCCATCTGCGTCACCCTAGAATTAATGAACATACCGTCCAGTGCAAAATAAAATCCTCTCATAGCTGAATAATGATAATGTTTTAACTTCTATTCAACAATCTAATCAACACATACCTAACACGCTTATCAACAACTGAAGAAGCATAATATTCAGCTGCTATTTAATGTTGATACTAAGTAGCTGAGTTCAATTGGCTATTTTTAGCGCATCGTGAGAATATTTATGACAATGATGGTCAAAATAAAGTTTATTCACACAAAGTAAAATCAGTCTGAAATGATTAATCTAATTTCCTGATAACTTTTAGTTGATCAAAACTTGTATTTGAATGATTCATTGAATGAAATTTTAATTTTGAATGATTCATTAATGAATTTTGATTCATTTATTTTAGAAATTATATTTTTTATAGGTTCATTTGTTTATTTTTCAATAAACCTTCAATAGTCCACTGTATGGAAATATTTAAATCATTTTAAGGGTTCTGAGGATTATACACTTGAAAACATAAGTAATCAAATATCTTGTTCCTGGGATTTCAGATTTCGGCGGAGAATGAACCACGAGCTCGCTAGGCTCTACAGCGAACCCAGTATCCAAAAGGTAGCGAAAGCCGGAAGGGTGCGTTGGGCAGGGCATGTTGCAAGACTATCGGACAACAACCCTGCAAAGATGGTGTTCGCGTCGTATCCGGTTGGCACAAGAAGGCGGGGAGCACAGCGAGCGAGGTGGCTTGATCAGGTACAACAAGATCTGGAGAGCGTGGGCCAATATCGAAGTTGAAGGGATACAGCCATGGAACGAGAAAATTGGCGTAACCAAGGTATCTAGAAGGGAGGTACTCCAATGTGTCAGAGTGTTAAATTCGCCATTTTGAAATACCAGGTGACAGCTGGCAAGTTTGTTTTGGTTTGAAGGTGCTAACTCAAGACGTACCTCTAAACATTTTTCACAGTTACACTCCATCTCGTTTCGTTCGGCTTTTAATTTCACTAGTCATAGAAGAATAATGTAGCATCTTAGTAGCTTTTCCTCGCTTTAAACAATAAAACACTTGCATTTTACATCCTCTAAAACACACGAAGAAGGTAAACGTTACTCAGAAATGCGGGAGAAAATTTTCACTTACCGGTAGGATTTGTTTTCTGTGATAAACAATCCCTAACATTCCCATAGAAACGATACACGAAAACATACTCGCCAGCTAGCCAGCTCGCCGGCTGTCACTTTCACCTCCCCTGTAGCTGACCTCACTTCGCACCCACTGACTGCTTAGATCACTGAACCTCCCTTCAATCAATCTTGGGCGTAACATCGTTAACGAGGTTTCCATTGGCGTAGCTAGGATTTTTTTCTGGAGGGGGCCATGGGCCTATCTGTTCTGATGTCACAAATGTAATATACGTCGCAATAATCATAGTTTTCACAAATGTCGTATTTTTAGTAATTGTACTTTTTTATGATCCGAATGGATGTAAAAGTATTCCAATTCACTGAGCACATTTAGCGGTTTGATAGATTTCAATTATGATTATGGACAACGTTACTTTTTAATTAGTTTAATGTTCTTGGTTTTTTCAAATAACATTTTTCGGAGAATTCTTCCAACAGTTCCTTTATCTCTGATTATTTGTCTTTTGACAATTCCGCTAGGTACTCCTTTAATGTATCTTTCCCATTTTGTTTTGTTTGATTCATAACGTCTTCTAAGATATTCTTTAGGAATTCTCTCATGTATTTCTGGAATACCTTTAAGCATTTAGCAAACTAGAAATGTTCAGAAATTTAATCAGTCGTTCTTCAAAAATTATCTTCTAAAAAACCTCTTCAGGTCTGATTTCGGTTATTTCAAAAGTTAACGAGTTGCACGGTTTTCCAGAACCAGCTCGTAGAAATCTGTCCTTCAATAAGTGTTGCTGATATTTATTAAGAAATTTCTATAGGTAATCTTGCAGAATTTTGTTCTAGGAATCCTCCAAGAGAATTTAATTATTTGCTTCAAATGTTTCTACAGATTCTCCTGATAATTTAACATATATTACTCCTTTATTTCCTTGAGTTAATTGAGTGAATTATACAGAAGTAGATTTCAAGATTGCTTCTACCATGAACATTTGATAAAAATTCTGCATTTTTCAAGTTGTTCTTCCGAACTATGGAAATTTGCACAAAGTAATAATTTATTCTTGAGATCCTCTATCAATGTCTTCTAGGAATTCATCAGGAATACTACCCTTTTCAAATTCATAAATTAATTCGGCTGTTACTTCAAACACTACAGAAGTTCTATGATTTTTTTTCTGGAATTTATCTAGGAGTTATTCTATAAATATTTCCCGATATTTCTACAGAGCTCTTTTCTGGATTTTTTTCATGGAATAATTTCAGATATTATAATCAGAAATAATACAATATTTTTGTGATTTCTACAGGAATAATGATTAAAAGTGGAGTCAGATGTGAAAACATGTTGTGAGAAGATTAGTAATTTGCCACAGAATTTTTGGGGTTTTTTTATATTTTACATGAAGGACTTAAAGGCGCGATCAAGATTTATTGAAGGCAAGCAGTCAGTGGGTGCGAAGTGATCAGCTGAAGGGGATATGGTAGTGACAGCTGGTGAGCTGGATAGGTGGCTGGTTTGTGTACTTTGTTCTTCAATCTATCGCTTCTATGGAATTGTTAAAAGTTGTTTCCTGCTAGTAATAGCAGTTGAGTGAAAATCTCCTCGCGCGTTGCAATTTCAACCAAAACAAAGTCGCCAGCTGTCACTTGTTGTTTCAAAATGTCGGATTGAAGAATCTGGCAGAATGGATTACCTCCCTTCTAGATACCTTTGCCCGATGTTATTCCTGGCATAACCCAACTAACCAGTAAGCACGATAACGCGGCACGGTAAAAGCATTATATGCGCATATAGGGTAACCATTTGATGCATGTCAGATTTATATACGCATATAATGCTATTATAATGCCAGAAAAGGCGAAATAGCGTGCCATTATAGTGCAAAGATATAATCGTGCTTCTCTGCATCACTAATGCTGATATAAGACCACGTGAGAAACGTTGTTTTCGCCAGGTTTTTAAGGCGAATATTTTGTGCTTTCGCGTACGCAGCCAGAGAGCTTTCGCGTATGCGACCAAGCAACTGGTAGACGAGGTAAATAATAGAATGAATATGAAAACGGAAACCTCTAATAGTATGCAAAAAGTGTAATAAAATGATACAGATAGTACTTCTCCGTATCAGAATTATTCATTTTGGTGGTTTTCATCCTTTTGAGGACTTGCAATTGTCACATGTTGATCCTCGTTTTATGATGATGAAATTCCTCATTTTGCGTCTCGAACCTGCGCACCCCTATTGTTGAGTTGTTGAAGTCCTGCTCCTTTGCTCCTACGGTCACATAAGATGAATAGTATTGGAAAGAAAAATGACCAATTTAAACCATCACTTTTCCCCGTCATAAAACCTGCAATTGTAGTAGTGAGAAGATTTATGTTTGACTCCCTCTTACCACTGCAAACACAAAGCACGTGGTATATCTGTCAAAACACTCGATGGCAGTTAAACATGCCCTGTATGCTTATTTAATGCCTGTATACATCAGGCTTAGAAGCATAAATGATGCTGTAATAGGGTTTCTATGCAGCGAAAGTGCTGTTATAAGGTGTGTAAGCATTTGTAGTGCTATCATAATGCATGTACGCATCTATGATGCTGATTAAGGGCTTATTAGTAGTGCTTACGGTTACTTGGGAATGCCTGAAGAAATGTTTTGCATGATTCCCAGATTATTATCAATGTAAATTTTAAATGAAACTCATTAAATAAATGCTTGGATTAATATTATTTTTGTCTTTGAGCAATAGCTGGTCGATTAATCAATTCGAGATTTTTTTTTCACATTTTACCGATACATCTGGGAGAATTCTCGATGAAAGGCCAGCTGATTTGTCTTGCTGACATTATTTTCGACACAATTACTGGCGGTATGGAATGGGAATTTAAGAAGTTTGTTTTGGTCAATTTTTTTTTATCATAACTGTATTCTGATTCTTATTATATTTGTATTCCGAATCTTGGTAGAGTTTGTAATTAAGCCTAAAGGAAAAAAAATCACGATTTTTTGTGAACTCATTTCTAATATTTTGATATTATATGGGTATTTTTCGGCAAGAGCATATAAATTAATCTAGTGAAATTGAACAAATTTATTGGGGAATGGTCTCAGAAGCTTCTTAATTGTTTATCAGGCGATCTTTTTCTCAGTATTTTGACGGAATTTCCATAGGATATTTGTATTTATTCATTGTGGGAAAATCTATATGAGAACAAAATTCTGCCAATTTTTATACAGAAATCTCGTATAAATTTCTTGTTGAAATTTTTAAAATTCTAGATGGAATAACTAAATAGTAATTCCTAAAAACTTCATATAAAATGAAATTATATGAGAAATCTAATTTTATTTTCTTGTTTTAGCTTAAAGTATTCCATTTAGGATTATTCTAGAGTTTTCATAAGAAGTGGCTTCCTCCGAAGATTTCTTCAATAATTGCATTTTGAATTACTGCACACTCAAGATAATGTATCCATTTGATTCATGTGCAAACCTACATGGATTTTTGCAATGGGGATTTGCATATGCAAAATATGTGCGAAATCAATGAGTTATCGCCAATCTTTATCCTCATTGAAAGAATGATGTCTGCACATATAATCCATAGACCAGGCACATACTTTTCAGGGGATGCATCAATGGAATATATTGATCTACCTTATTAAGATGTTTACAATGTTACTTAATGCATAAAACCGTGGTACACACTTTTGTTTTGTGAATCAGATATATTTCGAACATTGCTGCGCAGAAACTATAAGCACAGAGTGATGCACAGACAATAAGCATGTTTGTTTTACAGTTGTACGTCGCCTCGTTTAATTTGCTCTCTCCAAAGCCTCGTCCTTTTCTGCTAGCTGTTTCCAAAACTCGCCAGAGCATCTTCCAGTTTCCACACCTGTATAGACGTTATGTGTTGATAAATTATCATTTCGAACGATTTTTTTAAATAATTTATATTCAAAAATACCTTCAAGTTATCAATAGAAAACGATGTAATTCTTCTTCGGCGGCCATCCTCGTTTATACCATGTGGTATGAGATACACATGAGTAAATCCTGCACATACCTTTAATGTGACCCAGATAGAAAGTATTCAATGAGAATATGGTGAGTATGTAGGGCAGAATTTCTTCATTGAACTTTTGGGTTCTACACAAATTTCACTTTTGGGTTCTTCACAAAGTTCACAAATTTCTCTCCGAATGCCTTCATAAGTATATCTGTGAATTCTAGAAGAAACTCAATTTTCTTTAATTATTTTGCCAAACGTTCCTATAAGAAGATTCCATTTTCGTCATTTAAGTAATTTAATCAAATTTTCAATAAGGATTCTTAGATACATTGTTTTTTAAATGTTACTTTATTCTTTCGATGTAAAAGAAAATATTGTTGTAGAGTAAATTTTTACATATTTGATAAATTTTGTTTTTCATGAACATATTATAAATTATTTTTCATGGTTTTTGTCATAATTCATTAAGAAATTTTTTACATTCCGGAAAAAAATCTGGAATAATAATGTTTGGATTATAAATTTTAATTTCCAGCATGTATTATTCTTACAAAAGTTTTCGAAAGTTATAACGTTGTGCCTGGGAAAATCATAAAGTTATATCTAGCGGATTTTTTGCTGATATAAAAAGAGAAAAAAACTCTTAAGTTTGTAGTAAAGTTTCTGGAACAATTTTCAGAAGAAAATCTTTAGAGCTTTTGATGAAAATCTCCAAAATCAAATATTGGTGGGATTTAGGAACTTCCGGTGGATTTCCTTGAATGATTATAGTAGAAACTTAGGAATACACTACACTTATTCACTTTCTGGTGGACGTTCTGATAATATTTGTGAAAGAATTCTTAGTGGAATTTGGAGAAATATTCAAAGGAATACAAAGAAAAGTTTTTTTTTCGTGAAATATATCCGGTAGAATAATTTAAGCAGTACATTATGGAATTTCTAGAGGTAAGATGTGATATAATTCATGATAGAATATCCATCAGAAATTTCTTAGCATACTATTGGAGGGATTCAAGAGAACAATTTTCGAAAAATTCCGGTACAAAATTATGAAAAATTAAAGTAAAAAGGATTATTGTTCTCCTGCAGGCACTCCAAATAATATGATCTCCTTAAAAATTTCTGGGGGGGGCCTGGAGGATTCTGGAGGGGGCCAGGCCCCCCTGCCCCCCTGTTCCTACGCCAATGGAGGTTTCATCAAACCAATTGATGTAATACCAAGTAAATAAAAATTAATAATAACTCGTTGCAGAATGATGACTTTTACCGCACGGGTCGTACATTTATCCAACAAGGCTTGCCAAGTTGTTCCGTAAACTGTCAATGTGTATGTTTTGAGCGAGTATCCGATGTTGCCAAAGTGCCAAAGTGCCAAAGTGATCCATAACTGAACATGTTCAAGCCAATTGAATCGTCTTACTTTTTCCTATCCATACAGAACATAAGTTTCATTTTTTAAATACAATAATGTTCCTCTTTGATACATACGTTTCGAGGACAGCCAAGAGGTCAAGATCTATTTTATAAGCAAAACAATGTATCGGACCAGACGAAAAGAAATAAGCTCTCTTTTATACAACTTTTATTTTAATCATCTGGTACAAAGCTTGATCTTGTCGTAAACGTGTTGATCATAACGTACGCCCACTTGGGTTGATCCCGTGGAACCATATGGCCTGCATCCCGAATCAACACCTCTAACAAGTTGTTCACCAATTTGTAGTACCCGGCGATTTCGTCGTCCACGTAAAATATGTTACGTTGAGCATTCCGATACTGATCCGCACCATCAAAAGGCAAGTTTTTCAAATAGTTCACCATCATCGGGTAGGCGCAGATGATATCCAGCTGACCGTTGTAGATCATCATTCGGTAGTTCGACAGAAGCTCTACGATCCACGGAGCAACCGAGTCCAGAATGTCATGCTTCAAGTATTTGAAAACCTTATTTTCACCGTCCAGATCGTGGAACGGAAGGTCGCCCACATGAATTGCTTTTCTAGTTTCCGATAGCTTTAAAAATCCTATGAGATAGAACTCGTCCTTTGGATCCTCCGCTGTGTGCAGATAATTATAGTAGGTGTTGAACCCGGAGATGTTCTTAAAGAAGGATGCTCCTTCATCGTCGCCATTCAACAACTCATCCATGAAATGGAAAGCACACTGATAATCGTTTTTCTTGACACATTCTGCCGCAGCAGCTTCATCGTGATCAAATCTTTGCTTAGCATTGACATCAATCAGGCCCAGCTGATACAGGTAATTTCCGTAGTCGAGTTGATTCACGGGGTCACTGTACCCGTTACCAATTGCCATGCCCTGCAAATTGATCTTGATCTTTGCTGTTGGATTCTTCTTATGGATAGTATAACCAATGGCTGGTACATATTTTCCAGCATAAGACTCCCCACTCGCATAAAATGGATTCTTCTGCAGCTCGGGGAACAGCTGGAAGAATTGAATCAATGCCTCGTACAAATTCTCTCCTACTTGGGTTTGATTCCGTGCATATCCGTCTTCGTTATCAGTGAAGCTGAACCCAGTACCAACGGGGTTATCAATGTAGATCAGGTTGTGATCGATGTGCCAGGAGTATTGTCGTGGAACGGCTTTCAGATTTTTGGAGATGAAGAACGGTCCGTTTTCTTCAAATAGCCCAAAGAGAGAAGAGGCCCCTGGTCCACCTTGAAGCCAGAGTAATACCGGTGCATTGGCGGAATTGTTCTTCGCAGGGAAGTACCAGAAGAACAGATTTGAGTTGTATCGTTTGTCAACGGTGAAGAATCCAGTGTAGCTTTCAAAGCCTACGATACGACTATGGCTAACTCGAGCTGCGGTTTGGGCTTCCTTAATCTTTCCAGCTTCCAAGTACGGTGTGATGAACAAAGGTTCCCCGTTGTTCCCCTTGATGCGAGGCTCTGAAGAATACACTCCACGTTTCATGAACTGTGCATAGGGGTTGATGAACGAGGCACTGACTACGGAGAACAAAGCAAAGGTCAAGAGCAGTGCATAGCACCGGTTGGACGACATCTTTTCCATTATGGATTTCTTCTGCGTTGCTTCTATAGACACATCACCACCGGTGGACGTACGGCAAATTCAATTATCAATTAGTGGAAATACAGTGACAATAAGCGAGAAACGTTGCAGTTGATGGCTGAACACGAACTGACGATTCAGTCCAACAGTCATATGATAAAGTGTACTGGAAACTTATGGTAACCCATAGCAGAGACGCTGTTTTGGCAGCTACTCTCAATTGACTGTGTCTATAGAGAGATAACAAATTGTTTATAAATAAATGGAAGTTGAATAGCTGCAAAACGGAAACATAAACGATTGAATGAAAACTTTTTGTGTTTGTTTGATTATTATGAGGAATGGAACCAGTAGACAGTTTACTGCTACATGCTATGCCGGGTGCAAGTAATACTAGGTAGGTACTATGCAAAGGTATGGAAAAACATACGTATAGTTTTAGTTTCCTATGGCCACAACTACATTTCGTAATCTTACAAGGTTTTATTCACAAGTTTTAAGAGTACAGTAATCCTACAGCATTTATCAGTTTTATTGTATATTTCCTTAGAGAGTGCAAATGTTGCAGGTTATATTTTTTAAAACTAGTTCCGACACCCAACGTTCCTGACTATATGCTGTATTTTGTTCGTTTCAAGTATGTTTAAAAAATGTTCCATGCGGTTTTTTAAGTTAGCTGATATTTGGTAACATTGAACACCCATATAAACAATGATCGGTAATATTCAAAATGTTTTTTTTTGTTTAAAATTATGGCTCTTGATGCCAAATATGACGGTTAAATATTAACAAGTAATTTACTGTTTGAGTTTTTGAACCCTCTCTCTTCCAGATCTAAGTCTTTACGAAAAAAATGTTTTTATAAAATGTGCTGGAACAAACAATGTTACAAATGGTCTAAAGTTTTCGTTCATCAGTTCACGTTGACGTTTTGATTAATCTAATGAGTGTGTAATCATCTTCTTCTTCTTTTTCTTGGCATTAACGTCCCCACTGGGCAGAGAATGGCATGAAACTCGGAGCGGTGCAAAATATGTATGTGCTGCACCCGACTTTTGCGTGCGTCTCCTGTTTTTGTTGAGTGACACAAAAGAAGGTGCGAGTATTGCCGCAACTGTGTGAGAGACAAAAGATAGCTCCAGCTCTACTCTTTAAAACTCATGGAGTAAAGCACAATGTGCTTCGTTTGGTGCTTTTCTTTGAAAACAGAATCGAGAACGAAAGTGACTGACGACGCTGTCGAATCATTTTTTTTCTTGTTCTACACTTCAAAATTATTTTCGGGTTTATTCACAAATTTCATAACGACGAAAACGGTTCTTTTTTGACATCCACCCACCCCTCGTATGACTATTCTTCTAATTTTGTATGAGTTGTAACATCTTAAGTACACCCATTACCTTCAGCGTTATGAAATTTGTGAATGGGTCCTTACGTAGAAAGCACGTGAATTTGAAACTAGGACGTAGGACATTTCTTACAATGTAATATTATTTTGTATTTAGAGGCCGTTCAATAATTAGGTCAGGATTTATGTGTAGGGTGAGTCATGTGGAGGGAGAGGAAGTTGTTTGTTACATGCAAGACAAATTATGTTTAATTTCATACAAAAAAACTTCCCTCGGGAGAGGGGGGTGTAAAAAAACCGACAAAACTCACACTGCCGTGGAAAAGCTTACCGCGTTTGATCTTCCCGCATTTGATATTTGCGTTTCAAACGCACACATCAATAACATACGTCGAATTCGTTTTTGAACCTAGGTTGAAACTGGTGCAACCCGTTCTGAATCACAGTTTCAACCCCAACCCGATTCAGGTTCAACCGAACTACAATTTGCTTGAAGTTGGTTTATTTATGTGTTGATCATCGACCCAGTTCCTAAAAACAAAAACGACAATAAACACAATGATCACGCGAAAATTTTGTCAGATATATTGAATCTAATCAAAGCAATCGTTTGTCAAAACTCCTGCTCAACACGATAAGGGATCGTTCAAATATTACGTAACGCAACAGAGGGGGGGAGGGTGTCTTCCGTAGTGTCACGGTCCATACACAAAATATAAATTTTTCATAGAAGATCTGTTACGTGGGGGAGGGAAGGGGTCTAAAATTGGCAAGTTTTGTGTTACGTAATATTTAAATCATCCCTAAGTATACCGAAGTCGTCGAGATTATCGAAGTATGTGTGAGGCGAAATCATGTATGATTTATGAAGTAAACAAACGTTTGTGTGATTCGTTTGAGAGTGGCGTCCATCCGTACTCCGTCATCAAAACAAAGTGATGTTATTCGAGAGAGCCTAGCCTACTGCTCAGAGAAATTCTCAGCCACAGCACATGGGAGTTTTAGCACACAAAAAAGAACGAGTGCAACACAATTCATATTGCACTAGCACGTCTCTTCCAAATTGAACGTGCTGTCTCCCGGCAGCGCGTGCTGCACTGAAAGAGTTTTGAGTCGCTCCCTATCCCTGGTCCCCACTGGGACAGAGCCGGCTACTCAGCGTAGTGTTCAAAGAGCACTTATCTAAATTGCCATTTTCTCATTCGTATATCGTGTGGCAGGTACGATTATATTTTATGCCCAGGGAAGACAAGGAAATTTCCATTACGAAAAGATCCTGGACCGATCGGGAATCGAACCCAGACACCTTAAGTATGGCTTTGCTTTGTAGCCGCGGACTCTAACCACTCGGCTAAGGAAGGCCCCAGTGGTGTAAGAGTGTGTAATCATATTCTAGTAATTATTACATAGTATTAAACTGAATAAGCTTGTCTTAAGTTCGTCGAAAATCAGTTGAGCCCTGGAGCTACCATGGGAAAGAGAGACTTAACATTAAAAAAAAACTTTAACCGCGGAATACCTACGCCGAAAGGTATGCAATTTCCTAAGAAAACCCTGCATCCTACTTATTTTTCCTGCATTTTTGACTAATTAAAAATACTTATGAAAAGTTCGTCAACGGAATCGTTTTTGGTGATGTCATTTTTAGTCAAAACAGCAATTACCTAGATTGTATCATTTGTAGAGCACATGTGAGACATGAATGTTTGATAGTGTTATCCATGATCATGGAAATCGTTTCGTTAAGTTGAAAAATTTAGCGTTAGCGTTAGCGTAGTTACGGCATACTTCGTAGATTGGATACTAGCAATATTCATGTATCATTTTATAATCTCATCCAGACTGCTTTCAGGAATAAAGCTGGGGAGTAAACCTTGGCCCAATCTTGAAATAACCAAAAGCATGAGTACTGCTATTCATGCCCACGCCCATCTTTACCGTAACTTGAGATAGTGGAAGGAAATGTTGATGCAGCACTTACTCAATGAGAGCCCACCGACTCAGCGACGCCCTCATAAGCAGGCATTACATTTGATCTCATCTTTCGATCTTCTGAGCGAGATATGGATCGAATAACAAGATATTATCTTAGAGCTCTTTGATCGATTTTTAACCTGGATCTTTGGCTCATTTGATCATAGATCAAATCTTTGTACCTCAGCAAACTGTGCGGAAAAAATGCTCAATCAGTGACACTGTTTGTCATGGGAATCATAACCACGACTTCCAAGGAACATCATTCGTAAATTACCGGTAGAGTGTGAATAAATGATACGTATTTAAAAATATACAGACATAACTTTCGTTCATTTGTAGGTAAAGCAGCCTTCTACTTCATTGAAGGCTCCTACCCAAGAAGTCCTTCTCCCATCCGCAAGGAATATAGAAAAACCTCAAATGGCATGTTTTTGGATTAAATTGATTCAGAAAAGATTCCTTGGCAGTATAATCTGACAGTAGACAACAGTCTTGCCGCCCAGTGGAGTAAAAGAAGAAGGAGGTTCATCAAAGGACACTACTAGGAACCTTTCGTCTCAAAATCTGAATTTCATGCACTATGTACTCTTGTAATATATATGTCATCAGTAGGGTCAACATGACATTAAATTAAATAAGTTTACCGTGCTTAAATTCCGTAATAAATGGGGTTTTGAGTATTTTTTTTAAATTTCAACTGCTTCATGTTTTGTCTATAATTGGGTTTTATTTTAAAAGTAACTAATTTAGTTAAAAAGTAAAACTAATGTGGCCTTATCACATTTCCAGTAAAGGTAAAAATATGACTAGCTCATAACATATTTATTACACGCATCCATTACGTGGATTTCTTCCGATAATATTGTTTTCAAAATATTTAGAATGTTGATCATGCTTAGAATGCCTCTAAATAAGAATGACATCATGTCCAAAAAGGGGAGATTATTAGCCGTTCAACAATAGTAAAATTACTCTACGTACAGCGACACCACTATGCTAGTTCAATTTTGAGGCCACGGATCCACCGCCAGTCCCTAAAAACAACAACATTTTCATCTAATCTAAACAAAACTTGACTGCAGACGAACATCTATACTTGATATGCTTCGAATATGAAGAAGTTACTGACGGATTTTCAAGAACAATCCAGCTCATCATTTAGTGGACGAAATTTTTTTTCCAAAAGTATTCAATTACCTAATATGATGTTCCGCTTACAGTCTTGCAAAGGTAGGTACGTTTATCAACTGTCAAGATGATCATTTTATGCTCAAGATGAAAAGATTAACTCATTCCAATGTGCTCTTGGATTAAAGATATTATCTTCCGAACATGCAAAGATGATCATTGCGATCAGATGAGATTGCAATGCCTGCTCATAAGTGCTAAGGAGTTGGGGGTTGGAAGGGGTATAAGGTCACGTAAGGATTCGCCTGAAAAGCTGGCGATGGACCCAGAGCATTTGTGTTTAGGTGGTAATTCTTTAGTCTTTTGAATGCCGGCATTCAAAAGAGGGAACAAATGTTTTATTTACAGTTTTGTTGATTCCATTTAGAACGGTTGTGGTTTTCTAATCAGAAAATAATAAAAGCAGAATTGATCCCTCTTGGCACGAACAAAAAAAAAAGAAGTTCCGATATTGAATGCAAGACACTGCCACGTGAGTAACAATGGCAAAAGACCCGCATAATGAAAAAAAAAAATGCATAAATTGAACAATACACCGTATTTCGAATAAACGAGAAAAAAAATCGAACTGCAACGCAAATCCAGCTTCGTACCGACGGTTATTCAAGCATACACGAGATACGATAACACTTAACATTTGAGTGAAATGAAAACTCTTCGTCTTAGAATCCGTTCTTAACAACGTATGTAATCCCGTTCATAAAAGAACAAACTCAACGAATACACCTGCAAGCCTGGAACCTACGCCATGTCGGTCGAAAAGTCTTGACTTGAGCGTCGGCCAAAAACTCTCCAGAAATGATGGAAGAAACATTAACTGTAACTGCACAATCCGCTTTACAATAACAGTCCCTCCAAAGTGCAACGCGAACCGGACACAAATTGATCCGGATTCCGTCACTCGCCCACAAAGGGGCTGTTCATTAATTATGTAAGGGTTTATGGGGGGAGGGGGGGTTTGCGATTTCCTAATTTTAATTTTCATACAAAAAATCTTACCATGGGGGGAGGGGGGTTGAAAAACCCCGAAAATTGTCTTACATAATTAATGGATCGCCCCAAAGGAGTAAGCAACAGAGTCAACGGATCAAACACTTCTCCCTCACCTAACACTTGTTTTATTGAACAAAAACGCGTCAAACGAATATTGCCACTTCACTAAATGTTTTCTTCAAATCATTAGCCGGGTGGCATAGCGCCATCAGCCGTTTCAATGTCTCTCCGGCCGAATCGAGAAAAAAAAAGAATCACGGAACCGAGGTAAAAGCGACAGAAATTTTGAAACACAGCTTCTCGCGCGCACGGATTGCTGCGATCTCCTCGTTTCGAAAAGTTGAAAAATTTCAGCATGAATAAAACTTAATTTTCACCACAACTATTTGCTCATTAGTATAAGAAAGAGAAGTGCCATTTATGTATTGAAAATGTTCCAACGATAAATGTAGAATCGAACATCTTAATAGAGGGGACATTGCGATCAATGTTACCTCGCTGATCAATGTTACCCCGTTTTACGATAAACTTAATTTTTGGTTGTGGTTCCATGAAGGGTTTATAACAAAAGTTTCGAAAACATGGACAAATTTATTCCGCTGGATAACCGCGTCAGCTGATGTTAAATCTCATTAACCATCTACGTTCAAATAAAAACCATCACCCAATTAACTTTTCATACCATTCTAACCAATAACCTTACTAGATCATTGTTATATTTCGATTTTGATTTGTTGTTGTTTTTTTTGTAATCAAATAACTGTTGATAAAAATATATCTTATTTACGTCTTTTTTTTCAAAAAATATTTTATGTCTTATGTTAAAAATAAAGGATTTTTCGAGGGATCTTTTCCATTAATTGAGTAGACTTCTAATGTTTTCATGGATTTAACGGTCACAATTTTCAACATAAAACTCTAGTGCTTGAAAGGATTAATGCAATGTTGGTCAATATTATTTGAGCTTCATACGATTTGTTAAGCATAAACTCCACATGGACTTTTGATTATTGCTATAAACTGTCTTGTTTTAAAGCCTAGCGTTTAAAACGAAGCCAACATTTTTTTTTTTTTTTGAGAAGAATGAATAAATTACTCACAAAAAAGAGGAATAATCATACGAATTTAGGTTATAAAACATATATACATAAAATACGACTAATTGAAAAATCCTTCAAATTTGTTTTATTGTCACGTTTTTAGAATTTCCCGGGATTTCCCGGGAAATGACAACTTTATTTCCCGTTTCCTGGGAACTCAAATCCCGGGAAAAATGGAAACGCTACGAATAAGACAGCCTAAAATCAGTAGACATACAATTCAGATATCCTAAATTTCTCCCATTAATTTTAAAATTGAGGGTTCAAAGCTTTCATGATTCTAAGGTGCAATATTATCCGTCTGAATCGAGAGGATGGATACGGAGAGTTTAATGGACAATTTCTTTAACCTTCCTTTTGCATTAAGAAAAAATTACACCTTATGCATTAAGGGTCGAAAATGACCCACGACTGTGAAACGCTCTCAAAAATCTATTTTTGAACCAATATTCATTCTTTTAGCTTTCTATCAAAGATATGAAGCCGGAGAATAGAATATTTTTTTATAAGTATAGTCACTCTGGACACAATGGCACAGGAACCTGTTTCACAAGGAACTGATACATATCATATCCAGAAGTTCATACGCATATGCATACGGAAACGGTTATGGGTTTTCGGATATAATAATTATTATATACGAAAACCCATAACCCATATATTAATTATTATATCCCAAAACCCGTAACCGTTTCCATTAGGCCAAATTAGAAAAATAAAAGATAATATAACAAATCGGCATCATTTCACAAGTCAATATTCATGTATGGAAGTAAAATGACGTTTTATCGATGAATTAGAACTTTTGGCCGCAAAGGCAATTTTGAGACCAGTTCAAATATAGCTTCAGAAAATCCCCCAGAAGTTCCTTCAGAAAAATCTCCAATGATTCTTTCAAATATCTCTCCCGACATATCTCCAGAAATTTCTCTGGAGACTCCTCCTGAGATTGCTCCAGGAAGATTTCTCATGGTATTCTACTAGAAATTCCTCCAAGATAATCTACAGTAATCTCTACAGCGATTTCTCTGGGGATTCTACTAGGGATATCACCAGGGATTCCTTCGGGAAGAACTTTTGATCACTATGATTTTTGAGACCAACTCTAATAGCAGGATTTTTCAGGATTTTTCTAGAAATTTCGCAAGGAGTTCCCCCTGGAATGCCTCCTTCATCGATTCCTCAAGTAAAATTATTACTGGGATTCATTCGAGAATTCTTCGAGCGATCTATGTTGATATTTTTACAGAGATTCCTCCAGAGACACCTTCAAGGATTCATCCAGAAAAACTCTATAGGGATTCTTACAGAGATGTCTCCAAGTACTTCTCCAGGGGTCACACTAGAACAATCTCTTCAAGGATTACTCTATATACTTCATCAGCATACTCTCACGGATATCTTCAAGAATACATGCAAGGATATCCCAGAGGTTGTCCTCTTCAGGGCCAGAAATTCCTCCTACAAGAAAATAATTCACGAGTTTTTAAGGGATTCCTCCAGGCATTCCTTCAGAAATATCTCCTAGAAAATCGCTAGTTGAATCAATCCAACTGATCTTCCAGGAATTTCTTCAGAGATTCTTTCTGGTCTTCTAAAAATTCCCCAACGGATTCCTTTAAGAATGGAATCATAATCCAGGAATTTTATCAGAAAATACTCTAAGAAATTCTCCAGGGATTACATTAGGAAAATCTCTACCTAAATTTCTCTATGAAAATTTCTTCATGATATTCTCCGAATATTTCTCTAGAAATTTATCTATGGATGTCTCCCACAGAATTTTCACAGTGATTTCTCCAGTGATTCCTCATGAGATGCCTCCAGGAATTCCTTCATCAATTTACTCAGATGCTTCAAAGATCTCAATCAACCCAGGGAATCTTTCTTTTATTCATTTCTACAGGAATTTCTTCAGAGATTCCTCCTGGAATATCTTTACAGGGATTCCTCCCGAAATTTTCCCAGCAATGTCTTCAATTTCAACAATTACTCCAGAAAAATTTCTACATGGGTTCCTCTAAAAATTGTTCCACAGATTTCTTTAGGAATTGCTCTAGAGATTTCTTCGGCGATTCATCCAGAGACTCCTGCAAGAACGTTGTCAAAGGGTTTTCCCAGGAATCTTCCAGGTGTTAGGCAAGGATTCCTCAAAGGATTCTCCCAGAGATTCTTCTAGAGATTACTCTAAGGATTCTTCCATGTAATACTACAAAGAGTTCTCCATACTTTTTCCTAGAAGGGATCATCCAGGGATCTTTAGGGACTACTCTAATCCAAACATGGTTTTCGCGACCTCCCATCGTCTCGTCAGCTCGCTTTATGAAAACGAGGCTCTAAGGATTTCTTCATTCCTTGTTGAGCTACCGTGCGAGACAGTCGACAGTTCTCGTGTGTCTGGGTTCACCCCCGTTTTTTCCAAATCTTTGGTTTAACGAAGCTTAGTGCAAAGTGTTTTTTATTGCAGTGAGAAGCCTTAGTTCGGCTTGGAAGCGAAACACTTTCGGAAAAGCTATTGTGTTGCCGTTTAATCGAGTTTTGCGCAAAAGTATTGAACATTTTCGCCATTGCGTGGTTCTTTTCCGATCACATCGTCCCGTGTGGTACCTGAGTGATCATCGTTTGTGGTGTGCGTATAGCGTGCACAGCGGTGCGCTCTCCACGCCGACAGTGGTCACCATCGTTATCGACGCCTGTGTTGGTTGGTGGCAGGCAGGTGAGAGACCAACCACACATACACCGTACCAGCGAACCAGGAACCAGTTCGTCCTTTTTGATCACGTGTATCATCGAAGGCAGCTCGCACCCCGTCCCGTGTGCTACCTGTGTGCAGTGTCGAGTTCATCAGTGTGATCATCGTTTGTGGTGTGCATATAGCATGGACAGCGGAGATCAACCACACATCCACACGTCCCAGCGAATGGTCGTTCGCTACTTGCTACCTCTCCCCAAGCGTAGACGCCCATGGGTTACAGCATCATCGACGGCGCCAGCGTGGATAGAGTAAAAGATAAGTACCTCTCGTTGTTCTTCTCCTCTTCACGTCTTTTTTGATCAGTTTTTACTGCGTGTGAAAGTTTTCCCTCTTCCATTTCCCCTTTGTATGTGTGTTTTTTTTCAGTTTGATTCAATTGCCATTTCTGTGAATAGAGGTCCCCAAGCAAACTGCCACGAACACCAACGCACAATCAATCTTACACAAGTCGATTTCCTCAGAATGAAAACGTTTCGATGTTTGTTTGACGTCATTGAGCTTTCGGTCAACGGCAGGCCAACAAGGAAGTGATTGTTTTGCAGCAATTCTGTTTATATTTGGATTCTCACAGCAAACAAGAGCAATGTTGTGACAGTTCTCACAGCAAACAAAGAAAATTTTGTCAACATTGCACTACTACGCAGGCAACTGGATTGGTCTATAGTGTTAGTTTAAGTTATTCTTGCGCCCTTTGCGGTGTTAAGGGGACACGGGAGACCGTGTTATTTTCCCTATCTTTTGTCTCACTCTAACAATTATCATCAAAACTTTGCCGAAGCAAATCTCGAGTTTTAGTGAACCGATGAAGCTGAAAATTTAATCGGTTGTGCACCACATATATAGAATATAGTGATAAATTTTTCACATCCATATATGGAGTGGTACTTGAGATCTGCTTCTTCAAATGGATAGGATGATTATGATGACGTCCCGTGCGGCCTTAAGCTACCGCAATGGGTGTAGATGATGATGGCGGGGGAACGTCGTATCCCCTCACTGAGTCTATGCGGTTGGCTTCGAATGTGTTGAACCAACAAAACACAGACACCTCTATGCCCAATCCATGTGTGTCCCCTCAGTCTGATGTGTCTCAAATGGACACCAATAATCTATCATCTCCAACGTCCCCCCGCCTCAAGGCCTACCCGCCCGACTCTGCTGGGCCTTTTGTTGTTTTCTTTCGATCCAAAGGCAAACGGTTGAACACTATGCAGATCAGTAAGGATCTGACTAAGCGATTCTCTTCCGTTGTCGCCATTGACACGGTGGGTTCTAGTAAGCTGCGCGTCACCGTCTGTGACCGTAAACAGGCCAATGAGATTGTGGCCTGTGAGCTCTTTACTCGTGAGTATCAAACTTATCTGCCAAGCCATCGGGTTGAGATTGCGGGAGTGGTCACCGAATGCAGTATGACCTGCGAAGAATTGATGCAGGGTTGTGGTCGCTTCAAAAACCCTTCTCTCCCATCTGTCCCCATACTGGAATGCAAGCAATTGCATTCCGTATCCCTGGTGGGAGAAAAGAAGATCTATTCACATTCAGACTCCTTCTGTGTGACCTTTTCCGGATCTGCTTTGCCGAACTTTCTAGTAATCGGCAAACTTCGTTTACCTGTGCGGCTGTACGTACCGAAGGTAATGAATTGCACCAATTGCAAGCAGCTGGGCCATACTGCCCAGTATTGCTGCAATAAACCTCGCTGTGCTTCTTGCGGGGAGAGACATGTGGATGGTGCATGTAGTATACCGCCAAAATGCGTTTATTGCAACGAAAGTCCACCACATGCTCTCGAAAACTGCCCGACGTACGTACGCCGACAGCAACATCAGCGACGCTCTTTAGTGCAGCGCTCTCGGCAGAGTTTTGCCGAGATGTTGAAAAAGGTTGCTCCGTCCGCTGAATCACAAAATATCTACTCTTCTCTGTCTCTTGATGATCAGGGCTCCGACTCTGAGGTTGGTGGAGGAATTTCCTTCGTTTTCAAGGGTTCAACGAGGAAGCGTGTGAGACTCCAGAGACCCACAAAAAAGCCTCGGAATCTGCCTAGCAGTGATGACCCACCAACCATGAAAAATACTAAGCCTATCGCGAAAGTCTCAAAGCTTTCACCTCCTGGATTCAAACTCCAAGAGGAAAGAGACTTTCCGCCGCTATCGGGAAAATCTAAAATCCCAAATATCCCAAAATTTCAGACTGCTCAGCCAAAAGAAAGCTCACATTCGGAGCCCCTAGGACAACCTCAGGGCGTTCCTATGTTTACGCTTTCTGGCATCATGGATATCATCCTTAACTTCTTCAATGCTTCCGACCCACTGAAGAACATTGTCAAAGGATTGCTTCCATGTGTGACTCCACTTTTGAAACAGCTGGCTTCTAGAATGCCCCTCCTTGCAACGATCATATCTTTTGATGGATAAATTATCCACAGAGGTCGGTGATATAATTCTGTTCTACACTGGAACTGTCGTAGTATTATGCCTAAATTAGATAGTTTTAAATTTTTAATTAGTCATTTACAGTGCGATGTTTTTGCGTTATCAGAAACATGTCTAACACCTGATGTGACCCTTCCTTTCCATGATTTTAATATTATTCGCTTGGATCGATCCGACTCATATGGAGGAGTGCTTTTGGGGATCAGAAAGCATCACTCGTTCTACAGAGTCGATCTGCCGCCGATGTAAGGCATTGAAGTCGTTGCATGTCAGGTGACTATCCGAGGCAAAAGCCTCAGTGTCGCCTCCATATATCTTCCTCCGAGATCGGCGATATCTCGCAGAGATCTCAATCACATCTGCTCAGTTATGCCTGAACCACGGTTATTCATTGGGGATTTCAACTCCCACGGAACAGGCTGGGGGGAACTGTATGACGACCACCGATCAACGTTGATATATGACCTCTGCGACGACTTCAATATGACAATCCTCAACACTGGGGAAGTTACACGAGTGGCACCTCCAGCTCAAGATGGAAGTCCTAGGGATAGCCGTTTAGACCTCTCAATATGTTCAAGCTTGTTATCGCTGGATTGTTCATGGAGGGTAATCCAGGATCCCCATGGTAGCGATCACTTGCCGATCGTAGTTTCAATTTCCAATGGAACACAACAGTCTCCATCCATCGATCTCGCCTACGACCTCACGAAACACATTGACTGGGGAAAATACGCAGAAACGATCATTGATGGAGAACAAGCGGTAGAAGTACTTCCTCCGTTGGAAGAGTATCGATTTTTATCCGAGTTGATTCTTAACAGCGCGATTCAAGCACAACGCCGTCCGGTGCCAGGTCCGTCGGTTCGTAAAAAGCCTCCCAATCCGTGGTGGGATGACGAGTGTAAGGAACTCTATCGCGAGAAATCCGCCGCGTTTAAAGTCTTTCGGAAACGTGGTTCAATTGACAACTATGAGCGCTATTCTTCCCTTGAACGCAAGTTTAAAAACTTGGTTAAAGCGAAGAAAAGCGGTTATTGGCGTCATTTTGTGGAAGGATTATCGCGTGAGACCTCGTTAAGAACGCTTTGGACCATCGGAAGAAGAATGCGTAATACATCGTCAGTTAATGAGGATCGAGAGAGCTCTCCTCGGTGGATTATCGATTTCGCTAAGAAAGTTTGTCCGGATTCCGTTCCTGTTGATCGCGTGCGTCGAAATATTCCGGTGGATAGGGACGCCATGGATAGACCGTTTTCGATGGTTGAATTCTCACTTGCTCTCCTTTCATGTAACAATTCCGCTCCAGGAATGGATCGAATCAAGTTCAATTTGCTTAAGGGCCTCCCTGACGTCGCAAAGAGGCGCCTATTGAACTTGTTTAATCACTTTCTGGAGTGTAACATTGTTCCGAATGACTGGAGGCAGGTGAGAGTAATAGCCGTCCAAAAACCCGGGAAACCCGCGTCGAACTATAATTCGTACCGTCCAATTGCGATGTTGTCGTGTATTCGCAAGTTGTTAGAGAAGATGATTCTCTTTCGACTGGATAAATGGGTTGAATCGAATGACATGCTGTCAGATACGCAGTTTGGTTTTCGCAGAGCCAAAGGAACGAACGAGTGTCTTGCGCTGCTTTCTTCTGAAATTCAAATTGCCTTTGCCAAAAAGGAGCAGATGGGTACAGTGTTTTTGGATATTAAGGGTGCTTTTGACTCAGTTTGTGTTGATGTCCTTTCCGACAAACTCCGCGTAAGTGGCCTTTCATCAATTTTGAACAATTTTTTGTACAATTTGTTGTCCGAGAAGCATATGAGTTTTACTCATAGCAACTTGTCAGTTTCACGAATTAGCTACATGGGTCTTCCCCAGGGATCATGTCTGAGTCCCCTTCTTTATAATGTTTATGTGAGAGACATTGATGACTGTCTCATGGAAAATTGCTCGTTAATACAGCTTGCAGACGATTGTGTTGTTTCTGTCACAGGATCAACAGCAGCTGAACTACAAGGACCCTTACAAGATACTCTGGACAATTTGTCTACTTGGGCCTTAAAGCTGGGTATCGAATTCTCTGCAGAGAAAACTGAGATGGTTGTCTTTTCAAAGAAACACAAACCTGCCAAGTTTCCGCTTACACTCATGAGTAAGACAATCACTCATAGCATGTCTTCTAAATACCTCGGGGTCTGGTTCGACGCCAAATGTACCGGGGGGAAACACATTGCGTATCTGACACAGAAATGCCAAAAACGAATCAACTTCATGCGAACTATAACCGGAACATGGTGGGGAGCCCATCCGGAAGATCTGATCAAGCTGTACCAAACAACCATCTTGTCGGTCTTAGAGTATGGTAGCTTTTGTTTTCAATCCGCGGCGAAAACACACATGCTGAAGATACAGCGGATTCAGTACCGTTGTCTTCGCATCGCGCTAGGCTGCATGAACTCGACTCACACAATGAGTTTAGAGGTACTTGCAGGAGTACAGCCCCCGACAGATCGTTTCGTGGAGTTAACACTCAGGTTCCTTATCCGTTGTGAGATTCTCAATCCATTGGTTATTGAAAACTTCGAAAAGCTGCTTGAACATAACCCTCAAACTCGTTTCATGAGTGTGTACTACCGGTACATGACGCTGGAGGTCAGCCCATCTTCGGTTAACACCAATCGTGACAACTTCCTAGACTTCGACTGTTCCACTGTAGTATTTGATTTGTCCATGAAGCAAGATATCCATGGTACACCAGATCACTTTCGTTCAAAGTTTATCCCTCCCATGTTTGCAAGTAAATTCGGGCATGTCAGCGAGAACCGACAGTTCTTCACTGATGGATCAAAAATGGATGATATCACTGGTTTCGGTGTTTACAACGTTTTTCATAGCGCCTCCTTTATGCTGCAAAAGCCATGTTCTGTATATGTTGCTGAGCTAGCAGCTATACATTACACCTTAGAGTACATCAGTTCTCTCCCACCCGAGCACTTCTTCATTTTTTCCGACAGTCTAAGCTCTCTGGAGGCTGTTCGATCAATGAAGCCGGTGAAGCACTCAGCGTACTTCCTGAATAGAATACGCCAAGCATTGAGTGCTTTGTCAAATCGCTCTTACACTATTACCCTAGCTTGGGTCCCTTCCCATTGCTCCATTCCGGGCAATGAGAAAGCGGACTCTTTGGCTAAGGTAGGCGCTAAAGAAGGCGATGTTTACGAGCGTCAAATCACCTACGATGATTTTTTTGCATTGGCCCGTCGGGAGATCTTGATCATCTGGCAACAGAAATGGAGAGACGGAGAAATGGGTAGATGGCTGCATTCCATATTTCCACAGGTGTCGAAAAAACCATGGTTTAAGGGGTTGGGCATGAGCCGTGATTTCATTCGTGTCATGTGTCGGCTTATGTCCAATCACTATTCGTTAAGCGCGCATACCCACCGTATTGGGCTCTCAGAAAGCAATCTCTGTGTTTGCGGCGTGGCTTACCAGGATATCGAACATGTCGTATGGGGATGCGGTGAGCATCGTAGCATCAGATTTGATCTGACTGAAACTCTCCGGATCCGTGGAAGACAGCAGATACCTGTTAGGGAAGTGTTGGCGGGCCTTGATTTGGAATATATGAATTTTATTTACCTGTTTTTGAAGCGTATCAATATCCGAGTTTGATTGTCGTTCGTTCCCTGTCTTTCGTTTTCCCCTTCAGTTTGTCCTCTTCTCGTTGTGTCTCCCACAAACCGTTTCTGTTTAGTTTCGTTACAGATCTGGATATTCTGTCCCATCAACATAGAAATCTAAATAGCTTAAGAAATCCTGAAAAATCCTTTCCTTTCCTGTTGTATAAATGTATTCACTGATTCTACCCCATTACCCCGAATGCCATTTCCCCGAATCCCATCACCCCGAATTCCATTACCCCGAATGCACCATAACCCCGAATTCCATAACTCCGAATGCTATTTCCGCGATTCACATGATGATATTGATGATATTTCCCAATGATTTTGAAATTCGGGGTAATGTCATTCGGGGTGATGGGTCGTTCGGGGTTTTGGAATTCGGGGTAATGGCGTTCGGGTTAATGGCATTCGGGGTAATGGGATTCGGGGTAATGGGGTAGAATCGTATTCACTAGCCTTAAAACTTCCCCATACTAACATAGTTATTGAAATACAGTCAAACCTCCATGAGTCGATATTGAAGGGACCATCGACTCATGGAAATATCGAGTCATGGAACAGCTATTCTTTGGAAAGCTGTATGAAGGGACCATCATAGTAACCATGATTTTATGTTTTTAGTATGGTTCCATGAGTCGATATCGAGTAATGGAACATCGACTCATGGAGGGATGACTGTAAATAAAATGTAAACAATGTAAAAAAAAAGAAAAGATTTCGGCTCTGTTATGCCCTACGGCACCTGAGCCTTTCAAATAAACGAATTAAGTAAAAAAAAGGATTTCTTGATGAAATATTTCTAGAGGTTCCTTCAGGGATGGCTCAAAGAATTTCTTCAGCTATTTCTCCAGGAATTTAACCGTTTTTTTTTTCCATAAACTCCTTCAGTAAAGGAATTCCTCGTGCAATTGCAGGAAAAATTCTTGGAGGAATCCTTGAAGGCACTTCTAGAGTAATTTCTGATTAAATCCTTGGAGGAATTCATGAGGAAACCCCTAGAAGAATTTGTGCAGATATTTTCTAAGGCCATTAACAAATTCCTGGAAAAAAATCGGGATATTTTGGAGGACTATTTAGAAAATTCGTTGGATTGATTCATGTAGGGGAAGGGGTGGTAAAATGAACACTTTAAGGAAATCATCTTGTTTCTGATAGAAAAACGAGAAATTTGTATAGTTCTATCGCACAACATCAAAAATAAGGATGTAATCTATAGCAGCGACATGGATTCAGACTAAAGCAGCTTAATTTTCACATATTTTCATCGCAATCGAAAAGCGATGCAAATGTTCATTTTACTTGCACTATGTTGGTAAAATGAACATCGGTTGGTGGTAAAATGAACACCACGCAAAAAACGTGAGCAAAATAAATATTTCTGAAAATTTTCATTGCCCCACCGCAAAAACATCCATTAATGATTGTAACCCATTCAAAAAGAATTCTAAAGGTATCAGATTTAACATCATATCATAACGATATTCACCTCACTGAAAAACCTCAAGTCTTCCGAGCTTAAAATTACGTCAGTTCTAATTTTCAAACGTGGTTTTCTAAAATCTTAGTTTTCTTTGATATTTTCACTTCAATTGACCTCCGTATCAACTCGAACACTCAGATTTATGCTCTAAATCGTCCGTGTGTGATAAAAAATCATCGAAATTTGTTTTTTCTCGGTGAAAGGAACGGTGTTCATTTTACCACCCCTGTTCATTTTACCACCACTTCCCCTAACAATTTCCTTGGAGATATCCCTGGAAGAATTCTTGAAGGCAACTCTTGAAGTATACATTTTTAGAATTCCTGGAGAAATTCCTTGTGGAATCTCTGATGAAATTCCTTGTGGAATTCATGGAGAAATCCCTGAAGAAATCACCGGATTGTTTCCTGAAGGAATATCGAGAGGTTTAGCTAGGGAAATTTCTGCAGAAATTACAGGAGTAATTCTTTAAGATTCCTGGAGGAATTCTTGTTTAAAACCAATATTTTTTTATAGATTTTCCGGGTGGAATCCTTGGAGTAGTCTCTCGAAAGATTTCTGGAGGATGCTCTATAACAATATCAGGAGAAAAAGTTTAAAGAATCTTTGAAGAAATCTCTGGGGCAATCCCTGGAATAATTGCTTGAAAAGTTCTCGAAAAAGTCCTTGGAGAAATTCCTGGGGGAATCCTAATAAAGATCATACTGAAGGAACCTATGGAGGTATTACTCTTAGCAAAATCTCTAGAAGAATCCTTGTAGAGATTTTTCTGCAGAAATCCCTGAAATAATCTGTGGAGGATCCCTAGTGTGACACCTCATAGAATTCGTGGAGAAATTTCTGAAGGTATTCCTGGAGCCCTATCGGAACCGGTAAAAAAAAATTAGTAACGATCAAAAGTTCTTCCTGTAGGAATCTCTGTAGGGTACAATCCCTGGAAAGCTTCGAATGAATTACAGGAGAAATC
The DNA here is from genome assembly GCF_002204515.2 of Aedes aegypti. Classification (NCBI taxonomy): domain Eukaryota; kingdom Metazoa; phylum Arthropoda; class Insecta; order Diptera; family Culicidae; genus Aedes; species Aedes aegypti. The sequence continues at coordinate 59,461,419 of NC_035108.1, read as the reverse complement.
TCTGGACAAGTGTCTGGAGAAGGGGCAGGTGGAAACATTGGAGATATTTCGGGAGGAACTCTTAATGGAATCTCTGGAGGTTTTTTGAAGGAATTTCTGAAGCTTATTCGTTAGCGATAAAACGTCAGTTTACTTAGAACAGTGATTCCCAAACTTGTTTGACTTTCGCCCCTTTGAAGCCAACATATTTAAGAATCGCTCCCCTAAATGAATATATGTATAAAAAGTTTGTCAAACTATCAGGTTTACTAGTGTAGTAATTTGGCCATGAATCGCAAATCAGTCCGATGCATTTTCGTCAAAATTGAGTTGATATTATTTTTCAAAATATTGTTAATTGATCTCTCAGCTGCACTAACAATTTCACAATATTTCTTCAGTAAGATTAGGAAATCCACTAAATTAAATTATCCCGTAACGAAACGTATCCGCATATCAATCACATTACAGATTTCTGCAACATGTTAAAATAAGGAATAAGGTAATTCAACGAGCTTTTATTTTTGATTCTATGAAAGAAAGTCATGGAAGAATAGTGTTTTTATTTGCACCATTCTCAATCGTCGATTTACCGAGCTTGGTAACTTGAAAACATCAAAAATCTTATGGGAGTCAAAAATATAATGACTTTTTACTTCTCCCTTTCATAAATTTCGTCTTCTTGAAAGAGTTGGATAGTGCTTGACTTTATAGAAAATGAATATTTGTATCAGCCATATTTGAAACTTTCCGTATTTAGCAAATAGTGATTTTATCCATTGTACCCGATTTTTGACCGTCAGATTTCACAAAAGTTTCAAAATAGGTGGTACAGTCGCCTCTCCACATCTCGATATCGAAGGGACCATCGAGATAGGGAGAGATCGAGACAAAGAAACAATTTTTGATGAATACTAGATTGAAAGTAATACACAAACAAACGTCATGTGGCGCTCCTAATTTGTTTTGAATTTAAAAACTTTGGTCTAGTAACCTCAGATAATGGTCATATCGACATACGGAGAGAAAATTGAGAACGAAAAATCAACAGAAACACGTCGAGATATGGAGATATCGAGATAAGGAGGATATCGAGATATGGAGGGTAAAAATGTATGCAGACTGAAGGGACTTATGAAACCATCGACATAGGGAGAGATATCGAGATGTAGAACATCGAGATGTGGAGAGTCGACTGTATTATGAAACCAAAATTCCAAAATAAATGCCGATTTTTGTTTTTCACATTAGCTGCCTAATCTTAAGTACCCCAACAAAAAGTACTGAATATATGCTCTGATTTTGAAATAAGTTCCAAGAAAATCCAACAGCTCCAACAAATGTCTCGGTTCAGAAATACTTCCAATGCATCTGTGATTAAAAACTATTAAAATCTACGTTAAATTTTGATAAAATCTTAGTATCTGATCCATGTTTGAAAAATATAACCATGTTGTTTTTGACATTCATAAAGAATTTTATTTTAGGATTCAAACATAAGTATGCTTAAACGTACAACCAAATAGAGGTAACATAGTTAAATCTCCTATACTGTAATTGTAATTGTAATTGCTCAATCCACACCCTGGCAGACAATTATCCGCCCATCTAGACACGGGCTGGGTGAGGACCTACCAAGCCTCCCCCGTTAACATGTCCTATACCGTTTAGCACACCGGGATCTTCCACAAGCAGGCGCCGGAATTAAAGCGGTCCCACAAGCTTCAGATACATTAAATAGATATAGTCCCTCTGGCACTAAACCGAATAGCGGCCTTCATATCATCACTAGCATTGCCTATCCCGCACGCCAAACAGAATGCCGGAAGTAGCGTGCCGTGTAGAACATCCGATGTTCTACACAGCACATCACCTCCGACACCATGCTCAACGTACAGCAAAGACATCGCTAATAAAAAGCGGAATGCGTCATTCGATTCAGTGCCAGAGGGACTATAAATGTAACGAAGAGGAAATGAAAAGATAGTAGAGATGGTTTGATTGTTGGATTGCTGAAACGAGAAGAAATAAAGTCATTACGTTAAAACGTGGTTTTTATAGTTGAATAAATGTATCGATAGTTTCTCATCTGTTTCTTTTCCGTGTCGTAGTTGCGTCGATTCTATCCACCTCGAGTTTTGTCGTCTCCGCTCGAGCAATGAGGACCGCGATGAAATGAAAATAATAAAATATGATCATTAGTGTTTATCTATTATTTAATGTGGTTCTCATTTGCTTTTAAATACCTAAGTAACATGTGAACTCTGCCTCTATCAGAAAATTCTAATGAATTATATTTTATTCTCCTGCACTTTCCCTAACACAAAGTATTCCTATTTAGTAAGACATTTACAAGTGCAAAAGCGCAAATAAAAGTGTGGGACCTCATCGAATCATGTTGATGCCCTCAGAGCACTCATTCTTCGATTTGCGAAAAATGAGTCCGCTGAAAACACCGACCCGACTCGACGCAATCGCGCACCTCTACCAACGCCTCCGCACATGTAAAAACTTCTGCGATAAACCTGTGGTGTGAAAGAAATGCGCAATATTATTTTGATTTCAATCCTAACTGCATGACCCGTAGGCTCTATGCGTATGATTGTTCATTATTTTAGCTAAATATACCAGTTATTCCTGTACATCAGAAGAAAAGAAAAACGATTAAGAATATCTTGCAGCGTAAAGTTTAAGTGATCAAATATTAATCCTTTCTTCGAACCTAATTTCATTATACATTGGGTTATGCTATGCTTCGCGTGTGATACGAACAATTAGATTTATCAATATAATGCATTAGCATCCAAACAAATACCCTAGAAAATTTTCTTATTGTCCGACAAACATTTCAAAACAATTACGAACTGCAAAAATTCAACGGTAACTTTACTCAACAAAGCTTTCATTCGATCACCCTTAAAATACACAGTCATCAGTAGACCATGCACTATAATATCATCCTAATATAACGCAGAGCTAAAAATCCTCTCTTGCGTTACCCAATCTGAACAAGAAAACATTTTCAAATACTTCCCATAATTTGTGCACGGCAAAACAGATTCCACTTTCTACGTAATGTAACCTAGTATGAACAGCTGCCCAACTCTCCAGACCTGCGCCCTCCAAGATCCAAGGTGCTGCTGCCTTACGTTCAAAACTTCTTTCCTCAAAGTCTGTCTATCAATTTCGAACTCTATTGCATACTACCATACCAATCAGACCCTATTCCTGACAAGACACAGAGTCATAACCCCAATGTGATGGATTTACCCAGTAAATCCACAACCTTGTCCTAACCCCTCTTACGTTTCGCTATCCTCGAAAGTCACCCATATTGATGCTTGGCAAAAAATATCAGTATTCAATCCACAAATCCCAAATTACACCACATTACGTTGGTCCGTTTGGCGTCGCCGGTGGATACCTGTTCTGACATTCGTTTCTTTTAAACTCCATTTCAACCATGTCCCTCCACTTTATCAATACGAATGTTGACGAATCACGATAATCTGAAGATCGTGACCAGAACGGAGGTAGGATATATCACTAGGGACCAACTACCACCAACATAGTTAAATCTCCTATACTGCCCATAAAAGCATAACTGTCCCATATAGATATTCGAACCAACACTTTTTTTCGTCACAACATCCATGTTTTAATTTATGCTTTAATATTCATATGAAAATTAACACACTTTGTTTGAAAATGTTGTGGAAAAATATGAAGTTGGTGCAGTCCCATATTGAAAAATAAAGGCATAACAGTCTCTATATCAACTTTTGACTCAAATAGCAATTGCAAAACGTGAATTGTGTTCAAGTTTATATTTTTTGCTAATTATTATAAGCAAAATGAGTTATCTGTGCTATTATGTTAAATGAAAAAAAATGTAGAAATGTACTACAAAATTATGAATATTTGTATGAGAAGAAAAAACTCAAACTTTGAGTGCTATTTTCTCAATGCCTACTAATTCAATATGGGACAGTTATGCCTTTATGGGCAGTATAATTTGTATGATTCTTTAATTTCATTACTAGTACTTTCGCCCCCTTTCTATGCGTTTTCGCCCCCAAATTCAGTTTTACAAATTTTCGCCCCCTGAACCTGAAAATCGCCCCCAGGGGGGCGAATTCGCCCACTTTGGGAATCACTGACTTAGAAGTTCAAAACATGAATATTGACTTGTCGAATGATACCGATTTGTTATATTATCATTTTTTTCTAATTTGGCCTAACGGAAACGGTTATGAGTATCCGGATATAATAATGTTATGTTTGTGAGGCCAAGATAGCCGTAGTGGTAAACACTCAGATTTTCAGCAAGACCAAGCTGAAAGACATGGGTTCGAATACCATCGGTCGAGGATCTTTTCGAGTTGGGAATTTTATCGACTTCCCAGAACATAAAGTATTTTTGTGCCTGCCACACGATATACACATGTACAAATGTACAATCGGCAAAGATAGCTCTCAGAAAATAACCGTAAAATTTCTCATAGGAACACTAAACTGAGAAGCAGGCTCTGTTGCCGTTGCGACGTAACGCCAGAAGCAAGAAGAAGAAGTTTTTGTTTGGTATTTATCATTGAGTCTATTTTGATCGGGATGAAAAATCATGAATTTTGAGCTATCGCATGATGGGTATATGATGGTCTGACCATGTCCACATCACACTCTACCGGAACCGGTTCTGAAATTTTTCGACCAAATCCGGTCAAAACTAGTTGGTGGTACACTTAATGAATAACTCACCTGATGGCTGAAACCGGCCCACGTCTCCACATCGTTCCCGGTAACTAATCTTCTGACACTTTTGCCACGGTCCGAAGTACCCCCGATCCTCTAAAATAAAACATAAAACAGATTAGTCTCATTTGGCACGCGCCACTATCCCATGTGTTAAACACTTACCTCCCCCTCGACTCTCGTAGTACGCCCATATCGGCACCCCGACGGCAGTGGCACTGATCACCAGGCAGAAGAATCCCAAACAGGTCACCAGTATTGCGTAGATGTTCGAACTTAAGGCCATCGTTGGTGCATCGCTCGGGCCGTGCTGTGGCTGCTAGGTGGCAGGTACTTCCTTTAGGATTCCCCTCCCTTAAAATGGGAACAGAGGCGGACGTGTGCTTGATCAACCGGCTGCAGGTGTTCCACCAAATTCCACTGGAATGTGTCGTAAGCTGTTACCGCCTGTCGATCGTATAAAATCGTTCGTTACGCTTCTTGTGTTGCGATGGTTGGCGCGCGGGTCGTTGGATCTCTCAGCTGAATACTGAAAACGGGTTGGACAATTGGGGATCGATTAGATTATACCTATGGTTACGAGCGGATGTGCAGTGAATACGAATTGGAAATCGATTTGTACTGACTAAATTGACGAATCTGTTTGTTGGTTTCCCGGTTAGGATCTTGACCAAAAAGTGCAATGAACACCTGCAATTAGTTGGGGCTGAGAATAAGTGAGGATTGAAAGATTTGCGGTTTTGATCGACAAAATTGTCAAAGACACTCGGGGATTCACGCTTTCCGCCATCACATAGACATGCCCAGAATAATGCACATTCGAAGCGATGAATAGCTTGAAGGGATTTTCCATACAAGCGATGCACTCATTAAAGCTGATGACTTTGTTGAATAATCAAATAGATATGATCATAAGATATTCGTGTTCGGCTTAGTGCGTAGTTTTGAAATCTCTGTCAGGCGTGTTTGATGGCACAGAAAAATACAAATCGTTGTTTGTTGATTTTCGATTGCTGGTCACAAATATTGGTAACAGGTTGGACAAGTTATTTACGCTGCATTCCTTCATTTGTTGACAAGACTACCGGTTTCGTCAAACATACATATTTGACTTGGACAATGACCACTTCATACATTCAAAGTTGTATGCTACGTTTTTACTGATTTTTCTTTCATCTCACCGTCCACCTTACGTAGATGAGTTTATTTTCAATCATAACTTTTAATATTTTGTCATCCAATGAGTTGTTTTATGCCAGTCAAACTTAACCAGTTCATACTAAATTTATAACAAAAATTAAATTACAGTCGACTCTCCACATCTCGATATCGAAGGGACCATCGAGATAGGGAGAGATCGAGACATAGCACAAATTTTTAATGAATACTAGATTAAAAATCACTCCGTTACCACGAAAATCCAAAACAAACAGACGTCGGTCTTTAAAAATTGTTTTTGATCACTAAAATTTAGTCCATATGAGCATATCGACATGGAGAGAAAATCGGGAATGAAAATCGCATTGAGATAGGGAGATATCGAGATAAGGAGAATATCGAGATATGGAGAGTGAAAATGCATGCAGAATGAAGGGACCGAAGAAATCATCGAGATAGGGAGAGATATCACTGACCACACCAGAAATTTGGAATTTTAGTTTCTGTTCATATTTCTTATATTCAGGTTTATAATTTCCGTAAGAATAGATGATAGTCTGATCATTTATCGTATCGGCAATGATAAATATCGAGATGTGGAGAGTCGACTGTATCATCAACTTATATATGAAAATTAGATAAATAGATGAGATCCCCTCATCTACGCCTATACCTTCCACTATTCTCCAAGGAGTTTTCTCAGTTGTATTAAATCCCAATGAATCCAATTTTCCAGTTAGAGGCTATACGGTACTTGTTGTTCTGCTGAGATACAGCAGTGGGAGGCGAGTGGGTGGACCGTCCTACATGGAGGGGTAGCTGAATTTTTAGGACTAAGAGTGCTTTGTTGGAAATGAAAGAAACAGTCGACTTCAGTATTACCTTTTTAGATTTTTTTTTAAACTACATATATTAAAACCAAATATTTAAAGTTTCAGTGGTTTGAGAAAAATAACAAGCTCATTCTTCGAGTTGAATGAGATGAAGTGTGTCAATTTCAGCTTAGGATCCTTGAGACAACAATTTTTTACTGACTCCTACAATTTCATCTGACTTACATATCCAACATAGTTTAGTTGTCAATCAATCATATAAATGTTCCATAATCCACAATCTCTCCACAATTACAGTCAACTCTCCCTAACTCGATATTGAAGAGTCCATCGAGTTAAGGAGGTACCTATTGATTTATAGAATATAAAATGCGAACTAATGGAACATCGAGGTAGCCATGAAAACAAAAAACGGTTTTCTAACTCGATACACGGTGCTCCCCAGAGCGTTATTACACTCCAACCTCTTTTTACGACCGTTTTTTTACCGACGTTTCTTTTTCCGACCACTTTTTTACGACTGAAATTCAGATTAACGACTGTTTTTATAAATGATCATTATCTTAAAAAGTATTCAAAATAGAGGATCATGATGTTCAGCAAAATTGTTCAGTAGTTCAAGGGCTAACCACCATGGTCATTCAATTGCGGAATTCTGCCACTAGGCGACGCTAGTGAGCATACAACTTTTGTTTTGCGGATAGCTAAGGATCCTGACCACTTAGAAAGATGGCGTCTTCGACTAAGTTGTTCAGTAGCTCAAGGACTATCATTATAAACGTTATTTAGTTCAAAATTTTGCCACCAGGCGGCGCTAGTGAGCATGAAACTTTTGTTTGCGGATATCTCAGGATCCTGGCCACTTAGAAAGATGGCGTCTTCGGCAGAGTTATTCAGTAGCTCAAAGACTATCATTATAAAAGCTATGAGATTCAAAATTTTGCCACCAGGCGGCGCTAGTGAACATGAAACTTTTGTTTTGCGGTTATCTAAGGATCCTAGCCACTTTTAAAGATGGCGCCTTCGGCAAAGTTGTTCAGTAGCTCAAACGCTATCATTATAAAAGTTATGAGATTCGAGATTTTGCCACCAGGCGGCGCTAGTGAGCATAGAATTTTTGTTTTCTGGATAGCTCAGGATCCTGACCACTTAGAGAGATGGCGTCTTCGGCAAAGTTGTTCAGTAGCTCAAGGGCTATAAAAGCTATGAGATTTAAAATTTTTCCACCAGACGGCGCTAGTGAGCATGAAGCTTTTGTTTTGCGGATATCTAAGGATCCTGGCCACTTAGAAAGATGTCGCCTTCGGCAGAGTTATTCAGTAGCTCAAAGACTATCATTATAAAAGCTATGAGATTCAAAATTTTGCCACCAGGCGGCGCAAGTGAACATGAAACTTTTGTTTTGCGATTATCTAAGGATCCTAGCCACTTAGAAAGATGGCGTCTTCGGAAAAGTTGTTCAGTAGCTCAAGCGCTATCATTATAAAAGTTATGAGATTCGAAATTTTGCCACCAGGTGGTGCTAGTGAGCACATAATTTTTGTTTATTCTAGCCAAGAGATTCGAGATTTTGCCACCAGCCGGCGCTAGTGAGCATAGAATTTTTGTTTTCCGGATAGCTCAGGATCCTGACCACTTAGAGAGATAGCGTCTTCGGCAAAGTTGTTCAGTAGCTCAAAGACTATCATTATAAAAGCTATGAGATTCAAAATTTTGCCACCAGGGGGCGCTAGTGAGCATAATATTTTTGTTTTGCGGATAGCTCAGGATCGTAGCCACTTAGAAAGATGGCGTCTTCGGCAAAGTTGTTCAGTATCTCAAGGACTATCATTATTCTAGCCAAGAGATTCAAAATTTTGCCACCAGACGGCGCTAGTGAGCATTGAATGTTTGTTTTGCGGATATCTCAGGATCCTGGCCACTTAGAAAGATGGCGTCTTCGGCAAAATTGTTCAGTATCTCAAGGACTATCATTATTCTAGCCAAGAGATTCAAAATTTTGCCACCAGGCGGCGCTAGTGAGCATAGAATTTTTGTTTTGCGGATAACTTAGGATCCTGGCCACTTAGAAAGATTGCGTCTTCGGCAAAGTTGTTCAGTAGCTCGAGCGCTATCGTTATAAAAGTTATGAGATTCGAAATTTTGCCACCAGGCGGCGCTAGTGAGCATGAAACTTTTGTTTTGCGGATATCTCAGGATCCTGGCCACTTAGAAAGATGGCGCCTTCGGCAAAGTTGTTCAGCAGCTCAAGGACTATCATTATAAAAGTTATGAGATTCAAAATTTTGAACCAGGTGGCGCTAGTGAGCATGAAACTTTTGTTTTGCGGATAGCTCAGGATCCTGGTCACTTAGAAAGATGGCGTCTTGGGCAAAGTTGTTCAGTAGCTCAAGCGCTATCATTATAAAAGTTATGAGATTCAAAATTTGCCACCAGATCCTGAGCTATCTGGCAAACAAATAATCGATGCTCACTAGCGCCGCCTGGTGGCAAAACTTTGAATTTAATAGCTTTTATAATGATAGTCCTTGAGCTACTGAACAACTTTGCCAAAGACGCCATCTTTCTAAGTGGCCAGGGTCCTGAGCTATCCGCAAAACAAAAATACTATGCTCACTAGCGCCACCTGGTGGCAAAATTTTGAATCTCATAGCTTTTATAATGATAGTCCTTGAGCTACTGAACAACTTTGCCGAAGACGCTATCTCTCTAAGTGGTCAGGATCCTGAGCTATCCGGAAAACAAAAATTCTATGCTCACTAGCGCCGCCTGGTGGCAAAATCTCGAATCTCTTGGCTAGAATAATGATAGTCCTTGAGCTACTGAACAACTTTGCCGAAGACGCCGTCTTTCTAAGTGGTCAGGATCCTGAGATATCCGCAAAACAATAGTTGCATGCACACTTGTACTGCCTGGTGACGCAATTTCACTTAAGCAGTGTTGCCAGCTACGAAAACAAATTTGAACCCTTCATGAAAAACTGGATTACAGTTGAAGAGTATTGCTATGCTGCTAAGCATTAAATTTTTCTGTTCCGCTCAAGTTTGATGGTTTTGATCTTCACTTTATTCTTCTTAAACAGTGTTGCCAGCCACATGAACATTTGTGATTCGGCCGACTGTATGGCACGCAACACTTCCTTCAACTTTGGTGAACATTCGGTATCGTTATCTCTAAATTTTTTGGTATTTGCATATCACACCCCCATAAAATTGGCTCTTTTGATAACAATCGAGCAGTGTTGCCATCTATTACCAAAATATGAAAACTTAAACGGCTATTTTCTAAAGTTCTCAACCCATGCTTCAACTTTGCTCAATATGTCGAATCAGTATTTCCGCATCTAGACGTTGCATTTTTCAAAAACATAATTATAACCCTTATTTATTTTACGACCGATTTTTTTTACGACCCCCCCGATAACGGTCGTAAAAAGAGTTTGGGGTGTATCAGAAAGTAATCTTCATTAAATATGAGCTCACCATTCGTTTTCTTTGGCTAACCTGCATTTCTGATCAAAATTTGAAAAACAAATCGTTTTGAAATTACGCCCATTCAAATTTGTAAGCCAGGAAAGGAAATCAGTGATATTCAAACGGTTCGTTTACCGTGATTCTTAGAAGAAGAAGACGATCAAAACTTGGTTCAAAGTTGGTTTACCTAGTGATTTCTATCCTCTGGGCGGAGTTTTGAATCACACGATCGACCAAATTTAGAGTTACGCCCTAGTTGACGCATAACTACCAGAAGTGCTAATTTTAAATAGATTAAAAATGTATGTTAATATCGTTAATCAGGTTTAAAAGTTGTTAATGACAAACTGAATAATTTGCAGAATTCGTAGAAGGTATCCACAATAATTCATTTTTCATTGGCTCAAGTGCTATACAACATTATGGAGCAAATTTTATATTATTATCAGGGATTGAATCCTGAGAAAATTGAGAGAATCTCTCACGTATCGCTCTCTGTAACTATCATAACATGCTGCACATTATGAGAGACTGTTTATCGTATATTGCTACAACTTTGATCAGATTGGGGGGATAGTAGTGTATGATAAAACCCCTCTAAACATGCTCCAAGCCTGGGGGACACTATTGCTATTGGAATTTCGTGGATTGTTTATCGTGCCAGTAAAGAAAAAACCCTATCCCCAACGGTAAACAAGCGAGAAAAATGGATTTTATCATCACTCTCTTTTTGGGGCTCTCGCTCGCTGCTTCCATTTATCAGACTTGTTACACCTTGCGATACAATGACGATCGTGGACCGCAACAGATGGGATGTTTTTCTTTGCTTGCTTTGATCGTGCTTCATACTCAAATGAGAGCGAATTCTGCAATGCCTGATTATTATGAATCGCGAAATAATGTTCATAGCAGGATAATCCAGCAAACACACTTTTACGTGCTGAAAAACACACTATAACTTGCTTAACCTTTTTGTTTTTTGATGTACTTTGCTGAAATTTTCAGAAGTTCCGGAAAACTCTTCTAGTTTAAGGTCTGAAAGTTTTGGAAATTGGTCCAGGTGGTTCTGGAGTTATTCCAGATTGTCTTGGGGACCAAAATTGGTCACATCATCCCTTGATCGAATAACTCAGGATCATGATGAGCTAGACGGTTGGTGTCTCCGGCAATGTTATTGAGTAGGACGAGGGCTACTAGCAGAGGAAAATCTGTTTGGGAATACATTCACTAGGTAGCGCTAGTAACATTTTTCTTAAATTTTGTTATAACTCAAAATCCTGATGAGCCAGAGAGTTAGTGTTATCGGCAATGTTTTTCTGCAATCGAGGCTATCTGACAGCGGAAAATCTGTTTTGGAATTCTTCCGCTAGGTGGCACTCATAACATATTTTCTTCAATTTTCTACGACATGAGATTCTGATGAGTTAGAAGGTTGGTGTTTTCGGTAAAGTTGTTGTCCAAATTATATATGCGTAACGCTCTGTCCAAAATACATAAAACACCCCAGTCCTCGTTCTGCTGAACAACTTTGACTAAAACACCAACTTTCTAGTTCATCAGGATCATGAGTTATATAAAATTGAAGAAAACATGTTATTAGCGTCACCTAGCGGACGAATTGCAAAACAGTTTTTTCGCTGCCAGCACGTCATATATATGGCTTATTTAGTTAATCAGTCTTGTTGAAGACAGCAGCTCTCATTACTAAACTGAGATATAAGCAAATAAAATGTGATTTTTTACCTAAAAAGTTTTTAGACGAATAGGTCTTATTCAGTTTATCATTTTAATATAGGTTTTAAGATAACTAAATCTCATTTAGTTGGCAATATATGTCAAAGACATCAATTTTGTATCTCAGCACTGGACTGAGATAAAAACGAATAAAATATATGCCTACGAGCACTATCTGGGGAGTAATTTCTCAACTAATAAAAGTTCAGGCGACTAGGTCTCATTTAGTTGAGCAACTTTGTTAAAGGTATCAATTTTATATCTCATCACTGGACTGAGGTACAAGCAAATAAAATGTTTGCCCACTAGCGCCACCTTGAAAGTGTTCTCCGAACTATTAAGTTTAAAACAAATATATTTCATTTAGTTGAACAAATTTATTGAAGACATCAATTTTGATTTATTGTTCAGCTCGCATAAGGCGTTTCAAGTTCAACATACATAGATTATAGATTACAAAAATTGAAAAGTCCGAGATTCAACAGCCACAATATGATGAAAACAAAGATGTTTATGAATTATGTGCAACTTTTAGTTTTGATTTCCGAAAAATCGAAAAATTGTTCTGTGGCACAGTGATTATTATGCTGGTTCACTGATTTGAATCAAACTAAAAAAAAATTGTAATGTTATTTCCATCAGTCACACAGTTTGTCCGTCAAGTTAAAAGAAAACAGCGTCAAGTTGGTCTCAGCGACAATTACTCATTGACAACATTTGAACATGATTAACGTTATTGGAACGCCTATTAAATCTATTTGAAATGATATTCTAATAGTTATGCCTAAAAACGGGAGAAACTCTAAATTTGATCAATTTTGAGATTCAAAATTCCCCCAAGAGGTTAGAAATCACTAGACAAATTAGTTTTGAACCCAAGTGCTGATGATATTCTTCTTCTGATAATGACGATAAACGAGAAACCGTTTGAATAGCACTGATTTCCTTTGAAACTGTGGACTTACAAATTCAAAAGGACTTAACTTCAAAACGGGCCCTACGATTTTGTTCCAATTTTGCATAGACTTGCAGGTTAAAAAATGGATGGGTGACAAAACGTCGAAAGACAAAATGACGAATTCTGAAACATTGAATGCCAAAACGTCGAAAGGACAAAGCGTCGAAGGGACAAAACGTCGAATAGAGAAAATTGTAAAAAACGAAAATTTCTTGGAAGAATTATTCATTTTCGATAGAATAAATTCACGCCCTAAAAGCCATTGATTTCCAAGTATGCAACTTGTTGTTACTGAGCAAACGAATGGTTTTACACGTTATTTAACAATTCTACGATTATTTCTCATTGACCACTATGTGAAAAAATAAATTTGGAAAACAATTTCAAATCGCTGTTGGAATTTTACTGCTTTCGACGTTTTGTCTCTAAACCTGAGAAAAACAACTGGCTTGCTCAGATTTGATGGAGATTTTTGTTACTGATAATGACGGTCTGGGCCAGATAGCCGTAGCGGTAAACGCGCAGCTATTCAGCATGACCAATGGTCATTGACCATGCTGAGGTTCGTGGGTTCGAATCCCACTGGTCGAGGATCTTTTCGTGATGGAAATTTTCTCGATTCCCAGGGCATAGAGTATCATCGTACCTGCCACACGATATACACATGCAAAAATGGTCAATCGGCAAAGAAAGCTCTCAGTTAATAACTGTGGAAGTGCTCATAAGAACACTAATCTGAGAAGCAAGCTTTGTCCCAGTTGGGACGTAGCGCCAGAAAGAAGAAGAATGACGGTCTGAGAAGCTCCGTGCGATATCGATATACCAAATATCGAATAAAGGAGAGGTGACTGTATTATTGGAATCAATGGCATCCATGTTTATAATCTTTTACTTTTACTGCTCTGGAGCAGGGTTAAACTTGAATATGAGAATAACTGAATTCTGAAATAACTACTCGACTGTAAAAGCTCAAATGGGTTAGCGTAGTTAGCGTTGGTCAAATTTGAACTAATAGTTAAACGAATTGGTGAAACGGTTCACAGCCTAAGAATTGAATATGGGGCTCTGCACTGTTTTGATTTTGTATGAGGTTTTGACGTTTACTGGCCTTGTTGTTTACTAAATTTATGAAGGAGTGAAAGAGTGAGACTGATTTCTGTGCAAAGCCCCATACGGAAATTTTGCCCAACTTTGTTGTAATTGTTATTCATTTACGTGTTAATCAACGCTGCCTTGCCAATAGGCTTTCATTGAATAACTTTTTTCACAAGTTTCGGATTGTTTCACGGTCTTCCGCAATATTCTTCATGGTAAAAATAGGGTCAATAAGCGGCTGCAAATCAAAGCTATGCTGAAGTAGTCGGCCCTGGATCTTTTCGAAATGAAAATTTCCTTGACTTCCCTGGGCATAGAATATCATTGTACCAGCCACACGATATACGAATGCGAAAATGGCAACTTTGGCAAAGAGAGCTCTCAGTTAATAACAGTGGAAGTGCTCATTGAACACTAAGCTGAGAAGCAGGTTCTGTCTCAGTGAGGACGTAATGTCGAGAAGAAGAAGAAGGCGACCTCTGATGATTTTTTTTTGCAAAAGTAAGTTTTCCCCTAGTAAATCCCATACAAACCTTGAAGGGTTGGCGCTAAAATATAGTTTCACCGATCGAACTTAAATTTTGCAAAGTTGTCAAGGGACCCAAATGCAATCCAAAAAGCGGACTGGATCGAGAATCTGGATTGTATACCACACTAATGCTCCTGTATCATATTTTCATTCTCAAAAACGGGTGCAATAATTGAATCATTTTTTTCACAAAAGCTTCTCATCAAAGTATTATTCAGAAAAGCAAATAATCTACCATGAAAAAAGGAAGCCTGGAATATTAACGTATATTATGACTAGCGCCCCCAAGGAATTTCTGAATAACGCCGGAACAAGATGATAAATAATTCAAATCGACACAGACGAAAATTAATGGAAAACAATAACTAAACCTTGGTGGCGTTGATTTTTTTTTTCCTATCCAAATGTTTGTTCAATTCATTATCGACATTTATATATTCAACATAGTAAATTAATCATCACCAAACCCCCTCTGCTTGTTTTAATCACCTAAATGACACACCACTCCAAAGGGTGGGATTCATTTGCCACCCGGCATATTATACCACGACATGCCACAGCATGGGATTCGGTGATTCACGTTCCACCGGCAAAACCTATCGCCTCTATTGTCCGACCGAAAAGAATGGTGCATTTATCAGCTGATGTAACACGATGATGCTCTCTAGCAGCTGAAAGCGCATTCGTTCGACGCCGATTGCGTTGATCTATAGAGACCGTAAAACGGGATAACTTTGATAGTTTTTTTTTTAAGAAAATCGGATTATTTCTTTATATTGTCTTAATGATTTATATTTCACATTGTTACATTTATGTTTTATTTGTTAACAATTCTTGATTCCAAGTGAAATCGTTGTAACGTAAATTATGTATTCATTAGAGGGGCTGTCTTGTTTGATGAATGAATAAAATTTTAATTTCAAAATTATATCAAATTTTGAAATTTGATTCAGATTCATAAAATCGTTATCAAAACCTGATAAAATTTTGAAATCTTATTCTGCTCGGGTACACTTTTCTGCTTAATTGATTCACAGAATTTTTGTTATCCCATTGATTAAATTATGGCACACGAACTATCAAAGATACCACGTTTAACGGTACAATGATGGTGTCGACGGTTTGGCGCCGCGACTGCCCAAGTTCCATCCAACAACGACCTGTATTCCTGTGGCCATCGGTGCCCTGAGGCATGGCATCAGATCGAATCAAACAAGAATAATACATTTCAGTTCACAAGCGCGTCTCTTTTGCTGAACTAGATCAAGTGATAAACCTTGACCCGTGGATAAAAGTGATGATGCCACCAAAGTGTGTCAGTTCCGATGCGGCTCGCGATGGGGCGGCGACCGTGTAATAGGTGGGTAGATAAATCAAACAAACCCCCACGCGGTAAGTCGTAATCATTTGGAGCTAATGGTTGCATCCTGAGGAGCCTGACGACGCGACGATCACGAAGGGCGGAAGTGTATTCACCTCCTCAAATGCATTTGATCCACCCGGCGAAGATGGCGATGTGACGTGACCTTTTGGTGCATCAGACCTCGAAATCTGCATTCGAAACCACACACACAGTATCAGTCAATGCAACAGAGGGGGAATCAAATGACTGTAGAGTATTGTTAAGGTTAAGAAAGGGAAGATTGTTTGTTAGCAGGTTTTACGTTTTTTGTGGTCGATAAGTTGTACATACGATGGTACGCATAGGGAAGAGTGTCTACAACAAGGAATTTCAGTGCTATTTACTTCTCGGCATTTTGATCTCGAATTTGTATGTTCTTTGAAACATATTTTTCAAATTAAAGAACTCAGTTCACAGAAAATCGGCGTTGAGTTTTCAGTTATATATTTGTTGGACAATTGCAACTTCAAATAAAGTTATCATTCTCATTAACATAAGTAAATCGAACAAATTTGCAAATAACACTTTCCTAGACGAGCGTTAATTGCCTTCCTTCCCATCTCTTATCCAAAGATAGAAATTTTGGGCTTATCTCAGGTTTTGAAAGAAGATGATGGATCAATCTCAATCAACACATGCCTAGGCCACATCTAACAATTTTGTCAAATATGTACCATCAAAATAGGTGTAACTATTTTAGAAGCACCGAATTACTCTGCAGTCTTCGACAAAAGTGTTGTGCATCAATTTGAACTTAAATAGCAAAATCCGGGATGATCCAATATTTACAATACCTTTTTGACAAATGCATAAAACCAAGCTATCCATGGCCTGTCGACATCATGAGCACTCCCCATTGAGCTGAAAAAGGAGTTGAATAGTGTTATTTCTAATTCCCAGTACCGTAATTCGGGTCGTAGTTGATCAGTGGGGAAAAGATGGTCATTCTCGTACCCACATACATAGTATGTCAATAAAGCTATAATTCAATTTCGCATTTGAGCGGTCCCACAGAAAATGACGACTTTTTTCCCAAATTTCATTTTCATATTTTTTGATTTGGATGAAATTTTGCACATGCTTTCTTTATGCCCAAAATAGTTATTTATACAACAAGTTGCAAAATGATGATTTTTTCAGCACGAGTCGTACATTATAAATACGACGAGTGCTGAAAAAATCGAGTTTTGCAACGAGTTGCATACAACATTTTTTGCAATAACGAAAAATATCGGTTAAGTTGGATTTTTGGGGATATTTCAAGAAAATCCACATGGCCATCCATGCGTTGTAGCAACTCAGTATTTCTCAATCAGGTAGGCTGTGGAATGACTGTCACAAATTTTCACACTTTCATTGCTGATTCTACTTCAGACAGACCAGGTAAGGACGTCCCGCTTAGAATTTTCAACCATATTGTATATGCTGAATTGCCACGATTACCAGTACCGGGCCATAACGCTCCCATCCTTTTTTAGTGAACCCATAAATCCTCTACTTCTGCAAGACTCATAATCCCCACGGTCAACCAGCTTCTGATTCTAGGATCCGAATCCGATTTAATTCGGTTCGTCAAATGGATGAAGAATCAACTTAAGTTCTGATTCTACATCCATTTGACGAACCGAATTGAATCGGATTCGGATCCTAGAATAAGAAACTGATTTGAGAAAATCACAGCATTTCAATAAATGACGTATGTAGGTGATCCGACGCCGATTCGGTAACCTCCAAAGCAGTACTGAAAAGTGCTACTTTTCGATACTGTTATTAGTGCTGAAAAGTAACACTTTTCAGCACTGTTTCTATTGGTAGGAAAAGTAGGCTGTTATGTAGCTCATTTTCTTGATAAAAAGTAAGCCGATATGTAATCGAATTGCAAAAATGCCTTTTTGCATCATCGGCTCGCCATTTTGACTCTAGCCTTACTTTTAAGAAGGGCCTAAGAAAAAATTTCTTAATAATTTTCAAAAAATTATAACTTAGAAACGGTTTGTCCGATCAGTTTGGTGTCTTCCGCAAAGTTTTAGGTTATTGTTGGGACTATCTGGAAAAAAAATATACACTGTAAAAAAAGTTGTACTTTTTTATATTTCGAAAATAAAGCTTAAAAATCAATTTTCTCAAAAATCGTATTTGTTATTTTTTTTTATATGTTAAAGTAGACAAAAAATGAAGTCTTTTGCACAGTGGGTCAAGATGGAGAAATAATGGATAAAAAAGTTATGATTTAAAAAAGGTGAATTTTTGAAAATGGTCATAATAAACTTTTTAAATGTTTTTCAACCCGATTTTATGGAAGTACGCAAAATTTACAACAAAAAAGGCATACGGGAAAATTAGGTTAACTTTAACTGTTTTAAATATACAGCGATTTTAATACAAAATTATGATAGAATTTTCAATTTTCGGTCATTTTCGAATGGTTTTCGAGGCTCATAAGCCTAGACATCTGTTCATTGTCTGAAAGAGCAGATAATTTTTGACTAAAATGTTTGAAAAAATATTGATTTGGTAATTTTTCATGGTATGAGGCGAAATAAAAAATGTGCCCTGTAAAAATGATTTCTTTATTTTTCTAACGAAACGCAACTTCAACATTCAACATTGTGATATTTTGATATGTAATTATCAAGAAAATATGGAACAAATTGTTAAAAGCTAAAAAATTACAAAATAACGAATTGATTGCATTATAATCAATACGTGAAATGCATTTATATCGATTTAAGATAATGAAATATTTCCATTTGAAAAGAAAAGCTTTATGAGTAGGGGAGTAACGTGTCCAGTTGTCTCACACAAATATACCTGATGTTTTCTTAAAGTACAGCACGTTGGTATATTTTTGTGATCGGACAGAAACGTATCTAATAGTTGATTCAAGTACCTATGTTGGTATAAAAAAGAGCTGATGCAGCAAAGACACAAGCAAGTGATAATCAAGTGAAAAGTAAAAGATAGCTTAGAACAATGAAGTATAAAATGAACACCATCAACAAAGGTTGTGTAAATGTGTTTTAAAAAAAGTGTTCAAAAAGATACCGAAATCTTACGGAAAATAATATTGCTAAATTACTTGAACTAGGATTTGCAGATGAAAATCAGCTTAATGAACAATTTAAAATTTGCGATTCGTGTCGTTTACAATTAGCCAAAAGAACAGCGTTATCAAGCAGTGATGACTTATCAAGTAGTGAAGAGGAAGATGTTTGCATGGAAGAGGAAACAATAGAAGCATCAGCAACTTCAATACAGTCAACGGATTCCAATATGAATATTCCTAGTCAGGAGTCATTGGTCGCAACGTCAGCAACTTCAATAGAATCAACGAACTCCAACTTGAATGTTTCTAGTAAGGAGACATTAGAAGCAACGTCAGCAACATCGATTGAGACAACGGATTCCAACGTCCCTGAATACATCCAAAAAGTTAATATCGATATTTTCAATGAGTCAATATCAAGTATACTCGTAGCGCCGATCGATAAGACAAAAGGCAAAGGCAAAGGGTTAAAGAACGGCTAGATAAAGAATGGGAACATCCCATCAAAAATGCCAAGGAATTGTTTGATTGGGCTCAAAAGCGAAAGGAGGAGCAACTAACACAAATTTTCTTTATTTATGCAACTACAACAGAGTATGATATGTTCAAGGAGCAGCTCAATGAACAATATACGAAAGCAATAACTATTCAGCGAACACAAAAATACCATTCATTTATTCCAGTTTCCGTAGATAAAATAGAAGTCAGGCAATTTTCAAACTGTAATGATAGTAAAAAAATTGTAAACATTATGAAAAAGTATGATATCTGTATCAAAATAGGACGCTCCATCATTGTATAGGAACATGAAATAAAATGCTTTCAGAAAAAATATTCTTTATTTTATCAACTCGAAAAACATCCGAAAACAACCAAAACTTGTGAATTTTCAGTAAATTTAATTTTAAAATCGCTGTATCTCGGAAACTGTAGCAATTAGCAAAATTTTCTCATATACCTTTTTTGTTGCAAATTTTGCGTACTTTCATAAAATCGGGTCGACAAGCATTCAAAAAGTTTATTTAGACCATATTGAAAAATCAACCTTTTTTTAAAAAATCATAACTGTTTTGTCCATGATTTCTCCATCTTGACCCACTGTGCAAAAGACTCCATTTTTTGTCTACTTTAAAATATAAAAAAAAATCAAAAAAATGATTTTTGAGAAATTAGAGTTTTAAGCTTTATTTTCGAAATAAAAAAAATATAACATTCTTTTTACAGTGTATATTTTTTCCAGATAGTTCCAACAAAAACCTAAAACTTTGCGGAAGACACCAAACCGATCAGACAAATAGTTTCTGAGTTTTAATTTTGTGGAAATTGTTAGGGCTTTTTTTCTTAGGCCCTTCTCAAAAGTAACGCTAGGGTAAAAATGGCGAACCGATGATGCAAATAGGCATTTTTGGGTATAAAGAAAGCATATGCCAAATTTCAGCCAAATCAAAATATACAAAAGTAAACCGACATTCGAATTCAAATGGAACCGCTCATTCCGATAGCTGCTCTTGGAGGGCTGAACTGTTGAAGGGCTCTTCTGCAAACAATCGGCTTAAGGTGATTATAGAACGAAGCCACACCTCAAATTTTCAAGAGCACAAGACTTGAGAACCAAACAGCGCTCCGCGTAGAAAATCTATCCCATTGGTCACCACCAGCAAGCAAGCAATTTGATTGGTTTTCAACGCGAACTGTTGTCAGATACTCTCGTCTTGTGCACTTGAAAATTCAAAGTTTGGCTTCGTTTTATAATCACCTTAAACAAAGGCTATATAAATACAACATTCAAATTACCAGTCTCATACTTATTTCAGATTTGTTTTCTGAACCCAGTTACGAATTTGCATCTAGGATAAAAATTCATTTCCGGAGAAATAAAAACATGTTCTTTTGTTGAACAAGTTGTCAATACCGAAGAAAATAACCTATATTTAGGCGTTTAATGTGGTTTATTCTGTTATTCATAAACTTCAATTCCAAAATTTACCGATTTATCAACAAGTTGTAAGATTTTGTGACTTGGTTCGGATTCAGTGATCCCATATTTAGTTAACCCCTCTACCGGCAGCTTCATGTTTTGCCACAAAAAAAATTCAAACAGCGATAACTTCTTTGTTTTTCGATATTTTTGCACCATTTTTTCACAAGCCTTCAAAAAACTCTTCTATTTTTAGAATCTGTATCAATATTGATCATTGGTCATATGGTTTTGAAGATATTCAGATGTTCTTCGGGGGACCGACATTCCCCATGTAAAATGTATTTGACCGCCATTTTGTTTTTAGTCAACACTCTTAAAAAATTAGAAATTTGCATGTGACGTAATTCAATTTACCCTTAAACATTTTATGACGATAACGAATTAACAACACAATTACACGTTTCTTTTGATTTAAAGACCATAACAGAGAAACGAAATTTGATTTCAAATATATTTGAGTATTACATTCAATAATCTATTTTTACAAAAAAACGTATAGCGTCAATTATTTATTGTCACAGGCTACGTTCCGTAAAATATAAACGTTAGACTCGATTTCTCATTTTTGTAGACGTGAATTTACATGATCTATGACTTTGGTATCGGCATCATGTAAATCATTGAGTTTGTTTTCAAACATGGCCGGTTCGGTACGTCGCGGTTTTTCTTCTCTGTGTCGATATGAGAAATAAATTAAAATTAAAGAATATTAATGCAGCCGAGTGTGTTGAAGAAGAAATTTAAAAACTTGTGCAAAATAATAATCGCTAAGTAGTGATGGTTCGCTGCTATGAAGTGCGGTTACGGAGCGCTGGACTCTGCCGGTATGTAAAACAAAAAAAATCTTTGGCTCGCGTCGGCTGATTGCAGCCTCATATTGAGAAGTGTATTTTTCGGAAAGTGATTAATTTAGTGCAATAAAATGATGGCAGGTTTTAGTATCCCGATTCATTGCCTCTTGTCACATACATCTCGAGGAGTCATTGCTCCATTCTAGTGTGCTTTTGGCTCTCGTGAAAAGTGAAAAAAAAACAAAATTATGTAAGGAACTGCTGCGGGCAATGTGTGCCAAATCACAATTATAATTGGCTCCTCCAAGTCGTATAATGATCGTCAGAAACAGCAAAAAGGTAAGGGTTTTTTGAGCTATTCTCTATCTTTTTACACAATTTAATCCATTAATGAATTCTTGAAAAACATGACGACAAGGTCCAAACGAAATTACACGTCGTGATGTAAAAGTCGGTCGTAGTGACTTTTACGTCCCGACGTGTAATTTTTTTTTTGGTTTTTTGTTGTCATGTAATTTTAAGAACAGATGTAATTTCGTGTCAAGAGGTTCGCTTCTTTTATGTGCATCTAAAAACACGTAAAATTAAGTGAACTTTTGTAAGAGTGAATTTATCAAAAAACTAAGATGTGGGCTATATAATGTGAGGTTATAAAGAGCTCCACTGAAAAAATCATATAAATCGGTTATGCTGTCTTCAAGAATGCTGAAAATTACAAAATGATGTTTATTGAAGTTTTCAAGATTTTTATGCAGCCAGATTGGTAGGGTCGATGTACCAATAGCCGCATAGCTAAGAACAAAAATTCGTATAAAATCTAAAAATAACGCTAGCGTCATTATTTTTACATCATCTGAAAGCTTTTTATCTTGGTTTTGTGGGATGAAAACTACGAAAACTCAAATGTTTGTATTTATTATCGCGTGTGCCACTATAGGAATACATGTGCCTATAGTAGCACTATTTCTAATTTCTGTTCCAATAGTAGCACTAGCAACACGGCGTTGGCAAAATACTTAGCAAAACCGTATTTTTACAAAACTTTTATATTTTTCCTACAAAATGTGGATCAAAAGCTTTCGTTTGATGTAAAAAAAAAGTTCTTAATTCATCAATTATTTCGTAAGATAAAAAATAGGTTCTCTCAGTAGTGCTACTATAGGAACAATAGGTTAACTATAGGCGCAAGTGAACTCAAATTTTAAGCAAAACTAATTATTTTGATCATTTATTGAACAAAATCAAGCTGTGTATCAATGGTACTTAGATAAATAGCTCATGACCTTCATGTCAAACAATATTTTTTGAATAGATTTTTAGCAAAACGGCCGTAAAAAACCACTAGTGCGACTATAGGGGACTGTCCACTAAGGGAACACCGACCCTACCAGAAACCAAACTTTTCATTACTTAAAACGGTTACACCAATTTGCTTCATTTTTTCACAACAGACTCTTATTGAAGTATTGTTTCGAACAGTGAATAACCGATCATGAGAAAAATTCTATGGACTGAGATATTTACGTGAATTATGGCAAAACGGAAAACTCCTGAAAGTCTCCGGAAACAGATGTCTAATAATCAATATCGGCACGGGTTCTTTAAATAGAAGAGTTTTTGAGGGCTTGTGAAAAAATGGTGCAAAAACAAAAAAGTTATTGCTTTTTGAATATTTCTTTGTGGTTAAAAAATGAAGCTGCCCGTAGAGGGGCTAATAGCAAGGCTTTTTATTTTTTGGAAACCAATCACAGTAATTGTTCAACTACACTCCGAAATTAAAAACTTCATCATTTGATTTCTAAAAATTACAGGGTGCTCAATTTATCCGAATACAACTTTCCATCGTTGTGTAGGTGCATGCTATTTGTATTCTTTGTATTGGTACTGGTGAGCTTAAGCCTCGTATGCGACTTGCTGTCATTTGTTGTTTGTTTGCCGAGAGTACCGCAACGTCGTAGTTATAGTTCAGTGTGTCTACTACCTGGTAAAACCTGGAATTATCAGAGAATTTTATTCAACCTGGAAAAAAGCCTGACTGAATGGGTCAAGAAATTTCCTACAGAGAGCTACATTTGAAATTACATTTCTTCTCATCTGTGCACTGCGATCAAAGAAACGTGATTTTCTTAATCATTTCTCGCGTTCGGTATCATAAGGGCGTAACTGCAATGATCGATTTCTCTTCATCGATTTTCTCGTTAGGCAATTACTTTGCTGGGAAATTGTTATCGACTGCTTTTTTCGATTCAGTAGAAAGAACTCATTGTTTTTCATCATGTTCCATCGTAAAAAGTAACCAAAATCGATTGAACTTCGTGTACGAATCAAAAGATAGAATCGACGAAGAGAAATCGATCACTGCAGATACGCCTGTATGATACTCAACGCGAGATTTCTTGGAAGAAATTTTCCACACATCGACATAGGCGATTCCAAAGTTTGTTTGAACTGCAAGATAACTCCAGCTTGCCAACAACAATCAAGGCAGGCTTGGGAAAAATCGCTAGTTTTCTTTTGTTGTGAACTTTCGATCTTTCCTGACAAACATGGAAAAAGGGCCACAGTTTTCTATGCACCAAATATTAATTTTCATTGGAAAAAGTAAAACCATGCGTTTTTCAATACTCTATGTTCAATCAGTTGAAAGGTGCTCACGTGACATTACTTGCATTATGTGCATGAATTGATTTTCATTCAATTTTTGTTACTTTTGATGAAATGCGAAAATGTGTTTTAATCAGTTACGCGCTTTTTCCATGTTAGTCCAATGTTTGAGAGCTGGGCTCACAGTGACAGTTCGTGACAGCGGAATCCCGGCTCACTTTGACGTACAGAAATTTTGTATTGGTTTCTCCCTCCCAGGCAATAACCAAAGGCTCCCAGAAAAGAAAAATGTTGTCTTTCTGACCACCGAAAACCTACTGTTAATTGCCTCAAGCGCAACATGCAATCATTTGGAGGTAACAGCGAGATCCACGATCTAGGAGTAGAAAATCGTCAAACGTTTGTACACTACTGAAGTCTGGTGAGATCGTTTTTAATACTTTTTAATACAAGGCTCTAGAGCCAGGACTTGAGGAAAAAATGTCCATGTCCCATCCCAGGAGAACAATGGAGACACATTCTTGGCAACGCCACTCCCAACGATTTTACCTTTAACCCTGAATTGAAACGGTTGGTACGGTTGTCCCCGTTTCGTCTTTCCTTAAATTGAAAATATTTTGTCTATCAGTTTATTCATGCGTGAAAAACCTAATCGACATGAGCTTTTCAATTGTATTCAATCCCAAAGTCTGCACAGTGGGCCTGGCCATTTTAATATTTGTATCATATCGCTGATATTTTGCAAATATTAATACTGACAAGAAAATACCTGAATAAATTTAGGTATTTCCAGGATACTCTTTTATATTGGCTGTGCAAGCGCTTAGATTAGATTAGATTAGATTAGATATCTGTTGAACATGTTATTATAAAATGCAAATGTTGCAAGATCCATGTTTTTAAAAAAACCAGTTCTAACATCCAATGCTCCAGACTTTACGCTGTATTTTGTTTTCTGAACGTTTCAAGCATGTTTAAACAAATATATTATGTGATTTTTTTTAATTAGCTCATATGGGGTAACATCAGTACCCAGATAGCCGTAGCGGTAAACGCGCAGCTATTCAGCATGACCAAGCTGAGGGTCGTGGGTTCGAATCCCACCGGTCGAGGATCTTTTCGGGTTGGAAATTTTCTCGACTTCCCAGGGCATAGAGTATCTTCGTACCTGCCACACGATATACACATGCAAAAATGGTCATCGGCATAGTAAGCTCTCAGTTAATAACTGTGGAAGTGCTCATAAGAACACTAAGCTGAGAAGCAGGCTCTGTCCCAGTGGGGACGTAAACGCCAGAAAGAAGAAGATGGGGTAACATTGATCACCCATGTTAAAATGGGTTGTGCTACTTTTTCCCGAATGTCGGTTCCCCGAATATCCCGTTTCCCCGAATAGTCCACTTCCTCGAAAATTTTTTGATACTCATATTTGTCATAACTTGGGGTGAACGTACTGGTCATCAGATATGCACCCTTCTTTATTTGATTGGCGGTTCTCACGAGTTTTATCATCCTCAGCATTTTTGACAACATGTGTATAGTCGAGAATGACTAAATACCTCCTTCTTTTGAATTCTTATCGTTCTCTCTAATTCACCATCCTGCCACTGAAAACTATTATAGCACCTATTTGAACTGCTACACTTTCCGGGGAAACGGGTTATTCGGGGAACTGGAGTTCGGGGAACCGACATTCGAGGAAACGACACTCGGGGAAAAGTAGCACAATCGTTAAAATGATCGATAATATTGAAAATGTCATTTATTCAAAAATCATGGCTCCTGATGCCAAATACGGAGGCCGAACTCTAACAAATTATTTGTTATTTTTTTTCAGATGTCTAAACTAAAAACGCCTTGGACCGCGGAATACGCCTAAGGGTATGCAATTACCTTAGAAAATCCTGCATTTTTCATAGTAACTCTTCAATTTTGATTGATTGAAAATACTTATGAAAATTTTGTCTACGCAATCGTTTTTGGCGATGCCATTTTTAGTAAAAACACATTTCCATTTGCATAACCCATGTGAAACATGAACCTTTGGTAGTGTCATCCATGATCATTGATTCGAAATGTTGCATATTTAAAGCAAAACTCAATTTTCACCAAAACTATATTTTTTAGCTTATATAAGGAAAAAAAGCACCATTCATGTATTGAAATTGTTCCAACGATAAATGTTGGATTGAACTTTTTCCAAGAAGAGACCTTCCGGTCGGTGTTACTCCGTGTAATGGTCTTCAACACTTATTTCAGTGTATATCAGATTTGGAAGGATGTACGCTTACGTTTTTGCTCGTTACAAAGTCTCATTATGAGAATCTAATTGAAGTCAATGAAGCGTGTAGCTCATGGTTTGAGTTTTTTCGAACCCTAAAGAGTAACAAGCAAGGCTCAAATAAGATTTATCAATTGAACTACTCGAACTCCACCAATTAAAACAAGAAAACTGCATATTATATTGCTACTTTGCTTCACATCTTGAAAGACTTGATACGTTTGATTCTGAGTGTAACATCGTTTGAACGATGTAATTGGGGAATTGGTGTAGCTTCAGTAGCGGATGGAGTGTGCAATCGTAAATGTTTATAAAATTTGATCGTAAAAGATACCAAAAATCCAAAAACTTTCAACAGAATTATTTAAAATTTTTGAATGAAAACAAAATCTCGTTCAGTTTGAGTTCATTACATAGTTACAGTGTGGCTACAGCCTAAATAGTCACAGCCTAAATCCTAGAACAAAAGGCAGAAAAGTCAGAAAGGCAATTTGTGTATAAAGGAAAGAGTTTCAAATTTTGAAATTAGATTTTTTTTTCGAGAACTTGTGAAAAAATGTTGCAAAGATGTAGAAAACAACAACGTAATTTATCGTGATTTAAATATGTATTGGGATAAAAAATGATACTGATGTTAAGGGTTATTACCGAACAAATTGACCCAATATCAAGAATAATATACCACACGCACACAGCTATGGTTGAAATACAGTCAACTCTCCCTAACTCGATATTGAAGGGACCATCGAGTTATGGAGGTATCGAGGTACAGAACATAGAACCACACAGATAGAAATATCCATGTAAATTTCAGCGTGAAATCATGCACATGAAGGGAATGCTAGATTTGTCGCAAATTTACACATCACGTCATGTAAGATTACAATAAGATCATGTAAGTTTCCGCTATACATCTTTTAATCTAGCATGTACTCTAACCGATTACGCTACAATTCGCATAAATTTACCACAGACAAACAGACGTAACACTTAGAACAAATCTTAATCAAAATCATAGTCACGAAGACATGTACGCCCAATGCTATAATCGGTGTGTTTGGCCGACGGGCCAACAGATGGCGGTAGTGTGTAAACGTCAAACATGAACGAAAACGATACGAGCGCTGCGGGTGGCGGATCGGCCACCTACCATATTTTTGAATCGACCGTTAAAAAGGTGGTCGATGGACAACGATGAGAGTGTGACGTCTGTTTATCTGTGAATTTACATTATCATGATGTAATTTTACACGATTTGTCATGTAAATTTGCGACAAAGCTGGCATTCCCTTTATGTGCATGATTTTACGCTGAAATTTACATGGATTTTTCTTTCTGTGCAGTGCAACTGTGCTCCAAGGGACCATCGGGTTAGCCATGCAAACCAATTTCTACCGTTTTGTCTCAAATTCCGAACAGACTCATATTCCAAACACTCGGTTTTTGTATGGCGATTTGGTTGAAATGTTTCGCTGAAATATGTCACCAAATAACAAGGAAATGGCAGTCAATTGCAATTCAATTTTAACCTTTCCAATATAATTTTTACCGCGGGAGTAGTGATGACTCTCGAGTTTGAGACCACTAGAACAAGCTCAGATAAAAGTATTTGCGAAATTATTCATTTGAATACGATTTATTCGTGCTGTTCGGAATTTGAATCAAGGTGTTCGGAATATGAGACAGAATAAGTACAGTGTTCGGCATTTGAATCAAAATGTTGTTCCATACGTAAAAACAATACTAAAACTAATTAAATCAACATTATTATTGGTACATCCAACAGCTAGCAGTTAGGCTTTGCGAAGAAATTAAAAATTACACACATATCAGCCAATTTATGCCAATCAGATGCATTTGAAGTCACTGTTGGCCTTAAGTGTTCGGAATATGAGTCAAAACGGTACTATAATTCTTGAACGGAATATCGAGTAACGGAAGTTAACTGATTGTGAAACATTTTCTCTACAAAATTACGAATCGGGAACAACTATTGGCTAACCTCCCCTACGCAAAATACGACAGGCACTGACCAAGGCACATTGTTATTGCTGCCGATGTTGTTCTTTAATTGCAATTTCATTGAGAGACCCCGTGATGCAGTTCGTACATAAAAACCGGAACGGGGTAAGACGCTGCAATTTGCACCGGGCGATGGATGGGCTGCGGTGGTGCTGATGAGTAAGCGGTCAATCCGGCTATTCAAGGGTTTGTTCGTCGCATTCCCTGATCCTCCACCCCTTGAACACCATAACTGCAAACAGAGGCAGTATTTAATGCGTACCACAACAAGTGCGGAGTGGAGTAAGTTGGGCGTCTTGGATGTGCTGTTGAAAGTAATAGTAGGAAATTCAGTCAATTGACCGGGTTGTGGGGAAATTGCCTTCCTAGGTGAAAAGTAGAAAATTAGGCTGAGGCAATATAAGGTTTTGGAGTAATTTTAAATTGGTATTTGATACGTTCAACATTTTTGGAGATGATTCACAAATTTTTTTTTATCCCTTTTTTGATGAAGACTTTTAGTAATGTCCAGGGGCCTCCCCTGGATGGATGGATTTCAAGTTTATTCACGATTTCACGCAAATATGATACCATTTTGTCTCAAGCTTCTAAAAGACTGATATTCAAAACAGTTCAGTTTTGTATGACGATTTTTTTTAAACATTCCTTTAAAATATGTTAATCAATTTCTTGGACCACACGGTCATTTACATCCCAAGTTTGATGCCATTAACGGTAATAGGGTCCTAAAGCCCTGTCCCAATTTTAGTGTTAAACGCTTAAGTTTGAGCCAAAAACACATGTTTACTCAATTTTTTAATTTTTTGCTTTTGTTTGAGTCAAAAAATAACATGTTTTTTGTTTTTGAGTTTGTCACACCCCTTAGCTTAATCTCAATCTTTAGGTGTATTTTGTCTTCCGTGTCCCTTCCGAAATGTCAGATAGGAACTACCCCGGTGTTAAAATTTAAACTCCTGTGGTTAAAATTTTAACACTGGGGTAGTTAAAGGCGAACGTCAAACAGGATCAAAAGTGTCAAGGTTCATTTATGGACCCAATTTTTAAATTAAAGTTCAAATAATATGTAGCCGTTATTTGAGCGGGAAAAAATGCTAATTTAGTTGCAGTAACGTGCTCTTTCATGTTATCAAATAAAAACATGATTTCATTAAACCCTATTATTGAGTTAAAAATTTGTTGTAAGAGTTATACAGTTCGAGGGATTCTATCCCATTACCCCGAATGTACTTTGAATGTCAATGCCCCGTGATATTGAAATTTGAATAATGTCGTTAGGGATTATGGGTTGCTCAGGGATGTGGAATCGAGGTGATGGGATTCGTGGTACGAATTGCGATACTATCCTTAACCAAATCAAAATGGATCTTGAAGTGCTATTAGAGTATTTTGGGGAGAACGTGCTGTCTCTTAATCTCAATAAAACCAAATACATGCTGATTCACACTCCACGAAGAAAAATTCCTGCACACGGCCCGATTTCTATCGGTGGTCATAATCTGGATAAGGTGTATGAGCACGAGTTTTTGGGCCTCACTATTGATTCTGTAATGAGCTGGGCAGCACACATCAACAAATTGAAATCAAAAGTTAGCTCTCTCTGTGGAATACTACGGAAGATATCCAGCTTTATGCCTCAAACCTGTCTCAAGCAGATTTACTTTGCTTTGGTTCACTCACGACTGCCTTACGTAACAGCTGTATGGGGTTCTGCCAGCAAATCTCATCTACGCGAACTTCAAGTTTTACAAAACCGCTGTCTTAAAATAGTGCTACGCAAACCTTTGCTGTATCCCACCGTCAATCTATATTCGAATAGAAATGACTCACTGTTACCAATAAAAGCCTTATACGAATATCAAGTATTGGTACAGATGCAAAAAATCGTCAAGGGAACTTCGACGCACCACAATACGGTCCTCCATATGAGTCAATAAAGTCGCTCATCACGGCAGGCCAACCATATTTTTTTATTTCGACCCAATTCGGAATTTGGGAAGAAAAAAATCACCTATTTTGGTAGTAAACTCTACAATGCCCTACCAGAAAACTGTAAGAGCTTCCAGAATATGTTTCACTTCAAACGTTTTGTACGCAATGCACTAAAGCAGAAAGTCGAGCAATTTGTATTGTAATATGCATTTTTTCTAATGCCACTTCCGTATCTGTTCTTTGTCATTCCACGCCACCACCACCCTTCGCCACCATCCACCGCCAGCCACCAATCACCACCACCCACTGCTAGCCACCCGCCGCCAGCCACCCGCCGCCATCGCCACCATTCATCACTTCACCCATCGCTTGCCACCAACTTCAGTAAAGATCAATGCTCATAAATATTTATAATGTGAATTGAAAGTTTGTGAAAATTCTAAACTATAGCGCTTCCTTCAAAGAGCTACGCTCATTGGAAGTGCAGTTATCGCTCAATCGTTGAATTATACTTATTTTTTTTGAAAAGATGAGAAGGTTTTATGCCTATGGGAGAAGTGGCTTAAAGTAGCTACACTCTCACGGGCTTTTCCCTTCTCCAAGAGAAAAAAAAGCAGTAAATAAATAAAAAAAATAAAAAAAATGAGAACAATGTTCGGCATTTGAAGTGAAATGTTCATACCTTAGGGTGACATTATTTTATTAGCACACTCAATAGTTTACAGTTCTACTTTGCAAATAGGTAAACATATTCGAAGTTTTGGTTTACTCATGCCTACTATCAACATTTAAAGTTACTGTAAGCCTCCAGTGTTCGGAATAGGAATCAGAACGGTACATAAGGACTGTTCATTTTATAAAGTGGACACCTTGTGCATGCTGTAGAAAGATACATCATTAATCAATGAAATTTCAATCGGTTTTTTGCACATCGTTCGACTAGTATTGTACAATGTTGTGATAATAAAAATTCTCCAAAATAATTAAATTTCACACGAATATGGAACAACGATTAGATCGGTCGATTTTTTTGAGGTTATCAAAATCAATGATTGTAAGAATTTGGCTGGAAAATTCGATAATTTATATTTTCTATTTTCAAAAAAGGCTTGTTCTTCGAAAGCATCATCAATCAGAAGCCTGATGGAAAAAATCAAGTTATTTTTTGAGCAACAATTTTACAGATATAATAAAATCAATTTTCCCGTATATTTTTAAAGAAATTTTTTTTAAATTTGATGGGGATTGATATGAGTAGAATTTTTTGTGTAAAAGTACGTTCTGACGGAAGTCCTAATATAGTATTAATATGAAAAATAACTTACGCCTTCATAGAGTTACTTAGTAAATCCCCACGTCACATTTAAAGCACAACAGAAACACAATTGTTTTATTCTTAGAAGATCTATCAAAGTACATTGACAATCATCAAAATTGGCAACACTGCTGTAATAAAATCGATTTTATTTTCCACATATTATTTTCATAATATGTTATTCTGAGATTACCAATTGAAAAATTCGGAGAAAACTGTTTACAATTTGCTGTAGATCGATAAATATGCGTACATGATTTTAAAAGTATGAGACTTTTTAGTAAAACTACCATAAACATTAAAATTTATACTTAAGACTGTTGTTTAATCTCACGATTTAGCTTTCGTTTATACTAATATAGTTTCTTTAGTAATCCAAACTAGTTTTGAACACGCTTTTTACTTTTCTCTTTTGCTGGGAGTGAAAGGATGGTGTATCAGCAAATTTGGCCATAAATGGGTAAATCACTAAAGTTACCTAATGTCATAGAATGGTGGAATATAATTGATATTTTCAAAGCTTTACCTTTAGTAGAATAGTAAAGGATACAAACATACAATTTGTTCATAAAAATAGGGATTTTTGTTTTGCGAAAAATAATGTTAAACTTTGACGGACAGCTTTTTTTAAGAGTTTTTGGAAAAAACTATTTAGCTCTTCAACCAAAAGCATTTTCAAAGATTTTATATCTTCATAGCATTTTAGAATAATAGGTCAACGATACACAGAAAACCGATTACGATTTTATCAATAAATAAAAAAGATATAGCATAAACAAAGTGTCCACTTTATAAAATGAACAGTCCTTAGAATGAAATTGATTGACTTAAAGATACAGATGGACATTTCTTATAAAAACAACTCAATATTAATACCATATTCACACATCTATTCACGCCCAGACCACACCATGGTCATCCAAACGGCAAAAAGCCGGAGACAGACAACAAAGAAGAATAAGCAGAAAAATGCTGCCCAGCAAAAAAAAAAACTGCAATAAGCCGGTTCATCCAAGAGTGCGCCGGTTTCGATTTCGTTACAACGCAACAACGCAGGGAAAGTCAATTTACATTTCTCAGTCTTTGGCTTTTGGTGGGTAGGGTTGTGCGGATAGGAAACGCACCAAGCGCAGCACACTTCGATGGGTGCCGGCGAATTCTCTCAGGCTTTTTGGGGTTTCTTTGCCCACACTTCCAATTGGAATCGGAATTGGAAACGTCCAACACCGGATCATTTGCCTTCCGAAACGAAGTGAGAGGAGAGGGTGTGGTGGGTCGATTTGGAAGCGATCGATCGGAATGCATGATCATCATCATCATCATGATCACATTCACATCATCCAGTGCAAGATGTGAAACCCTTTCGATCGGATTTTTATTTAAGTTGGCAGTGGCGTCAAATGCTGTAGCATAGGTTCCCAATTTTTCAGAGGTACGACCCACCTAACCGTCAGACGTATCTTCCACGATCCAGCATAGTAAAAGGGTGAGAAATAAGTTATCGTGTAATTAAGGGGTCATGCACAAATTACGTCACGCTCCGAGAGGGGAGGGGGTCAAGTCAAGCGTGACAAACCTTATAAATGTTTCGGAGGACTCATACAAAAAAGTGACAAAGGGGGGGAGGGGGTCAAAAAAGTTGAAATTTAGCGTGACATAATTTGTGTACCATCCCTAATAAGTAATGCGACGAACTTAAAAAAAAATCAAACATAGATAACTTTAAAACCAATTCATCTATACTCTTCCATTTAATAAGTAATAGTCTAAAAATTATCTCAAGCGTGTAAATTTTGACGTAAAATCATTAAGAGCATTAACATTTTATTTCTCCAAATGGACACACAGGGCCCTATTTTATAAGTCGAGTCGACCAAAAACGACTCGACTGGAGTCACTGTCGACCAAAAATTTCGCTCGACTTAACTCTGTCACTCGAGTTCATCGACAGTTGTCACTTTATGTGACTGGATTACTATGGTAGTCGACGGGTGACATCTGAAATATGCATGCTTACTTTAATCGACAATGACTACTGACGAGTCACGTGAATTAGCTCGAATTACAAAATAGACCCCTTATTATTTTTGTAAACTCTTCGTGGTACTGACCGGGGTACGATCGGGTAACCAACCCCGATTAGAACTTTAGTCGTAGAGTAGAAGCACCGGTTTTGGCCATACGCCAGTAGTAGCCATAGTGGATTATACACCGTTTTACATAGCCAATCAGCATGCAACCTTTTGTGTTCAGTAGGTTATATTCATATGATAGAGCTACATTCATTTACTCGTCCAAATTGATTCAAAACATAAGAAAATTTTCACAGCTGAATTAACAGCTTTATATTTTACATGCCGTTTGATAAAAGATTATACACCTAATATATTTGTGGTGTGTTCAGATAGCCTGAGCTGTATTCAAGCTTTAAATTTCATTAGCTTTAACATCAAACCCATATTAATATTGTGACGTGGTAGTTTTTGAAAAGTACCCATATTCCCTTGCTTCTGAGAAAAGGAAGCATTGTGAAAATTTAGCAGCTCCATCACAATTTGTTTGAAATAGTAGTGTAGCAGTGTCAGTACTAATACTGTCTAGTCGAAATGGTTTTGAATAATTTGTCATTCAAGTGCTATTCTGATTACTCCTGTCTTTTACGTAAGATTAGAGTCTTAAATGGCAATTGTCGTCAAGTCTTAACAAAATTAGGCTGTTTAGTAGTAGTTCTAGTTAATTTCATTTTTTGTTGTTAAAAGTATTTATTGGTCATTACGTTCATATATCCTTAAAGAAAAAAGTCGCTTTCCTTGTCTGTTCAACAATTTTTCGAAACTAGCAAGTGTACCCTAATGATCGATCTCAGCGTCTTACTTTCCATAGTCATTTTTATAGTAAATATTGAAGAGTAAAGTTACCTTAAGCTTCTATTACAGTCTCCTACAAGATTCACTTTTCGGTGGCAAATGCAATGCTTCACAACGCCTACTTTCTACTTGTAAATTTTGCGAAAATGAAGCTTGAGTTAGATTATTTATACCGCTGTTACAAAAGAGGTATTTCTTATTATGGCAATGTAAAAACCATATCAAAATAAGATTGTCGCCACTTATTTCTACTCAGTGAATCTACTAGTCATTTTCCTTAGAGTTCCTAAGTATTCTCTACGTCGTATATGATAACGATGTATCTAGCTAGCTAATAGTAAGAGTGGCTACGGATCATTCTGGTTAGCAAAAGGCAAACTGAACGTCACCAATAGTATTAATGTCCACTTCGAATAGATTAATTATTTGAAATGGGCATCAATTCTATCAATGACGCAGAATGTCCGTTGGATCACATCCGAGATATTATTGCGTCTATGCCATATGAATTATGACGCGGCTTTAAGCAAAAAATGCCAAAATGTGATACCACCACTACAGGTTACGCCTTTGGTTTCCATCATATGGGCTAATGGATTATGCCCTCCCATCGCGGCAAGGTCGCATAACCAAGGGGAGGGAACATCAAAACCCATCATATAGTTTTATCAATAAAAGGGTTATTATATGATTTATACTCTAGAGGATTTGTTATTAAATTTGTTTGGATTCCAGCTCATTGCAATATTTATGGTAATGAACAGGCTGATTTATTGGCAAAACTGGGTGTTTTTCGTGGACCAATATATAAACGCGGTATTAACTATTCGGAATATTTTACTAATTTGAAAAAACATTCAATAAATGATTGGCAAATTTCTTGGAATACAAGTGACCAAGGTCGATATTGTTATTCCATTAATCCGAAAGTTAAAGTATTTCCCTGGTTCCGACATCTTCCTGTTGGACGTAATTTTATTTGTTCTTTTTCCAGATTAATGTCTAATCATTATATTTGTAGTAGTCATTTGTACCGCATGAATATCACAGATTCAAATATTTGTGAATGTAACAAGTCATATGAAGACATCCCAAGTAACAATTTTAGTTTTACAAATTCCTTCCAGAATGCTATAAATAAACACCCATAAAACCACGGTCAAAGCACTGTTGCCTTCATCACATACCCTAAAACCTCTTGTAGATTAGAACGTGACTAGTTGGCCCACTCTAAAAGACGCTATGAAGTGTATATTAATGTCACACAAATAAAGCAAAATAGCATTTATGGTAGCTATTTTGAAGCCGCCTGTTCTAGATGAATGTCGCTTCATCTCGAAAATGATTTTATCATAACATCGATCTTGCCGAAATTATTCCAACGTAAACAAAACAAAATAAGATTGAAAACACGTCTGTGATATATTTCGTAGTGCATTTTATTTGCAGTGATTTATTTGAACATAGTGCTCAAATTTTTTGTGCCGAGTGAGATTCACTGTGAAATGTGTTGGGAAAGAAGTAAATTTGCCTGTGCCCCCTGTGAAAGTGACATACATTCGCTTATTTAGCATTTGCTAAAATAAACCGCCAGGTGTAGAATTCGACATTTCTTGGTTTTATTGGGCTGTAATTGTGCTTTAAATTATATTCAGTCAGTTTAATCATCACACTATCACACTATATCATCTTATGAGCGAATTCATGGAGATGATATGATTTGAAAAAAAAGAAATTATGACAACCGGAGTGAAATTAATATGGCGGGACCATAATTGATTGACTGTCATCGACAAATGCTGTTTTGTCATCATAAATACACAAATAAGGGCACACTGTTATGCATAGGGATTTGTGAATGTAAAATTGCCTTAATAAATGCTGATTAAAGATGATTCAGCTTTTTTTCGCTTTTTATGGTACCGTAAAACGGGGTAACTTTGATAATGCGGGTAACTTTGATAATGCGAGACTCTCAACATACTAAGCGAAATAACAAAGTTCCTGTTAATCTGTTAAGCAAAACGAATGCAAAAGTAAAGAGTATTAGTATGACACTTCATGTTAAAGCTATTTCCGTTGGAATCAAGTACATTTGAGGATTTATATGCAAATATGGAAAATTTATGAGATTTTAGCAATTTTGAAATGCTCTCAAACAATCTGTTCTACGATCACTATTTGATGAAGTCATAATGAATTCGTCACTTATACTTGATAGCCTAGTTATAGTAGAACTCGAATTCGGTCTCAAAACTCTTAGCGAATACTATTTTTACAAACTGGGACCATTTTTGTAATCTAAGTCAGAAATTTCCATATAGCGTTAAACGCCTAAAGATATGCAACGCCCTACAAATGTTCCGTAATTCATTCAATTTTGTTCGAGTGATGCTCCATTATCAAAGTTACCCCAAAACAGAAAACCGACTTTCGATTCTATGAAAAATTATAAATCCATTAAGAATAAATCTATTGGAAATCTATCAACTGGAATCGATAGTTAGGATACCAGTACTTGTTTTAAAAATATGAATTGAAATTCTTTGAAACAGCATGCATAAATATTCAAGTTTTCTTCGAAAAAACTATCAAAGTTACCCCGTTTTACGGTAACTAAACAGCATTCAACAAAGTTTGCAGTTTGGGTATGCTATGATGAAGAATATTCGCAAAAACAATGAGAACGGACATAAGTTTGTCGTCTTTCCGTCAGGGATAAAAAGTGTTCGTAATGCATCGCAATGCATTTACAATGCATCTGAAGAGCCCAAATACTGATTTAAGAAGTATATAAGGTAAGTTATCAAGATTCAAGTACTAATCAATCGGTTTAAAAGCAGCTTTTATGACAACAAGGTGTATTATATCAATCTTTTATTATAGCCGTCACAAATAAGTTTCATTCAGCCACCATATGCAGTTTAAATGAGGTATTATATGCTGCAATAAAGCTGGTTTTGTAGCCACAAAATTTTAACTTTATAGTTTGTCTCTAAAAGGTTTTGAAAACAACTAAGAGCTGACTTACAAAATATCATCTTCTAGCAACGTTAAATGTCGCCTCTAGCTATCATAGCATTTACGTAACTGTCATAAAACATTAATAAATCCACACGAATGCCAAATTGCTGTGGAATTGTTACTTGGGATAGATCATATTGTTTTTGAATGTTGTCGTTTTGATGTGAACATTCATACTTATTGAACATGGAAGACTTCGGCTCCGCTATGGATCGATTCCGGGAGAGCCTTTATTTAATATATATTATATTATAACGTTATTCGAAAAGATAAAGAGGTTTTGTGCCTTTTTGAGAAAGATTTCACTTGAATATCACTCAAAGAGGCTTTTCCCTCTTTCAAAATTCATGAGTTAAAATAAATAAATAAATAAATAAATAAGAAAAACAATTCATTTTTCTTATAATTTTAACTTCCATACACCTAATTTGGCCAGCGCACTCCTGATTTGGCCAATCTCATGAGAAATCAATCCAATTGGCCAATTTAGGAGCTGAAGTAAAATCTCTGTCCGAAACTGTAGTTAAATCTCTGGCCTATATTGACCAACGGGATTTTCAGAGCGAATGGTCTTAGCTTTATCTACACACATAATATGGATTGAAAGCTTGCATTTGACATACTTGTAGTATAAATACAGCTTCCCATTTATTTTTTATTTACATTTTCTCTTGGGCTGGCCAAAACTGGTGCTTTTACCCTATGCTGACATGGAAGGGGGGTTTGCTTCTGCAAACCTGGAGCGTCTGTTCCCCATGTCAGGGGCTGCTGATCATCGTCAGAGTGCCAGAGAAGGATTGTAAGCTAAACTGTGCACTATGGCCCTAATAACATTTAAGGGGAATGGTCCTCCGGAAATCTAGGGGGTTGGTGTCAGGCACTGCAAGTCAACCGAAAAAATACATCAGCACAGGAACGCAAACGAGAGAACCAGAACATTCGGCAAAGTCCACAGTGACGGAAATGGATTAGCCAGTGGAGACTCGGTACGTGGAACTGCAAATCTCTCAACTTCATCGGAAGTACACACATACTCTCCGATGTACTGAAGGTCCACGGCTGTGGAATCGTAGCGCTGCAGGAGGTGTGCTGAATAGGAGCAATGGTGCGAACGTTTAGAGGTAACCATTCCATCTTCCAGAGCTGCGCCAACATACGTAAGCTGGGAATATATGACAAAAGGTCGAATGGACAAAAGGTCGAATGGACGAAAGGTCGAATGGCAAAATAGTCGAAAAGACAAAAATTTCGGAAGAACAAAAGACTATACTCTGTAGACAAAAAAGCAAGTTGTCATTAAACCAAGCACAAGAGATACTTTTAGCTGTAGACGTGACGAAAACGTGCGTATTTTTAGAAAGACCGTACTGAAAGAGGTTTAATTTCAGCTGGTCAACGAACTTTTTGGGGTGAAATTTTGTTAGACTTTTCAGGTCGTACTGCATCTAGAGTTACTGTGTACGTGCTGTAGCCTTGCTCTTGCAAAGCCACATTCCTTTCAGGCTCAAGCGTGCACTGTACATTTCGAGACCTATGTTGGTGCTCCTTGTTTTTTTTTTAGATATTTCTCGATGTGTCTCATGCACTTCGTCGCATGCGCTGTTCAAAAACAACGCAATAATTGAAGTGAAGACAAAATTTTAAAACGAGAATCGAAATTGTATCTCCCGGATCGCGCGTCTTCGACCGTATCATATAGACCATGTAAACACCTGCATAATGAGGTAAACATATCTGTAGAGACTCTTCGTTACTAAGCAGTTGTTTTGCAACTTGGATTCAGTTGTTTTACAACAGCATATTTATAAGAAGGCAACACTTCAATAAAAAAAATACAGGCAAGACGTAAATGTGAAATCTTTTAAGAACAGCCTGTGTTTAAAAAGAAGGCATAATCATCGATACAAGTGTCCACAACAGTATAAAATGATTATAATGTATAACTCCAAAAGTACAGCCAATGTTTAAAAGAAGGATAAATCTCTATTACCCCGTATAGGCCTGAGTGAAAGCAAAAATACTAAAACACTTGCCACTCAGTGTATACTTAACGGATTCAAATAATATTTTGTCAGTATACTGGCCCACATATCTAGTGTCTAGAAATGGCCGGAGGAACTCGGGAATACCCCTGTAGCCGGAGTTATTGCGGTGGGTCACTGGGTCAAGTCGGGTAGAAAAAGGCGATTTTTTGGGACTTGCCAGGTTATCTTTATTTATTTCCAATGGCATTCATTTTATTTTGCATAAATCATTAAGAGCTGATATTCCACATTATAAATGGAAAGTTTTGCACCGTTTAGAGTGTACCAGATGTGGTCACTCAGGCTTAATGTCCTGAACATCCGGCTCTATATTTGTTGGGTATTAAACCGTTTCAAATCTTTAAAAGTATAGATCGAACATAATAGTTCACTAAAATGCATTCCCATAAGCTTGACACAGATGTTAAGATATAAATTGTGAACTTAATCATAAATTTGAGGCATCTCGGGGACCCGAAAATGGTCATTTGTAGGATTAATCAAATGCAGTTGACATAGTTAACAGCTATCATTTAAAAGAAGGTAAAACTTCAGATGAGAAGTACGATAATATTTTCAACAGTACAATTTGGACCTTTCGACCATTCGACCTTTTGTCCATTCGACCTTTTGTTCATTCGATCTTTTTTCCATTCGACCTTTTGTCCATTCAACCTTTTTTTCATCCGACCTTTTGTCCCTTCGACCTTTTGTCCTTTCGACATTTTGTCCTTCGACCTTTTGTCATTTGACCTTCTGCCCTTCGACCTTTTGCTTAAGCTGGGAACAGATTTTATGGTGATGGGCGATATGCAGAGGAGCGTGATCGGATGGTGACCGATCAACAAAATGCAAGTTGAGAATTGAAGGCCGATTCTTCAACTTTAGCATAATCAATGTGTATAGCCCACACTCCGGAAGCACTGATGGTGACAAGGACGCATTTTACGCGCAGCTCGTACGACCGCTACCCAAGCCATGACGTTAAGACCATCATAGGATATTTGAATGCTCAGGTTGGCCATGAGGAGGAATTCAAACCGACGATTGGAAAGTTTTGATCGATGGACGGCATTTCTCCGTTATAAGCGACTTCAGAACCTACCGTGGGGCTAACATTGACTTCGACCACTATCTGGTGATGGTGAAACTGCGCCCAAAACTATCCGTCATCAACGGTGTATGGTACCGACGCCCGCCTCATTGTAACGAGGCGACTGAAACAACCGGATGTCGCCAATGCGTACGCGCCGCATCGTGAGGCAGCATTGCCGGATGAAGGCGAGCTCCATAGGGCCTCTCTTGAGGACTGCTGGAGGACAGTCAAAGCAGCGATTAACGACGCTACCGAAAGCATTGTCGGATATGTGGAACGGAGCTCAAGAAACGATTGGTTCAACGAGAAGTGCCAGAAGGCTTTGGATGGGAAGAATGCAGCATGGTATGCGGGAAAACGTGGAACGAGGCAGACTGAAGCGGAAACAGCAAACCCGCCTATTCCGGGATAAAAACCGCCTCCTGGAAGAGGCGGAATGACAAGAGATGGAGTTGCTGTACCGTTCTCAAGAATCTCGAAAGTTCTATCAGAAGGTTCAGCGATTCTTGAGCATCCCGCAAAGGTTTCGTGCCGCTGGGATATAGATGGCAACATTTTGACGGAAGAACGCGAGGTGGTCGAAAGGTGGAAGCAATACTACGATGAACACCTGAAAGGCGCAGAGAACTGTTGGGATTTGACCTTAAATGCACTGATCTGTATTATATCGCACAATACTATTCCATGACCTGTCTATTAGCGTTAGTTGTCATTGAAATCCAGTCAGGAAATGAGAGCAAATAAACTGTCACTAAGTTGTGAGCAAACGAACAAGTAAGAAGTGTTTTCTTTGCTCGGTATCTCGTCCGGAGTTTCTACTACGAATCCTCGTGCAAAGCTGTCGGTTATAGCAGTTTGGCGAACAGTGAAAACCAACCAGCTCCCACGATGGGGGAATTTAAGCTAAAAGAGTTTTGAATGGTGCAATCGACAAACAAAAAAGTTATCAAGATTTGAATATTTTTAGCTGCCGGTAGATGGGTTAAAGGCCTAAAACAAATGGAATCGTAGTTCAAAAGAAGTTGGAAAACATAAAAAAACCAGCTATTGTGCATGAAGACAAAAATTGTTGACGGGTCGCTGGCAAACTGACAATTTTGCATTTCTCCGATACAATTTTCTATTCTGCTGTTCTGTTCATCTGATCTCGCAACACTGTAACCAAGGTGCATTGAACTCTGTAGCCAGTGAACCCGCCTTGACTGTAACTAGCAAATCAAACAAAAACATTTTCGCGTTCCAATTTCCAAAAAATAATACTCGTAGAGCGTAGATAAACGGTATTTGATTTCTGACAAACAAAGTTTATTGATTACACTATATAGATATAGGAAAACCCAGGTTTTTACACAAGTAAGTTTGGAAATCTGGACTTCCGAACT
Source organism: Aedes aegypti (assembly GCF_002204515.2). NCBI lineage: Eukaryota > Metazoa > Arthropoda > Insecta > Diptera > Culicidae > Aedes > Aedes aegypti. The sequence goes on along the minus strand of NC_035108.1, from coordinate 59,419,144 downwards.
TCAATTCAGTGCTGGTGACACAATATTCTTTCAATAACTGTTGCAATGAGGAGTACGTCATCTAAAACGCTAGACAATTTACTGTATCTACTCTTATTGCATCAATATGTTCAATTAAAAGCTACAAAGAGCGTCAGAAGATCTAAAAACCTCTTTGAAAGAGATTCGAGAGCTTGATCGTTAAAACAATCAATATCAACTTTCTAATCTCAGTAAAAGATACAATTCTGCACGATCAGTGGCCCGGGAGTTAACATATCAATTCCCTTGGGCAAATGGCCAACAGTTTTTCAAGCTGTAATTCGAGCTATTTTAGAATTGTCAAACATCTGCTTGCGGAGATACTACAGACTTTCAAATATTTGCCTAATATCTGATAGCAAAGCAGCTTTGAATGCTTTGAAATCAGCAATGTGCACTTCTAAACTAAACATGTTTGGGAGTGTATTAATAATCACTCCGAAAATTGGCCTGCCAAAATCAGGTAAAACTATTTTGGGTCGGGGTAAGTGTAATTTTACGGAATAATCTACCTTAACAACTTAAATTGTTCAGAAATTATAACAATTAGATAATCTTAAGGTAATTGAAAGGCAAAGCTGCGTCAAAAAGGTTTTTTTTTATTTTCACAGATATGCTCCAATGTTTTAGAAATGCTTCCGAAAGCCAGACAATTTATTGGTTGATTCAAATGAGTTCGCAAAATAAAACACTTGATGATAACAACAAAATTTGATGAACAAACATTCGTTAATTTAGCTGAACATTGTTGCTATTTTCCTTCAAACATTATTAAATCATTGTTAAATTCCACAAAAACCATACGTCCCGGTAATCACTGAAAAACAGCTGCCAAGTTTCTGAAACTAATTGAAAAAGTAGGCAAGAATTCAAAATTATTTTTGTATACGACCCCTTTGTCATCGGTTCACGATCCTCGTGGGGGTCGCGACCCACAGTTTGGGAAACTATGTGCTTTAGAGATGGTGGGAATCTTTCTCCCTTTGCGGCTTAGATTTAGTGAAGCGTGCACAGCGCGGTGTTGGGTTTATTAAATTTATACCGGGGCGGTTTCATGGTTGGGGCGCATCGCTACTACACAGCCCTAGTGTGGTGCCTATGGCAGAGAAAGGAAATACAGATGTAAAGAATAACAATTGCCAAAAATTGCATCATGTTTTTAGCGCTAATTTGCAGTGCTAGGTCGTCAACCTCTTGTACAACACATCGATGCTGGGGTTTTGTTCAAATCCAATAAATTTACAACTCAATTGCAGACACCTAGGTTGGTTTTATGGTGCTTTTGGTGAATGGCCATCATGTAGCTGTCCAACCAATGAAGATCTTACTGTGGAGATTGTATGGACCCCAGTTAACCGAAACAGATCATTTTTATAAATTTTTAATAAGTCTATCAATACATAAATACTGCTGACAGCCAAACTAATTTTAATTCATAGTTCGGCCAAATGACCCATTCGACTAAAACAGATGATGTTCATCCAAGCGGCTGGACACCTTTTTAATTCATAGGGATGATAACTTGTTGGACTTGTGTGCGAATGGTTTTATAGGCAAAGGGACTCGGTTTTTGCTTCGACAATTCGTACTATAATTGTTTGCAAGTACATCTTGATTTGTTCGTTAGAATAAATCAACACAAGCATTTCATGAGGTCATCAAAGACATTTGGAATTTACATATGGCCTTTGAATAAGATTGACTCTTTCTTCAATAATCAAGAGCTGATCACGTCCTTACCACAGCATGAAACAGCATGGTCAATGTTTAAGCCTTTTATTTTGGTACGGTCTTGGGATTGAATTGAACTCATGATCTCCTACTCACTAAGCAAAAGTGGTTGTCATTAGATCATCGCTGCTTATGGCGTTATTAGGAGCACCCTTTAATGTAATTTGAAGCTTAAAATTGGCTTCTACGTAGATGATTTTACCCACATATGTAGTGAAAATTGCAGTAATTATTCGTTTGCGTCTGATAAAGTTAAATATTCACACAAAATCTTACATACTAACTGAAGAGACTTTGCTTTATCATGCGCCTCATAAGTATAGAAATCCATCCCGTTGCATGTACACATGCATGACCATCACTTATTTTTAAGTGTAAATATTTATGACTCTTCTTATTCGAGAAAGACGCAAGTCCCTCCTCGGCAGAGAAACACACGTATAAACTCAGAGCCTACTACTCATAACAGAAACAACAACAATACGCAACAGTTAAACTTTTTTTGTGCTATCGACGCTGTGCAATCGAAGACGCCGTTGGCTTGGCACCTGTTTCCCATAACAGCAGCAGCAGCAGCAGCGCATTCGTCAGCCGAAAATGCGATTTTTCCCACGCCGAACGCCTGCCTAACTACGTGGTCTATTGTTGATCGAAATCAAAAGTGTTTTCCCCCTTGGGACGTGGGTAACAGCAAGTCTGTTCTATACTATGGGTTTAGTCAAGTTCTCCGCTTAATCACCTTCCCTTGTACATAAGAAGTACGCGATAGAATGAGCAAAAAGTATAAGACGACGCGTCGCTCGGGGAATGCACGTTTCTGTCACCAAAACTGACGAGAAATTAAAATGTTTCCCTAGTCGCCAACGGCGGCGATTGCCGCGATGACGTGCTCGATAAGAAAACAAGCTTCGAAAGAAATCGTCAAACTAATGAACACGTCCAGTTTATCCAGAAAATTTGCATATATATTTCCTTCTTTGAAGTTCTCTTGGTGGCTATCGCCAATCCCATAGGGTGCAGCGCCGACTTGGATCTGGTTTTTCTTCGTTATGCTATGTGATAGGTTCTGATTTCAGAATTATGAACTTCAATCCGAAGAAATGATTGGGATACAGTCACCCCACAGTAATGGATCAGAGTAAAGTTGAATGCAGAATTTCCATAAAAGAAATTTGCAATTGCATATCTTTTGGCGAATAAAAAAGATTTTCTAACTTTGTTTTCACAATTATCAAATTCAAAAGTTGTAAGAATAATGACGCTAGTTTTAAGGCGCAAGAAAAAATGGCACAAATGTCAGAATTGAAAAAGCAGTTTCCTCCTTTTAAAACAACAAATTGATAAAAATAAAAACACACAGCCTTTTTATTTGGCAATTCAAAGAGCTGTGTGTTTTTATTTTCTTCGATTTGTCTATATGAAAAGAGAAAACTGCTTTTTCAGTTTTGAATTTTGTGCCATTTTTTCTTGCGCCTTAAAATGTATGCTATTGCCACAAATAACAGACATTCGAAATCGAAACTGTGTAATGGTCGTTTAAAATGGTACCGCAAGTAGCAACATCGTGGTGGCGCTGGTATCGCTATTCCTTTGACAATGACATTGATGAATAATAAATTAATCTAAATATCTATATTTACCACAGATTGACGCAATATTTCTGGAAGGATATCTTTAGAAACATCTCAAAAATATTAATAATAATTTCCTTAAGGAACTGCTCTTGTGATTTCTTAATCAAACTTGGAAAAAATCCATTATAAGCTTATTTATAGACTTCTTTACAAATTTTCATAAGAACTCCTAATAATAATTTATTGAAGAACTTCTTAAGGATCCCTCCTTAAGACAACTTTAGGAAAAAAATCTCAGACAAAGCTCTAAGAAAAACCTCTGATCAAATCATCAAGAATTCCTGCAGGAACAACCAAATGAATTTAATAGATTAAATTCCTAGAAGAATCTAAAAAGGTACAACTGTAGTTATACTTCAAAATAAACAAAACAATTTTAAAAAATCTAACGATTTTTTGCAGAAAACACAGAAAAAAAATAGCTGAAATATGTAGTTCTTGGCAAATTGCGTGAAAAACGGGAATACTTGGAGTTTTCCAATAAAAAAGAAAAATTTTTACCGAGGAAAATCTTTAGAGGAGTTTTGAGTCAAAATATCTGTACTCTGCATTAGTAGGGTGGAAAATCGGTTATGTGTTATATCAACACGATTTTTTATCATGTTTTGTTCTAAAAATTGATCCTTAGTTGATTAATAACTGTGGGGTACCCATATAGCGAATATTCAAAAAGAAACGAACATTGTCCCCATTGAATCCAAATCAGCGAAGCACCCTATGCAAGTAGGTGGTAAGTTGTTGAGCATAATCTTTTTCTTACATTCTCCTCTGCCGGTGGATATGTGTGGCACAATACGAGTTTTGGTGGGTTGGCAATAACTTGGATTGATTCTTCTTCACCTTTCTTCTTGCTTTTTAGTTTTATTCTGGATCCAAGGCACTCCGGTTCGAGTCTTCTTCGTTCGTCGTGCCAATCTCCGCTACACGTAAAGCAGCAAATCCACAGCCCCACAGACCGCCTCACACATCATTTGGACACTTTGGGGGTATGGTTATTTGTTGGTTTTCGGTATGTGGCCGTTTTTGTTGATGATGATGATGATGAGGAAGGCTTGTTTTTCTTTCTCCTCTTCACCACTCTCTTTTTTTTTTTGTTGGCTAAAAATCTGCTTCACACTCACTCCCCCTTTCCCATAGTAGGCGCTGATCACACTGACTCACTTCGCCCCGCGGTTCTGTTGTTGGGGGGAACATCAACAGAATCAGACACATACACAGAGTGAGACCCCTAGCACACCCCTAGTATAAGAAAGCACGTCCACCACGCCCCAGCACTCCCCTTTGGTATTCGCAATCCACTCACTAGATAGACTACAGCGGCAGGCCACAACTGCAGCAGCGGCTACTATGATGACGATGATGGAACCACTTCGCCATTTTTCGACAATTCAAATTTCACGCCAATCGCAGTAGTCACCGCGCGCCTGCTTTGATTTACACGCAATATCTATGTGTCACATGCACTTTACATACGCGGATGCACTAACGAGCGACTCACGACGACCGAAAATAAGCAAGCAAAATTAGTTTAAACTGACCGATTGATGAACTGGACGGAACGGCTATTGGAAACAGGTAAGTGCTGCACACAAGTCGCTTCGAACACTGACTTAAGGTCTATTTGCGCAAATGGACTACAGACTGTGAAGGAATTTAAAACGACGTCGTAAAAGCTGATGCGAGCTTCTCTCCCGTGGCAGTGGCCAACACAAAATGACAGGTACACAGGTAGAGGTGTAGCGCTCAAGCTCGTGACCACGGCACGGGTTTTGTTCGGATGTGTTGAGGAGAGTATCCGTCGTCATTCAATCGCACATGGACGTACAAATCGCGGCTCGGAGAGCGAGCAGAGCGCGATACATTGCATTTCATATAAACTTTGCGTGACTGTATGCGACGGGAACGTAGCATGAACTGGTTTTACATATACCTATGCATAGATACATAACTATGCTGTGCTTTCAAACTTGTTTGCGGCCAGGGAACTCAGTGCTTCGGATGGATGAGGGATAGGATAGCGTATATTGCTTATTCGAACAAGAGTGCGACTGAAAGTGCTTTTTTTAAGTCAATAAAGCATAGAATGTTTGTACTAATAAATTCTTTGCATTTGTTACATTCGACGTGTTGAAATTTGTGCTTCAGGATTGATTTTCAAAAAATAAGAAATTAGGTGAAGTATCATTGGTCCCCATAATCCATACTTCCTAGAATTGCATACTTTTAGGCATATTCAAACACGTGGCTGCTTGAGAGTAGCAAGCGTGTACCGAACGGTTTCAAAAGAAGCCATGTGCGTGCATCTTAGCAGAGTTGACGCTAATCGGGCTCATCATCATGTCCGTCCACTCCCAGTGCTTCAACCAAAAAGGTATCAGAGGAGTCCGCAACGCCTGTAATGATAAGGACTGTAACGAACTGGATGTAGAAAATTCAAAGTCCCATATCTTTTCAGGTATGTAAGTGAATGTTATGAGTAATTACTATTCCATTTTTGACTGAATATCGTGTAAACCTCTGTCAAGAGGCAAACCTCTGTAAGAAAAAAGACCGTTGTCACAAAACTGAACTAATTTATTACCTGTTTTTTGTACTTTTTCATTGTTTGTTCAATGGCATGTTAAAAAGAATGATTCGTTATGATTTTTTTAAATTATTTTGATACTTTGGATCTCGGTAATCACGCTGTCAGCGCGTGGCAAACTAGATTGGAGAAACACGGGCAGTGACCTAAGTTTTTGTTAAAAAAGCACCTTCTCAGTTCTTTATGGACCAATGCACGAGTTCACTAATTTGACGTTTGAGCGGTGCCGAATTCACTCGTTGCCATGGTCACGTAAATAACACGGCACCGCTCGAAAGTCAAATAGTGAACTCGTGCACCGGTCCATAGAGCAAAATTTTTATTCGGCTGTCATTACCATTGTTGAACAATAATTAAACATGCATGCTTATTTGTGGCTCTGAATTGTTAGTTGGGTAGCGACATTAGCATTCTTAGGTTAATGCTTCTACTGACCAACATCTGGCAGGTGGTACTCAATGTGTCTGTTTTCATCAATTCAATCATAGTATGTAATGCGTTATCGCACTCACCATCGTACACATTGTGTTTGATTGAAAAATGATTTTCCGTGTGCCGTGAAGAATTGTAACTTCAAAGGCTAAGAAAAGCATCGTGAACACTAGGAGTCCCGGGATCAAAAACCAGTTGTATCGTAATCCGGGGTGACATTGATCAGTTTGAGGGAGTTTTCCTAAATTTTTCATTTGAAAACGCAAATGTCGTAAGTTTTGTATTTTTTGAACAAGTACTGGCACCCATCGCTCGTGATCATATACCATATTTTGGTTTTCCAAAGATTTAAGTATGTTGAAATAAATGTTATAGATATATTTTTGATTAAGCTAATATGGGGTAACATTGATCACTCATGTGAAAAACTATCAGTATTGAAAATGTCGTTGTTTAATTAAATCATGGCCCCTGAAGCCGAATATGAAGACCAAACTCTCACAAGTCATTTATTATTTGAGTTATTTCAAAAATAAAAATTGGAGTGGGTAGTGCCTGTTACCGCGGGGTTGACGTAGGACTACTATGGACACAACTGCGATCAATTCTGGGTCAGACTCTAACAATACTTAGTGCGGTAGCCTTTTGCAGATGGTATGATGTTTGATGATAGATGATAGGTGCTGTGATTGTGAGTATTCCATTACGTTATAGTTTTAAGAGAGATCTGGCATTTGGTTTGGAAGCTTCTTCAGGGTTTCGGATTTCAAAGTAAAATACTTTAATAAATCAGTGGGGGTTTTGTACAAGACAGAAGCGCATGACGCTAACATGGCGTAGTGATTAACTGCATTTGAATTTAAGTCAATTTTCATAATTGCAACCTTCCTTCAGTTATGATTCAGATTATAATGGTTTTTGAATTTAAGAACAGTGAGGAGCTCTCCGTTTGGATAAGTGCCCCAGTCATCGATATCGTCATCGCCACCGTAAATTTCAATTTGCCGTATTGTCAATTCTTTTTCTTCTTCTTCTTCTTCCTCTTCTTCTTCTTCTTGGCATAACGTTCAATGAGCACTTCCACAGTTATTAACTGAGAGTTTTCTTTGCCAAAGTTGCCTTTTTCGCAGTTACCCGTCTGGCAGGTACGATGAGACTACGGTGGCGCTATCTGTGCTTTTCATAAACGTTTTTATTATTTTAATAACCCATATTATCTTCAGGAACATCTCTATTCGAGAACGTTCTTTGAAGATTGTTCCAGAAACTCCCATAAACTTAACCCTTCAAAAGTCACGCGGTTTGCCACCGTCAGAGCCACCACGCTGTTGTTGTGTACGATAAGCGAGGTTTTTTCACCACTGTTGTACAAAATACAACAGCGCGACGACTGAAGTGTTAACGAGTTTTATAGAAATATTTCCATGAAGCTTTCCATTAACTCGGGTAGGAGCTCCCCCAGATTTTTCAAGCATTTTCGACTGCGCTTACTTAAAATGTCTCCTAATTTTCACCAGATTATTTTTTGCTTCAATAAATCTTTCACAAATATTCTCAGAAATTCTTGCATGTGTCCCAACATACTACAATGTAGTATTACTACATAGATCATTTGATAATTGCTGATTGAAATCAATCAAATTTTAAATTTAGTACACTATTTATTTCTATAAATTTGTGGTATGGTTAGATTCATCTTCACCTTAAAAGATTTCGTTAAAAAACTGCTCCAGAAATTTATGCTTCTTCGTCAATCATCTTCCAGGTATTTCTCCGGAGAATCATCCATCACACCATCACAGATAAAAATATTTAAATCCCAATGTAGTGTAAACTGATGCATAGAGTAAAAATAAACCAAATTTATCTATTGTTACGGCATTTCGTTTGGGCTGCAAAACGGTGAGTCGACAACTAGGAAGGAGCGTTCAACACAGCTCTGGTCCTCACAAGTTCCTACCTCACGCTTCCACGCTTCCATGACAAAAACCGCCAGCTAAGGGTTGCGTACTTAGCTGGTAGTGCAGCCTGGGCACTGTTGTCTTTCTGACATCAGCTAAATTGAGGAGGTACGTCTCGAGCGTCTGTTCACCAGGAGGTGCGGTTCAAACAGCGTCTGTTCTGGTATCCAGCTGGCTGAGCAAGAAATGCTGAATCGCGCAAAGCTAAATCCAAGGTGGTAGCCCCATCAGCGCGATCGTCCTAATGTTAGTTGGGACGTTAAACAGAGCTGGCACGATGCCGCTCCGGCGAGACAGGAGTGTTGGCGTAGGCCCAATAAGCCACCCGTAAAATAACCTTATTGCGAATAACATAGGAGATAATACGACCCGGAACAATCGGCAAAGACCCACGCGACGAAACAAGGATTACGATTGGAAACTTGGAACATGGAACTGCAAGTCACTTGGTTTCGCAGGTTGCGACAGGATAATCTATGACAAACTACATCCCCGTAACTTCAATATCGTAGCGCTGCAGGAACTTAGTTGGACTGGACAGAAGGTGTGGAAAAGCGGGCATCGAGCGGCTACCTTCTACCAAAGCTGTGGCACCACAAATGAGCTAGGAACTGGCTTCATAGTGTTGGGCAAGATGCGACAACGCGTTATCGGGTGGCAGCCGATCAATGCAAGGATGTGCAAGATGAGGATAAAAGGCCGTTTCTTCAACTACAGCATCATCAACGTGCACTGCCCACACGACGGGAGACCCGACGATGAGAAGGAGACGTTTTACGCGCAGCTGGAGCAGGTTTATGACGGATGCTCTCCGCGTGACGTGAAAATCGTTGTTGGCGACATGAACGCACAGGTAGGACGAAAGGAGATGTACAGACCGGTGATCGGGCGGAACAGTCTGCACGCCGTATCTAACGACAACGGCCAACGATGCGTCAACTTTGCAGCCTCTCGTGGTATGGTAGTCCGAAGCACCTTCTTCCCCCGCAAAGATATCCATAAGACCACCTGGAGATCACCCGATAACCTAACCGAGAACCAAATCGACCACGTTCTAATCGACGGAAAATTCTTCTCTGACATTACCAATGTTCGCACATACCGCAGTGCGAATATAGATTCGGATCACTACCTAGTTGCTGTATGTATGCGCTCAAAACTTTCGACGGTGACAAACTCGCGTCGAAGCCGAACGCCGCGGCTTAACATCGAGCGGCTACGGGACTCAGAAGTAGCCCAAGAATACGCGCAGCAGTTGGAAGTGGCCCTACCAACGGAAGAGCAGCTTGGCACCGCCACTCTTGAAGATGGCTGGAGGCACATAAGATCCGCCATAGGTACCACCGCAACAGCAGCACTAGGTCCAACGGCCCCGAATCACAGAAATGACTGGTACGACGGCGAATGCGAGCAGTTGAAGAATGAGAAGAATGCAGCATGGGCGAGAATGCTGCAACACCGCACGAGAGCAAACGAGGCACGGTATAAACAGGCGCGGAACAGACAAAACTCGATCTTCCGAAGAAAAAAGCGCCATCAAGACGAACGAGATCGCGAAGCGATGGAAGAGCTGTTCCGCGCTAAAGACACACGGATGTTCTACGAGAAGCTTAACCGTTCGCGCAAAGGCTATGTGCCACAAGCCGACATGTGCAGAGACTGTGACGGAAATCTTCTCACGAACGAACGTGAGGTGGTCGAAAGGTGGCGGCAGCACTACAACGAGCACCTTAATGGTGATGTGGCCAGTCGCGGATGTGGCACGGAAATAACTTTGGGAGCACGCACGGACGACGCAAGACTTCCGCCTCCAGATCTCCAAGAGGTAGCAACGGAGATTAGACGGTTGAAAAACAACAAAGCCGCTGGAGTGGACCAATTTCCGAGCGAGTTGCTAAAATACGGTGGTGATGCACTGGCAAGAGCGCTGCACTGGGTTATTTCCAAGATTTGGGAGGAGGAAGTATTGCCGGAGGAGTGGATGGAAGGTGTCGTGTGTCCCATCTACAAAAAGGGCGACAAGTTGGATTGCGCCAATTATCGTGCGATCACAATTTTGAGGAAGGTACTCTTCCAAATTCTATGCCGCCGTCTATCACCAATTGCTAGAGAATTCGTTGGACAATATCAGGCAGGATTTATGGGCGAACGAGCAACAACGGACCAGATATTCGCCATCCACCAGGTGTTGCAGAAATGCCGCGAATACAATGTACCCACACATCGATTTTAAATCGGCCTATGATACAATCGATCGAGAACAGCTATGGCAGATTATGCACGAATACGGTTTCCCGGACAAACTGATAAGATTGATCAAGGCGACGATGGAGCGAGTGATGTGCGTAGTCCGAGTATCAGGGACACTCTCGAGTCCCTTCGAATCTCGCAGAGGGTTACGGCAAGGTGATGGCCTTTCGTGTTTACTGTTCAACATTGCTTTAGAGGGTGTGATAAGAAGAGCGGGGATAGACACGAGTGGCACGATTTTCAGAAAGTCCGTTCAGTTACTTGGTTTCGCCGACGACATTGATATTGTTGCACGCAACTTTGAGACGATGGCGGACACGTACATCCGACTAAGGGCTGAAGCTAGGCGAATCGGACTGAACATCAATGTGTCAAAGACGAAGTACATGATAGCGAGGGGCTCAAGAGAAGACACGGCACGCCCCCCACCTCGAGTTCATATTAACGGTGATGAAATCGAGGTTGTCGAAGAATTCGTGTACTTGGGCTCACTGGTGACCGCCGACAACGACACCAACAGAGAAATCCAGAGACGCATCGTTGCTGGAAATCGTGCCTATTTTGGACTCCGCAGAACGCTCCGATCGAGCAAAGTTCGCCATCGCACGAAGTTGACCATCTACAAGACGCTGATTAGACCGGTGCTCCTCTATGGGCACGAAACATGGACCCTTCGTGCAGAGGATCAACGCGCCCTTGGTGTTTTCGAACGGAAGGTGTTGCGGACCATCTACGGCGGAGTGCAGATGGAAGACGGAACGTGGAGAAGGCGAATCAACCATGAATTGCACCAGCTGCTGGGAGAACCAACCATTGTCCACCTCGCAAAAATTGGGAGGCTGCGGTGGACCGGGCATGTCACCAGAATGTCGGATACCAACCCGGTGAAAATGGTTCTCGAAAACAATCCGACCGGCACAAGAACACGTGGTGCGCAGCGAGCAAGATGGGTCGATCAAGTTGAGGACGATCTGCGGACCCTTCGCAGAATGCGTGGCTGGCAACGGGCAGCCATAGACCGAGTCGAATGGAGACGTCTCCTACGTACAGCAGAGGCCGCCCAGGCCTTAGCCTGACTGGTAAGTAAGGCATTTCGTTTAGTTTTCAATTAAAGATGCTAGAATGTTACATGATCGTGTAAATTTAAAGTGCATTTGATTGAAAAATAAGCGATTTATCGTTCACATTTCAGTTTATTTTGATGCTCCAAATATGTGCATGAAAATAAACTTAAATTTACGACATATTTTTTTAATGTAATATAATTACCAAACTTGTTTGCTGGTACACAAGATAGCATTCGTATGGGACTGTTCATTAACCACGTGGTCATTTTTTGGGGTTTTCAGAAACCCCCTTCCCCTCGTAGTATTTTTTCCATACACATTTGTTTAAATTTGTATGGGCCGTGGTCTTTGGTTAGTAACAAAGCCCCCCCCCCACCTTTCTCTTAATTGACCATGTGGTTTATGGACGACCACTATGAGAAAAGTTCAAATGAAAAGAAGGAATGGATAATAACACAGCGGAATCATCCACAATTTATGATTAACTTGTTTTTTCTTACATTCCTTAAGTTACAGTTGGGTCTCCTATTAAACATGTTCATATAACGCGCACTTGTAGTAGACCCATTCGAGCGCTATAGGAGGAAGACCCAGGGCTTAGAGGATTTTATTAATTTGGAAGTGTTGTTAAATACCTCGTGTGCGTTAAGAGATAGCACCGTTCTGTATTCGGCAAAGTTTCAGTACTCAGTACGATCTACCTATAAGAGTTGAGGATTATCCTTTTAGTTCCGCACTTGGGCAATAGGGGCACTTTTTCGAAATTGATCTAGGGTAGGTGTACCAGTTATGGATATAGTGGTTCCCTATTTCGCCATACTGGACTACTTGAATGTTTTCACATTTTGAAAGATTTTGTGTGTTGTAGTAGTAAGCTTTAAGATATATCTTGGTGTTTAAACATTCAAAAAGATTTAAAATGTGAAAGTTATTGAAATTTAACGTATGGCCAACTAGGGAACCACTAAGACCATAACTGGTACACTTTCCCTATATAAAAGATAAGAATGTAACGTTTGTAACATACCGTTTTGTCTCAAATTCCGAACAGACTCATATTCCGAACACTCGATTTTTGTATGGCGAGGTGGTTGAAATGTTTCGCTGAAATATGCCATCGAATTACTAAGAAATGGCAGTAAATTACAATTAAATTTAATCATCTTCAAATCTACTTTATACCTCGGGAGTAGTGATGATTCTCTAGTTCGAGGCCAGTAAAACTAGCTTAGATAAATTCATTTGCGAAATTATTTATTCGAATGTGATTTATTCGTGCCTTTCGGAATTTGAATCAAGGTGTTCGGAATATGAGACAGAATGACCACAGTGTTCGGCATTTGAATGAAAATGATGTTCTATACTTTCACCTTAAATCAATACTAAACAATAGGCCTTCTCATTTGACAGGTCCGTCTATGCATTTGTTTACATCGGTGGAGGAACGGTGCTAACACGGGCCTGTCATTTCCATGGAAGAACTGTCAAAGTGCTTCGAGATCAGCTGATTTTAAACGTCAAATGGAAAGGCCTATTATAAATAAACATTTTTATTGGCTCATACAACACCTAACAGTTGGACTTTGTGAAGAAATTGAAATTTTCATTTATACAAGCAAATTTATGCGCACCAGATTTCTGGTCTGATGAAAATTGCCGGTGCGAGCGCTTAAGTTAACCCCCCAAAATAGTAGTTTTTACCGCACAATTTTTTTGCGTTTACGGTAGGTAATCTCACCAAAATTTCAGAATTCTTTTCGAAACCTAAAAGCTCCTATGCACGGAGAAAAAAGAATTGTCCAGTCAATCATATTTACTGATAGATCAATCATATTTTACATTGAATTTCAGTCAACCGTACATTAAAATTGATTCAACAATATCTATGCTAGGTTTAACTATTTGGTATGATTGGTTCAACTACACAAACTAATTGAATCAACCATAGATATGATTGGCTCAATATTAATATACAATCATGACAATTGTATTATTGTTGATGTTGTGTTGTCAAAACCGGTACGAATCTTCTTTATCGACAATGCGAAAATGCGACAAAATGTAAATAAATATGGGAGCAGGAATTCAAACCACTCTCTTGAGAGTGAGAGCGCATTAATTTATTATCTACTCCAACATCGCTTGTTGGTAATCAGTGTTTTTTTTTTTTTTTGCAGTACAGCTTATAACGTTTCAAGGTAATAATGTGCGGAAAGCTGATTCAACAATAATATAATTGAAATATTCATGTGATGGAAGACAGAAAACAAAAGCAAAAACGATTGGGCAAACCATACTGTCCGTTTAGAAGCACCGATAATATGCTTGTAACAATTGTATCCAGGCATGTTGAAGCAACTATCGGAAAAGTTATGTCAATCGTGCAAGAATTTTCTGCGTGTATTCCGAACAGCACGAATAAATCGTATTCAAATGAATAATTTCGCAAATAATTTAATCTCAGCTACTTTTATTGCTCTCGAGCTAGAGAATCATCAATACTCCCGAGGTATAAAATAAATTGGAAAACATTAAAATTGAATTGCAATTGACTGCCATTTCCTTGTAATTTGATGACATATTTCAGCGAAACATTTCAATCAAATCAAAAGCCGAGTGTTCGGAATATGAGTCTGTTCGGAACTTGAGACAAAACGGTACAAGATTTAAAAAAAGCTCAGCAATTTTGTTGAACTCACAATTTTTTCTAGAACTCGCCAGCAAAAATTTTTCTTTTCTCCGCAGAAAATACGCGCTGGAATTTTCCTTCTGTGGGTGAATTCGGCGAACAATTTCTTCGAAGAAAAGAAATTTTCTTCCATTACTCACCAGCAAGAAAATTTTGTTTTCTTTGAAGAAAATACGCGACGGGATTCGCCTACTGGTCTCAAAAATACTAAAACAACACACAAGGTTCCTAGTTTGCTTTTCGTAATTTTAAGATCTCTTCATAGGACACAGATTTCAAACTAAAATTTCAAAATTCATTAAACACTGGAGTTGTCCAAGACCGAAAACCAGCCAGAAAAATCTTAGATGTAAAATCATCCACAAAAAGAGAATACCAGATTTATCATAAAATTACAATAGAAATCTTGTCAAATTCGTTAGATTCCATGCTCGATTACACGAATAATAGCGGAAATGTACATGATAGTAATATAATCTGACATGCCGATAAATATGCGACAAATCTTCATGAGCGTGAGTTCACGCTGCATTTTACATGAATGTTTCAGTTGATAGCTCACTGCTTCCCGTATATAGTAAACGCTTATGTTCGAAAGTAGTACGTACTACATGTTCGAAAGCTTTTTTATTCATACCAAAAGTGTAGTAAACTCTGTGGATTTTGTTTTTGAGTAGATGCTACATATAGTAAAGTTAGGCTGTTTTTATTCATGCCACCCATTCTCTACTCCTATTCTTGTTGTAGCAATATTATTAGCAACAACTGGACTCATAACTTGAACAGAATATGAGTGAGCATGAATGAATATGAATACGAATTTGAGGAATTTTGACATGGAGTGTTGGTTCGATTTCCGCTTCAGTATATTTCCGCTTCATAGAAACTTTCTGTCAGGAATGTTTGTTGACTGTGCCATTGGAGTATGCTAGGCCCATTCAAAGTGTTGCCTCCAGGCAGCGTTAGTGAGCGTGGTTTTTTGTTTAGTTTATTTTTTTTAAGTTGATTTGAAATTTGGAAACCAGGTGGCGCTAAGACAATGAATCTTTTTTTGCAAATATCTCAGGAATTTGACTTATTGGCGTTATCGGTGAAATACTTCAGTAAGTCCAGAGCTAACTTTATTCGAGTCAATTGATTATTAGTTATGTCACTTGATGACGCCTGGAAGTATGTTTTTTTTTTGTTTTGAAAATATTTCGAAATCCTAAGGCGATTCTAAGCCTAGTGGTTAGAAACCAAGGATTTTGTATGTAGACTGCAGGCGTGTTGAAAACATCGATTTATTTGAAATTTAATCGTGCATTTTTAACCAAACTTCATCCTACATGAAAGTTTAAGTCCCATGTTGCATGCTTGGTCTAAAAGTTAACTAGGAAAAATATACAGTTTAAATTTTATATGCAAATTTATAAAACCAGCATTTATACAACTTAGGAGACCTGTAGCTCAAAATTGTAACGTATTGGAACACTTCTCTTATAATAAGTTGTGCACACCCTCCACACCAAACTCAGTGAGATACTTCGATGTATACGCTTCCCCTTTCGAGCCGAAATAAGGGAGAGTGTCTTTCGTGCGTGGCTTTCTCGCATATACATACACCTACCGCAATGTTCTATCTGGATCTCACTGTTTGACATCTTCCATTCATTGCAGCTTTCATTCTACAGAAGCAAAGCGTTTATATTCTGACAATAGTTTTGCCTCGGAAAAATTGCAAGAATTGCATTCTGGGTGTTTGATCCGAAGTTTTTTCCATTGAATCTTTTTTGGGCGAGGCATTGGCCATGTCAGCTTGAATATCTCATTGAAATCTCATTGTCGAAACCGATCTCAGGATGTTTTTATATCAATTAAAATGTTTGATTTTTCTGGTGCTAGGTGAGTGATATACCTATTTCATTAGTTTAATTAAATTATAAAATACGAAAAAATCAATCTCTGTTTGATTTTTAGTCGTGTTAGGTGCTAGTTCAGCAGTGGACGGTTCTCGGGTGTTGGAACTAAGCGACCGCTTTCTGGATGTCCGAAACGAGGGCCAGTGGTTTGTGATGTTCTATGCTCCTTGGTGCGCCCACTGCAAGAAACTGGAACCGGTGTGGGCTCACGTCGCGCAAGCTCTCTTCAATACGAATATCCGAGTTGGGAGGGTGGATTGCACTCGGTTCACTGCCGTGGCCCAGGCCTTCAAAGTCAATGCCTATCCAACGATTTTATTGTGAGTATTATAGTGATTATTAGAGTTTCCAAAAAAAAAGTCATGGTGCTCTACCCTAGAATGAAATATATGCTTATTTGTAGCACTTCTGTAGAGTAAATCAACATTATAATAATAGATACTCCATTTGATTATTTGGGAGTGACTAATTTATGATTTATATATTTTGAAGCATAAAAGGTCCTTACGATTACGCCTATAACGGTGATCGAACAAAAGATGAACTGATACACTTCGTGAATAGATTATCTGGACCACCAGTTCAGCAGGTCACCCGACCGGACAGTATCGACATTCTGAAATCCAACAATCCCATATTCTTCACCTATGTCGGCAAACAAGATGGAATTCTATGGGATATTTTCTACAGTGCAGCGGAAGTCTATCAACCGCATAGTTATTTCTACGCAACTTCAGTGGAGATAGCCAAGAGACATTTCGACATCGATACCGTACCAGCGGCCTTAGTCTACAAAGAACGAAGTCACTTCTACTTCCCATACTCGGACAACTTCGAGTTGATCGAACCTGTTCACCTGAACGAATCCCTGTTCAGATGGGTCAATGAAGAGCGGTTCCCGACATTCCCGAAGGTTACCCGGAGCAATATACACCACATCCTACAAACCAAGAAGTACCTCGTGCTGGCCGTGGTGGAAGAGAACAAGCTGAGCGAGATTGCCGCCCATGAGCAGGAGTTCCGCGATATGGTGGAGATATTCGTCCACAAGAACAAACACAAGTATCACAGTCGCTTCCAGTTCGGTTGGGTGGGAACGCCTGATCTGGCACATTCCATAGCCATGGATAAACTGGCCACGCCGCATTTGATAGTGCTGAATGCTAGCACCAACGAGCACCACATACCGGAGGATGATCCTCTGCAGCTGACCCCGGAGGCAATCGAGCTGTTCTTGGATAGTATTCATAACCAGACGGCTCCGGTGAGTTACTTTGAACTTTTACAGTACCTACTGCACAAAAAATTTGCAACTTGTTCTATTTTCCATGCAAAATGGTCAAATTTAGAGTATTAGATCTAATTCCAGTTATGGACCAATTTGAAAACGATTTTCACAGTTCTTCAGACATAACTCGAATCTCAACATATATTTTTGAGTGATTTTTCCAACCACTAGTTCAAAACCAATAAATCAATCCGTCTTCCACAATGAGGACCTGGGATCGAATTCCGACCCCAAAATTAGCCATTTAGTGAGTCCCGCCCGAGATGAAGATAAAAAAAAAACTGGAAAATTGGCGTAGGAATTTCTTTAGCAATATTTTTAAGGTTTACTTTGAAAAATCCTTAAAATTTCTTCAAAAACTCAAGAACAAACATTTGAGGATTTACTTGGAAGAACTCTTGTAAGTTCTTCTAGAGTAACTACTGGAGAAATCGTTGGTGAGAATTTCTGAATAAACTTGAGCGGATTATGGACGAATTCCTTTAATCATCTGCAGAAAAATATCTGAAAAATAATTTCAATGCATTCGTGGATAATCTCTGATGAAATTTCTGGTGGGGTGCATTAACAATCCTCTGAAAGTCCAATTTCCAGTAGAAATTTCTGAAGAAACCATCCGCAGAATCCTTGAAGAAGCTTGAAGTTTTTTTCTAATCTCCAGAATTCTTCTGCTTCTTCTTGGAATTAACGTCCTACTGGGACAGAGCCTGCTTCTCAGCTTAGTGTTCTTATGAGCACTTCCACAGTTATTAACTGAGAGCTTTCTTTGCCAACGTTGCCATTTTCGCATTCGTATATCGAGTGGCAGGTACGATGATACTCTATGCCCAGGGAAGTCAAGGAAATTTCCATCACGAAAAGATCCTGAACCGACCGGGAATCGAACCCAGACACCTTCTGCATGGCTTTGCTTTGTAGCCGCGGACTCTAACCACACGGCTAAGGAAGGCCCCTCCAGAAGGGAATCTCCAGAATTATGCACCACGAATTACTACTAGGAGAAAAAGTTACTTTGGTTAAAAGAAGAGACTTGAGATATATTTCATTAAAATAGAGACTTGCATCAAAATAGTGAGCATGTCTCTAAAAAGCCCCTGTCAAGAATCAGAAATAATTCAGGTACCCGCTGAAAGTTTCCTTCAGATATTACTCCAAATATTTCTCCAGGAAATGATTTATTGGTTCTTAAACGGCTTTATTGAAGAAATTCACTATGATTTTCTTACTAGGTATTTTCAAGAATTCAACCTGGATTTTTTAAGGATAATCCCATATATTACACCATAGGTTCCATAATGAATTTGTTTTGGTATTCTTCCAAAGAATCATTCACATATTGTTTAAAGTCTTTTAGTTGTTAATCTTCCGTCGATTTCATTCAATGTTCATATTTCTGTTTAGTACATCTTCAAGAATTCAACAAGGATTTTTTCTTAGATTACCTTCAGATAATTTCTCCATGAAGTCATCTAGAAATTGTTTAAGAAATTTCCAAAGGAAGTTGTGAATGAATTTATCCAGGATTTTTTCTAAGATGTCTTAAATAATTGCCAAGGATAGTTTTAAGAAATTATCGATCAATTCCCTCATGAGGTTCGAAAGGTATTTCGAAAACAAATCCTATAGTAATTTCTGATTTTTCTTCTGTAGAAATTCCTGATGAACTCTTAAAAGGATATCTAAAAAAAACTCTCGAAAAAACTCACTTCTGAGGAAGTTTTGGTTAATTTTCTAAACAAATTCAAAAAATCATTTTTGAAAAAATATCGATTGAATCTCTCGAATTATTTTAAAAAACATAAGCTTAAAAAATTACACCAGAATTGTTTGGAAAAAACTGTGGGAATAATTTGTGGATGAAATGTAGAAGAAATTCATAGAAAAAAATCTGTAAAAACTTAAGGAGTTTTTAAAAGATTCCCTGGACAAATTTCGGAGCAATTCCTGAGACAAATCGTAGATGAATTTATGATAAAATTAATATTGATATCACTAGAGTAGAATTTGATAGAGGAGTACCTGAATTTATTTTAGAAGAAACCTCTGGAGAAATTATTAGAAGGATGCCTGAAGCCTTTCTCGAGAAATCTGGAAAGAAATTATTGAAGAATAATCGCACTAGAGTATCTGAAGATTTCTCTGGAGTCTTTAGAATTTGGCAACAGGGTGACCTGTTAGAAAAAATAGTTACTTTGAAGAACATTTTAGTTAAAAAAGAGGCTTTACAGACCTTTAATTTAAAATAGATCTAGTATTTTAGAATAATGATTCGATTCACAAAATTGAAAGAAATCGGGAAACTAAAGGCGAAAATCGTGTTTTAGAACGAATTGCGTACAAAATATTTTGCACTTTCGTTGAAGACCACTTGATGGTTTCAAAAATCATATCAGGATGCATTCACCATCATTTTGCAATTTCTGAAATTTGTTGTGTTATGATTCACGCATCTCAAAATAGTTACAAATTGATCACTGGGGTGAATTTTATTAGGTCGGTACCAAATAGCATTTCCTTTCACGGATGCTTAATAGTTCGCTGCCATCAAAGACATTCCATGTTTTCTGGTTTATAGATGTCTTATGATGGTTTTAAACTAATTCATTTTTATTAAGGTTAATTTTGCAAAGAAATATTCACAGTTTTTGAAGGTGCAATACTGTTGGAAATGTCGGTACTAAACAATCCGCTGGTGCTAAGCCTGCATGTATAATTTGAGTGTTAAAAATGCTGTGTTAGCTTCAGTGTGAACTGCTGAACTATTTTTTGAAATCGTACAGCATTACAAGAATAGTAGGGGGGGGGGCAGTATGGACACTAGAGTGATGCAATTTTTGAAATGTTTGCTCCCCTATGCTCAAACGATTTTATTTATGGTAAATAGCATCCTCCCAAAGTTTGAAGTGAATCGGAAGAAATTTGACTGTGCACACGCCATTTGAAGTTTATATGGAGATTACTATGGAAAACGCCAATCTTTTGTGTTCAGCCCTTTATCTCTTGAACATAATATTTTATGGAAATTTGAACAAATTCTTCTAATGCGAAATTTTCCCAGCTACAACTTTGCCGAAGACCACTTTTTGATTGGACCTCAGGATAAATTGTTATTCATCATTATGAAGTTGATTTGCATGTTGCATGCTTCACCAACTTTTCGGCAGGCAACAGTGGTGTTCCTGGCGGGAAGAATAGATCAAAGTAATCCAGGCTACTATGTTCTACAGCAAAAAAGCAGTGTTGCTCTGAAAGTAATTGAATGATCATCTCAGCATGATTTAGACTTTGTTATCAATAATAACAAATTATCCTTACGTCCCATCGAAATGTGGTCTTCGGCAAAGTTGTAGCTGGGAAGTGTTCAGATGAGATGAGTGTGTTCACTTTCCCATAGATTATTATGATGAGCAGTTAGAGGACTGAACACAAAAGGTTTGCCTTTTCCATAGTAATTTCAATATAAACTTGAAATAGCGTGTGCACAACCAAATTTCTTCTGAATCACTTCAAATTTTGCGAGGATCATTTTCATCATAATTGACACCGTTTAAGCATAGGGGAGCAAAAACTTCAAAATTTGCATCAGTCTAATGGACACCCTAAGGAATTTGCCTATTTTGACTGTGTGGACATGAATATTTGTTATATTATCAATACCTATTATGATGTCTACCTTGTGATGAACTTACTTGCCAACCTTTCATTTTGTACCTTTATACGTTGTACCTTACACTCGCACATCCTTACCAATAAAAAGTCATTCTTTGTTGAACTGTACACGAGTCAACTTGTTTATTTAATATGGTGTCAGAATTCGCGAATAACAGTTTTACGATCCCACGTTATAAGTTAGTTTTGTTATTTTGAAACCGTCGCGGATATTCGAGTCGTTTAAGGCAAATTGATGTGTCGGTCGTGTCCATCGAGAAGTGAGCGTCAAACAGAATGACGGAAAATCCATCCCAAGCACAGACTGTACGACAGCCACCGGCGGCTCCAGTAATGAACAGCAGTATTCCCTTTCCGGACCCGTTGCAGCTGGATGGCAACGTACGGGAGAACTTGGAACTGTGGAAAGATGCTTTTGATACCTACATCATAGCATCAGGAGTAGAACAGCTGGAAGAGAGAGTGAAAATTGCGACGTTCAAATCTGCGCTAGGCACAGAAGCTAGGCGGATTTTCAATCTGTGGCCCCTTCGAGACGAGGAAAAGAATACGGTCGCTGCTTGCTTGCAATCATTGTCCTCGTATATGATACCACAGAAAAACATCAAGCTGGCACGATACGAGTTTTATCAATGCCAACAGGAGCCTGGAGATGACAGCCGTGAACCAGAAAGCATGTCGAAGTTCATCAATCGGACCCGTATGCTGGTGAAAGATTGCAATTTTGGTGATCTGGAGGACGAAATGCTCCGGGATAAAATCATCACCGGAATTCATGATGTTCGTCTGAAGAAGAAATTGATCAAAACCGCAGAATTGACTTCTGCCAAAGTGATCGAACTTTGTCAAGCTGAAGAAGCTACCCGAGCTGAAATGGAACGTAATCGATGGCTAGAAAATCGACAACATGGTGTAAACAGAATTGTTACAGCGAGCAGGGACAGCAGACAGTGCGGATACTGTGGACGTTCTTATCACAAAAATCTATCGGAATGTCCAGCAAGAGGAGCAACGTGTCGCTTTTGTGGATTTAAGAATCATTTCGAAGCAGTTTGCAAGAAAAAGAAGGAGCAGAGCAAACAAACCGGTATCCCAGGACCATCGAGAAGATTAGCGAAGAAAACGGTACACACCGTCGACTGGGAGACAGATCCGCCAACCGTTACTCAGTCCGACAACGAACAAGAATCCGTAAACGTCTGTCAGTATCTGTACAGCATCAATCAGGATAACGATGGATTGCTGAAAGCAACACTAACATTTCTCAACGTAAATCAGCGTGAACGTAAAGTACCATACATCCTTGATTCGGGAGCTTCCTGTAACGTTGTAGGAAAGAGGAATGCAATGGAGATTCTTGGTACGAAGCAGTTATCCCTTGACAATGACAGTGCTGTTCTGAATGTATTCGGAGGAGGCAAGTTGCGCTCGTTAGGCCGCACAGAAATCGATTGCGTACACAACGGATCACGTTTCAAAGCTGTTTTCCATGTGGTGGATTTCGAACAACCGCCGCTGCTATCGTTCAGAACGTGTCTCCAGTTGAAGCTGCTACAAGTATGTTTTTCTGTCACGGAGGATCAGAGGGAAGCTGCAAGACGAATCGTGAACCGCTACCCAGAGGTCTTCTCCGGGCTTGGAAAGCTTGAAGGAAAAGTTCATCTAGACGTCGACGACAGTGTTAAGCCAGTCGTGCAGCACCCACGGCGTGTAGCTGTTACGCTTCGTGAAAACCTTCGTCAGGAGTTGTCAAACTTGGTACAGCAAGGAGTAATTACAGAAGAAAAGCGACACACTAACTGGGTAAGTAACCTAGTATTAGTAAAACGGAATGACAAATTGCGAGTATGCATTGATCCGATCATGCTAAATAAGGCTCTGGAAAGACCACACTACCAGATGCCTACACTCGACGAACTTCTGCCGGAGCTCGCAAACGCGAAGGTTTTTACGACTGTCGATGCTAAATCCGGTTTTTGGCAGCTCGAGTTGGACGAAGAAAGCTCGAAACTTACTACTTGTTGGACACCCTTCGGTAGATACAGGTGGCTTCGAATGCCGATGGGCATTTCTCCGGCTCCAGAAGTGTTTCAACTGAGAGCGAATGAGGCCATTCAAGGCTTGAAGAACGTACGTGCACTGATGGATGATTTCATGATCTTCGGATGCGGGAATACGATCGAGGAGGCAGTGATCGATCACAATAGAAATCTGCAAGCTTTTTTGGAGAGAATGAAGGAGAAAAATCTAAAACTTAATCCGGATAAAATCAGTTTGTGCAAAGACAGTGTTAAATACTTTGGACATATTCTAACGGCCAGCGGTGTTCAACCGGATCCGGAAAAGGTGAACAGCATTTTGAATATGGAAAAACCGAAAGACGTTCCTGCCGCCCAAAGGTTCTTGGGTATGGTAACCTATTTGTCACATTATCTGCCGAGCCTCTCGACACTGGCGGAGCCTCTACGTCGCTTAACATACCATGATCAACCCTGGACATGGTCCCATGAGCAGGATGAAGCATTCGACAAGGTGAAGCAAGCTGTAACATCGGCACCAGTGCTAAGATACTTTGACGCAACAAAGCATACTACAATACAGTGCGACAGTAGTAGTGTGGGACTTGGCGCGTTACTCCTCCAGGAGGGACAACCAGTCGTGTATGCGTCGAAGACCCTCAGTGCAACCGAGCGTCGTTACGCACAGATCGAAAAAGAAACATTGGCTATTCTTTTCACCTGTAGAAAGTTTGAAATGTACATTCTTGGACGGCCTGTAACTGTCCAGACTGATCACCAACCGTTGATCAAGATCTTCCAAAAGCCTCTGACGGAAGCCCCTCTACGAATCCAGCGTATGCTTCTAGCATTGCAACGATACAACATTACGCTGACGTTCAAACCAGGTAAAGAAATAGTAATAGCTGATATGTTGTCAAGAGCTGCCCATATTGACAACGTTATTACCAGCCGCGACATTTACGATATATTCGTAACTGATATAGAAAACATTTGTGCATTGGACTATCTTCCCATTTCAGACGCTCGTGTTGATGAAATTCGATTCAGATCTCGAGAAGATCCAGACATCCAATCCATCATCAGGTGCATCGTTGATGGATGGCCCCGTAGGTACGATGAATTGCCACCAGCAATCCAAATATATTGGAAATACAAAAACGAACTCAGCACTCATAATGGTCTCGTATTGCGCAACGATCGAATCCTGATCCCGAAAAGCCTACGAGGCGCGATTATAGAAAGGCTTCATCAATCACATTGCGGCGTAGAAGCGACTACCAAACTTGCCAGGGATACGGTATTCTGGCCCGGAATCACCGATCAAATTCGACAGCGTGTGCAACATTGTCATGTGTGTGCAAAGTTTTCGTCCAACCAACAACCCCAACCCATGCAGAGCCATCAAATTCCTTCGTATCCGTATCAGAAAGTTTCAATGGATATTTGCGAATGTACACTGGGCAACAAGAGTTCTGTTTACCTTGTTAGCGTCGATCACTACTCGGATTATTTTGACGTGGACGAACTTACAACGCAGTCAGCGGCAGCTGTAGTGAAGATTTGTAAACGCAACTTTGCCAGGCTGGGTAAACCACAGGAGATTAGCAGCGATGGAGGTCCTCAATTCATGAGTGAAGAATTCAGCACATTTTGCCACTCCTGGGGAATCAAACATAGCGTATCAGCTCCTTACCATCAGCAAGGAAATGGTAAGGCTGAATCTGCGGTCAAAATCACCAAGATGCTTTTGAGAAAAGCGTACGAGTCCAAGCAAGACTTTTGGGAATTGTTACTACAGTGGCGAAATACACCGAACAAAACAGGAAGTTCTCCAGTCCAACGACTTTTCAATCGACGAACACGATGTGGCATTCCAATGTATGAAAAAAAGTATTTGCCCAAAATCGAAGAAAATGTCAAGGAAAAAATTGCATTGAACCACCGGAGAGCCAAATCCTATTATGACCGTAAAGCTCGTACACTACCAGAATTGGAAATTGGTCAACCGGTCTTCGCCAAAATGAAGCCAACCGATAAGGAGTGGAAGAGAGGAACAGTAACCAATCCTATCACAGACCGTTCATCAGTGGTAGCGGTTGAAGATCGAACATATCGTCGAGACAACACAATGATCAAGGTAAGGCGTCCAATTGAGGAACCTCCGAGCGAAGCAATGCCAATCAAAGAAGAGAAGGATACCGCACCATCTGAGATCCCCGAAACTGCTGACTACAGTTCGAAAATTGGTTCGTCATCTACAGTAGCAGTTGAGCGTCCTAAGCGTGCGATCCATGTTCCCAAGCGTTTCCAGGATTTTGAAATGTACTGACAAGGAAAGGCAGCTTAAATTTAATTGAAAAGGAGATGTTATATTATCAATACCTATTTTGATGTCTACCTTGTGATGAACTTGCTTGCCAACCTTTCATTTTGTACCTTTATACGTTGTACCTTACACTCGCACATCCTTGCCAATAAAAAGTCATTCTTTGTTGAACTGTACACGAGTCAACTTGTTTATTTAATAATATTATACTGTTTTTTATGTGCAGTATGCTTTTTAGAGTTCTTAAGCATTTGTTAAACATGGTTGCATAATTGGGAAAAAAATATTTTGTTTTCAAAAATAGGTTTAAAAAAAGCTTATATTTGGTAGTCGCCATCAAGCTAGCGGGGCAAAGTAGACACCCCATGGGGCAGTATGGACACCCTAATGTTTATAGGAAAATTGTCCCGCAATCGTTCTCAAAACCTCGAAAAATAAAGTTCATATTCAGGAAACCATTGTGACAGGTCACTGTGCCACTGGAAACATGATTAAACCCAATTTACGACATTTTTCGTAGAGATGCTTTCAATATTGCCTCCAAGTTAGTTTTAATCAAGAATTGACGATTTTCAACTGATTTGTGGTTCCGCTTCATAATCATTGCATTGGATGCTAAATATTTTTGGATAATTTTGTATTTGAAGTTATATTTTTTTCTCTTTGAAGTGTCAGCTCTACTTTGTCACCCGGTGTCCATATTGCCCCAACAGTATAAGAAATTTTTATATAAGTTTTTCAATGTCTTAAAGTACCAGAAGAAAATCTACGCTATTTTTGAATATAGCATAAATAATTGAAGATTCAATCAAGAGCTACATTATCGGTCAACTTGCAGTCATTTGCCTCTGAAACCTTATTTGGTGAGGTGTGAATGTTATAATTTTCGAACCAAATAAAAACATGCTCAATTTTTCTATTTAAAAAAATTTTAGTGGATAATTTACTCCTCCGACAGGCAACTGAAATATTGTTTGCATTTAAAGTGTAAAAGTATTCGCTTATTCAAAGATACAGGGGGTGTCCATTCTGCCCCGGGTGTCCATACTGCCTCCGGTACCCCTATTTTGCTCGTAAAACAGTCAATTGTTGAATAACGTGCTTATTTCAAGGGAAATTACATACATTTAGGCGTATTAGGCAGATTTACAAAGTTTGATTTTGCAATAAAATTATGATATACCCGAGTTGAAAGAATTTTGTCATCATTTTCAGATTCAGCAGAACCAAATTTAGTAGATAGGGAAATTTGACATACTAAAATATGCTTTATTATATAGTGATCAATTTCACCCCAATCAGTCATTTTTTTGGTACTAAAACTAATTTTATGAAATGTTAAATTTTATTTCATAAAAAATCGATTACATAAACTGATAGAGATCAATGAAGTACTGATTTTACCGAAAACAAAATGACAATTTTTGAGTTCCAAAAGAAATCATGACAAAAAGTTGTGAAAAAGTGATCAATTTGCCCCCGGATTACGGTACGTAATGAAAAAACGTTGCGTAAAAATCAACTGATTTTAGTTTCGTAATGACTTTTACAACACTGCATCATTCAGTGCAGGATAGTAGGCCTTTTCATGACAGATTGGCGTAATGAAAAACGGCATATTACGAAAGGAAGTTGCAAAAAAATAACTTTACTATACGGATCCCTCCCAAGAGGAAATACGAATTCTAGTTTTTATAGGCACCGTAAAAGGGGGTAGCTTTGATAGTTTTTTGGAAGAAAATCTCATTATGTCTGCATTATTTTCTAATGTTTTTTTTATATATATTTTTAGAATAAGTACCAGTATTCAGTGTCGTAGCGTGCGGTTGGCCAGGTTGACACCCGTCAAGGGTGGCGCCTAAATCCATGATGTGACCAAAATTTGGAAAAGACATGTTTGATAAGGGCGCAAACTATGAATAAAATATCAATGTGCATAATTTGAAAATTCCTGAGAGAGGTTCTTAAAATTATCAATATTGATATGTTGATCGTTTTATGAAGTATACTTTACAATTGACGAATAAAAGTGAGGTCAAATTTTGCAAAACTTGTGTTTGCCAAACAACTATAATTGTGATGAAAATGTAGGAAAAATGTTTCTTATCAAAATCTTGACAAATTTTACATCATTTAGTCAGAATTAGCTATATCAATTTCCAAATTTGCAGAAACAAAAACCAACTTTTATTCGCCAATTAATAATTTTAGAATTCAGCAGACGAATATGTTAAGTAGCAATCTTTTTCATAGCTGTTTTACATATAAATCTAATTTGTAATTTGTTTTGAGGTTCAAAATAATAATGAACTAATAAAGAACCATCCATGATGAAAAGGACAAAGCTGCTGAAAATATAATCCCTCTAATCACCTTAGTTATCACAGGAAATCCGGGACATATCGATGAAATTTAACATAGTACTTGGCAGGGATGGGAAAAGTACTGGAGCAAACATTTACCGCCTCTTACTTGGTGTAATTCTGACAGAATACTAGATGAACATAATAGTAACCTGAGTACATCCTATGAATTTCTGAGCTGACTAATGTAAAAATCCCGGTTGTCTTTCTTGGCACAATTTTCAGACTCTAACTCGATTTTCTGACGAAATCCTAGAAAAAAGTTCTTACAAGATCCTACCATAAGAATCTTGAGCAGAATGTTTTGCACTTACTAAAAATCATTTAAATTACTTGACCAAACTTACAAAACTTTATTTTGACTTACAAAACCATAAATTTAAAAAACTATTGGTATGTAGATTCTTTTTAAATATATGATTTTTATAAGATATTTTTCTGATAAGAATTTCATTGACGAGATCATCTATTGACTTCTACTGTAATTTGGACAAATAGACTTAGAAAGAAAAAAAAACTATGTCCAGAAGAATCTCTTTAAGAACACCTGGAACATTTGCTGAGCCTACAAAGGGTACTTTAGCTTGCTTCATTCATGCAATTGAATTTCTGAATAGATATCGGATGATTCTTATATTTTGACATTGAATTCATCTATTTCGAAGAAAATCGAATGAATTACGATACGTATATAAAGCGTTGCATACCTATAGGCGTTAAACGAAAATCCGTACTTTGATAACATAATTGGCTTGTAAAAATGCTAAGAAATTCGAAACCGAATACAAGTTCTGTTATGGATAGGTAACGAGCTATTGAAAACTTCATCAAATAGTTATTTTAGAACCGGTTGTTTGTAAGCGTTTCAAAAACGCTAACATCTCATCATTTGTATATATGAATTAATAACCCGTTTTACAGCATAATTTTTTGTTTCTGTTTGTTTGGTAGGAGAATCTTTGAATCAACAAAAAAAAAATTCTATTGACTAAAGCGCCCCTATGGCCAAACATGTATGTAGTATGCAGAGATTTTCCCATACGTACGGCCATTTTTTTTCATACATAACTTCAAGCTCGTTTAACCCCTAATTCTGATTAAATATTTACAGTAGTTTCTGAACAAACAGGAGAAGGGGAGGGGGGTTACGTAAGGTTTTTGTTGTTTGATCATTATGGTCCACCCTACTATATATTCTCAACTAATAGTTCATGAATTCATGATTTCAGGCCTTCGGCGGAAACTCGCTTCCGGTGCGGATCTATCGGGCCTGGTTCGAAGCCAAGCACTCGCTGTACGAGATGTGGATGGGCAATCCGGTGCTGACCTCGGTCCTGTTCGGCCTTCCCTTGGGCTTCCTCTCGTTGATACTGTACTCGATCTGCTGTGCGGACATCCTGGACGCCGAGGAAGAAGAGGAGGAACCCAAACACGAAAAGAAGGAGTAAGCTGTTCCGGGACTCGGTGCCATCGTTGCTTTGGAGCGCAGTATTGGTAGTGACATGAGCATAGTAACTACCATTCCTAACATATGGAAAAACTGTCCTTTTCTAGTCATTTTGATCAGTAAACGATGAATCTTTCTACTTCCATCATGGCAACGAAGTGAACGTTGGACTTGTGGGAAGCTTTTGTAGGAACCGCATTTTAAAGGAAATGTACGCATTCCCTAGAAGAAGGTTTGAGTCTTAATTAGTTTGTTGTAGCCAACGAAGAAAAGTGCGTGTTTTGTGTCTCATTGTGGTAGAATATAAGGTTAACGGAACATACCATAACTTATAATAAGAAAACTGTTTCAATTTTATTCGCATTGTTTTGATTTAGTATGACGGTGAAAAATATGACCTCCTTGATAAATATCATTGACGATGACGAGATTTTCAAACCTGGGTTAGTTCGTCTCGGGACCAACAGCTTTACTTCCTTTCCGAAAGAGGTCGCCACCATAATTTTTGTTTAGGTCATTGGTGACTATCTCGAGGATGGGATTCGATCTCAGGTTGATTGATTAACAATCAATTTCCTTTTTCCTAACTATTTTTCTTAAACAGTTTTGAAAAAAATGTATAGAAATAGTCGATTAAAGTCGTAAAAAAGAAAATTTTAACCTTTCGGATGTCGCACGAATTTTTATCACACGAGTAGTCGTGCAATGTACTTTGCACAACACCTATAGTTTTGCAAATATCCCAGGAGTCTGACCATTTAGAAAGATGGCGTCTTCGGAAAAGTTGTTCAGTAATTCGAGGACTATCTGATCGTGCTAGTGCTAGGTTCTAAGTTTTTCCATCAGGTGACGCCAGTGAGCATGAAAAATTTGTTTTACAAATACCTTAGGAGCCCGACCACTAAGTAAGATGGCATCTTCGGCAGAGTTGTTCAGTAGCTCAAATGATTGCTTTGGTTAAGGCGAAGTAGGCCATCATTAAAATTTGTACGCGTCGTTGATGATTGTTGCTTATACATCTCACGATTTGGAATCAAAGAAAATCAGTTGGTTTTGCACTGATACAGCTGAAAAAGTATCAGCATACCTTATGCATGTTAGCACGTATAGTGAAACTTCTTCAAGTTAATATAAACTATCAAGACTGAGTATTATCACTTTGAAATGCAAGCTGAAAAGTCATCATTGTTGCCAAAACGAATGACGGGATACTTAGCCTTAATCCTTGAAGTTCGAGGTTGGCTAAAATAATGATAGCTTTTGAGCTACTGAACTACTTTGACAAAGATGCAATCTTTCTAAAAGGTCGGGATTCTGAAGTACCCGCAAACCAAAAGTTTTATTCTTACTAGCGCATCCTGGTGGCAACATTTTGAATCAACTAGCTCGGACAATGATAGTCCGTAACTTACTGAACAAATTTGCCAAAGACGCCAGGTACCATCAGATAGCGCTCCACCTCCAAAACAACTTTACTGAAGACCCCATGTTTCGAAATTATAGGGATTTTGAGATATAGCGATTCCAAATTGTGAACCGTATGGTGCGTCCATTATTATGTCACTTCTATGTACAGTTGTTGATTTTACCGCATTATGAAGGGCCATACTGTAAACAAAAACTGTCGAGTATTGTTCTTTAACCCGTAGAAGCCTGAGTGAAAGAAAAAATATTGAAATTCTCACCGCTCAGAGAATTCTTAAAGGATTCAAATGATTTTTTGTCAGTTCACTGTCTTGGGTAAGAATTGTAGAGGTAGTACTTTAAGTGAATGAATTGTAGATATCTTTACCCAGACATGAAATAAAAGAGAGGAGCTGGCTGGTAGCGATATCAGTCAGTAGCCTGTGGTATGGAGGAATAGCCTTGTTGTGTTTAGTAGTCGAAGTTTATTTCAACAGGTTATGGGCCCAGGAACGCCTGGAGGACGCTGAGGCGGCTTCAATGAGGGACCACGAGGAAGCACCTGGACGAGGAGACATGGCCTAGACGAGGAGGCAGAATCTCGGTGAGGAGATATAGCCTGGACGAAAGGTGGAGTCTGGACGGGAGGTGGCTTGGACGAGGTGCCCAAGAGTTGGAGGCCAAGATGCTGAGAACGAGGCTGAAGGTGTGGATGCTGGCTGATCGGACGACGAGCTTGGAACAGCTGGAGGAACTTGGAAGTCAAGAGGAGCTTGAAGGACGGCGCGGTTGACCAAAAGGACGATGGTGCAGCTGGCCAGGATAAGCTCGACTAGGAGGAGTTCGGTAGCTGGAGCTCGGTGCCAGGAGGAGTTTAGTGGACAAGAGAGCTCGAATGGCAGATGGCGGTTTGATGGTTGTGTGATGAGGAGGAGTGTTGGAGTGTAGGTACATCACACACCTTGCAGCGGAGATGTCTTGGGTAAGAATTGTAGAGGTAGTACTTTAAGTGAATGAATTGTAGATATCTTTACCCAGACATGAAATAAAAGAGAGGAGCTGGCTGGTAGCGATATCAGTCAGTAGCCTGTGGTATGGAGGAATAGCCTTGTTGTGTTTAGTAGTCGAAGTTTATTTCAACACACTGGCCCACATATCTAGTTTCTAGAAGTGGCCAGAGGAACTCGGAAATATTCCTGTGGCCGGAGTTATTCCGGTGGGTCACTGGGTCAAGCCGGGTAAAAAGGACTTTTTTTAGGGACATGTTATGTTATCTTCATTTATTTGCAATGACAATAATTATGATTTGCATAAATCATTAAGATCTAACATTCAACATTATAGATGAAGAATTTTGCATCGTTTAAAATAGTTTGGCAAAGATGTTCAGATACAAATTGGCCACTTTATCGTAAGTTTGAGGCGTCCCGGGACTCGAAAATGGTCATTTGTAGGATAGATCAAATGAAAAACTCATAGTTATCCAATTCAATCGTTTCTCAAAAGGTTTACACTGATGCAATTTTCTTAAAATTCCGTCATGTAGGGGCCTCATTATAACCGATTCCGGAAATTATCTGTGACTTGAATATTGCCTCCAGGGACACAAACGCACAGTACCATTCTCACCCGACCTGACCCAGTGATCCACCAAAATAACTCTGACCACATATTTCCTCGTTCTTCTTTCCTTGTTCTCCACTTCTAGAAACTAGATATGTGTGCCAGTAAACTGACAAAAAATCATTTGAATCCATTAAGAATTCACTCAGGCCTATACGATTCTTGAGGCCAAGATTCTTGAGGAATACATTTTGGTTTGGTTATACGATAGATATTTTTGTTGAAAAATAATAGCATATCACAACTGTTGTACAAAGCACAACAGCGCGACAGCCCGAAGGTTAACTAGAGAACCTTACATCATATGATAATACAATGTGCTGGTGGCTTGAAAAGACGGACATTTTACGAAAGCTAAGTATGCTTTTATCTCAAGAAAAGTAAAGAAATTCCTTTACTTAAAGCTTGTTCATTTAGGAAAGTGAACACGAGTTTTTACAGCAAACTGTTTATTTTCGAACAAGTTCATGAGTTCACCTAAAATACACGGAAATCAACGTAATTTCGATAACTTTTCGTTGTGTTGCTGACCACTTTTTTTTTTTAAATCAATGGAGCTTGCTTCTTTTCCATCCTTCTTAAGATGCCATTTGAATATTGCCCAATATGTTTCAATGGGGCGTAGTTCTGGAAAATTTGATGGATTCGGTCCTTTTTCTACAAATTTAACTTTTTCCTTCTTGAGCATCTCCAAAGTAGCTGAAGCATAGTGAGCCGATGCTAGGTCTGGCAAAAACAATGGGGGCATGGTATGCTTTCAGTAGATGGGCAGCAGCCATTTTTTAAAGCATTTAGTTCTGTAATTTTGAATCCGTCGTGAAATATGAAGTATTTTCATACCGCAGAAGCAAATTGCTTGCCATACCAAATTATTTTTCCCAATTTTTTCTCTTTAATGAATGTTCGAATCCTCTGAGCAGAATCTCAAATAGAGAAACTTTAAAGTAGATGGAGTACCGTGTACCTTTTAATTCCGCTCCAGTCTTCTTCAGTGTCAGTTACTCGTATCCACTAGTGGATACGAGTAACTGACACTGAAGAAGACTGCAAGTGGTAGTCGAAATACGCGTATCTGTCAAAGATAAGCATTTAGGAGCGGAATTAAAAGGTACACGGTACTCCATCTACTTTAAAGTTTCTCAATTTTTTCTGTTGGGATGTATCGTACGTCGTCAGGAATAGGAACGACAGTTCTTCTGTACACCATTTGTGCAGAAAAAAAATGCGTGTCGCCATGTCAATCCGACCCATCGCATGGAATTTATAATTTTTTGATGTCAACTTTTGTCTGCTGTCAAAATAAACAAACTGAAGCAAATTTGTTTTAATGGAATTTTTACACCAAAATGTTAATATTCAAGTGTCCACTTTCTTAAATGAACAGTCCTTAGTGGTTCAAGAAATTTCCTACAGAGTGCTCCCTTTGTATTTTCCGTCCATTTCCTTTTGTTTTCAGTAGCAAACCAGCCTTAACCCTCTCTTTCCCATGGTAGCACGGGTGATCCACCGATTTTCAACGAACGCGGGCTAAACCGAATTGGTACGAGTAGCTCAATAATAATTGAAATAAATTTATACGCTCATTTATATTATCAAACATCGAAATAAGTGACCTAAGGGTCAAACTATTGAAAAACAATCAACTAACTATTGAAAAATAATCATTTTTTTTATTGTGGTTTTGAATAATAAAGCTTATTTGAAACAACTTTTGTTCAAGCACTTTTTTTAGAAACGCCATTTTGATAGCTAAATTGTCGAATAAAGCTGTGGGAAAGAAGGGTTAAAGCTTGATTTGCTGGTGAAAAGGAATCGCTGGAGTAATTTCTCGCCGAATGCTTGCAGAAATTTTCTACAGCGTCTCTCGTTTGAACTGACATTTCTTTTCAATTGTGTACTGCGATCAGAAAAAAGCGCTTTCTAGATCGATTTCTTACAGGACTTTCCAATGTATCAAGATAGGCCGAGAAATTACTTGTCAGCAGCGATTCAGGTTTAATGCAACTTTTTTGGTTACTATAGATAGATGCGATTCGTCTGACATAAGACTCTGATCAAGGTTTTTCTTCGAACACAAAGCAGGTTTGCGGAGTGGAGTTAGTACAGAAATCGATGTCACAATACACCCGATGAGGGCGAAAAGAGGCATTTTCGAAATTTGATGAATACCACCACATTTCTAGAATCCTTTTTTGAACAAAAGTATTTATTTTCCATAATTTTTCAAAACCAACTACACTTGACTGAATGCGAAAGATCAAAACTTACGAACGTTTAATGGTAATTTTTCAAACAATATGTGAAAAACTGTGGGAAATACAATTAAAATCATCCTATCGACTATTTACAATTGGCACCCCAAACACACTCTCAGAAAAAAAAAGAAATCGCATTATCGCTTGTGTCATTTTGGCTTCAACCCTGTTTGATCCGCGTCGTCATGCATATCTCCCGAGACCTCGGCCAATCCACGCGCTATCGTTTCGTCTTCTTGGGGCTACGGACGCTTCCGCCATTACCGTTGATATATCTACGAAAGTGCACACGCAGAAAAAGAGAGAAAGGGGGGGTACATAACTTAAAACGCAGGGTGCGGGTTTCTAGAATGAAGGGAAGGGTTTTGAACTTTCACCAAGACAAGAACACATGGAAGCAGAGGGAAGGAAGATTCAGTTCAGGGTAAATGCAAACGAGGCCAAACAAAAAAAAATCTAAGCTTAATCGCAAAGCCACGGGCAAGGGGTGGGGAGATCTGGCTTTGTCGCTTCCTAGCTCATGTCCATATACCGCGAGTTGTTGGTTGGCCGCGGCCGCAGTATCAGCTTGCCGGTTTCGTCGCAAGACATGTTGAACTCGGCCAGAACGCTTCGCGTTCGAGACGTGATGATCTGCGGGGCCATCACCAGCTTGTGGATGCCAAACACGAACAGCAGGACTGGAAACAAATAGAAACAAATGATAAACACATCGTATGTTCAATTATCAGGACTGGTATCAGAAAGTAGTGCAAAAAAAATATCGCAGAGCAGAGCTGTCCAAAAAAACGCTCGCGGCTTCATTTTGTGGCATTTTTCAATAGATACCGATCTGGGTTTTTTCGCTGCAGGTCTTTTTCGTGCTGAGATTGCAAAAAGCTTAATCCTGCCTAGTTTGGGTAGTGGTTACGATTAGTAGATGAAAACCCGAATTTAGTACTATACCATTTAATTCCACTAGAGTTTGTATCCTTTGACAGATACGCGTATTTCGATCTCAACTGTAAGGTCGTCTTCAGTGTCGTGTACTAGACTCGACTTGTAGAAAACCGTCGTATGCACACATTATATATTAACACTAGGTATAAACTTATTTCCCGAAACATTTTTTTAAACTTAAAATTTATGAGCTTTTAGATACATTCCATATCTCTTTTGTTGAAACTTTAAATGCTGAAAGGTACATCACGGGAACGATTAGTAGGTACCAAGTTGAATAGCCATGTATTGCCGTTGCCGTTGTCTCTGTTGAGTAGCGTCGTAGGTACCTGTTTGCAAATTTACAGACTCTTCGCCACATCCAGTTTCCAAGGAGAAGAAACATTTCTCAAAATTTTGATATCGGCCGTCGTAATTGTATGTCCTTCTGAAAAGATATGTTCTGCCACCTTAGATTTGAAATCGTATGTCATCTCCTTGTCTATCGTCTTCTGAGCTTTTCCTATTTCCGCTAAGTGTTCCTTGAATCTAACCTCGAGAGACCGCTTTGTTTGACCAACGTAGACCTTGCTGCAGTGGGAGCAGCTGATTTTGTAAACACCAGCCTTGTTTAGTGTGTTTACCGGATCCTTGGTAGAGCCTAACGAAGTCCTAAGTTGGCTGTCTCTGCTGGAAAATACCAAATCGATTCCGAAATTCCTTAGCTTTGGGCGGAGCTGTTTGCTGATGTGTACGTCATATGGGATGGAGACTCTCTTCATGGGTTCGGTGATAGGGGTTAGTGTCGTCAAAGCATCCCGAATTTGCTGTCTTTCCTTTTTGTCGATGATGGCTTTTATCGTCCTTTCCTTGTATCCGTTGATCCTTGCCGTCTCGTAGATATATTCCAGTTCCTTGGTCTTTCCGTCTTCGCTGAGTGGTAGAGTCTGCATCCTGTGGATCATGTGGTGAAACGCTGCCATCTCATGCTGGAACGAATGATTCGATGTGTAAGGGATAACTCGCTGGGTGTTTGTAGGCTTCCTGTAGATTTCGAAGTTGTAAGATGAACTTTCTTCCCTGGTGACAAGTAGATCCAAAAATGGTAGTTTTCCATCCTTCTCCTCCTCGTGGGTGAACTTGATGTCCTTGTGTACGCTGTTGATTGTATCCAGAATTTTAGCCAGATCGTTCCGCTTGATAACGCTGAAAATGTCGTCAACATATCTCCACCATTTATCCGGTAATGCTCCTTGTTTTTTTTTAAATTTTCCTCAAAATTCGCCATGAATAGTTCGCACAAAAACGGGGAGAGAGGGTTTCCCATGGGGGCTCCTTTCGTCTGTTTGTAGAAATTTCCACGAAATTGAAAGTAGTTTGCGTCCATGCACAATCTTGCCAACCTCATGTATGTCCTGACCTTTCCTTTCCATGCTGCATCCGTCCTTTGGGGTAATAACCAGTCCTCGAGAAGATTTAGGGAATCCTTTACTGGAACGCTGCACAGTGGCCCAAAGCTGGCCAAAAGTCAAAAAAATTAAGTTTGCAAATTCCTTCTCGAATATTTTTTCTTTATTTCTTCAGTATTGAATAACAATTCCCCAAAGTTTCAGATCAATCGGTGTATATTTCGATTTTTCACAGCATGTGACCTGGAGAGATGTTAGCTGAAATTGACCCTCTTGAATTCTTCAAATTTCGTGAAGGTTGTTCTATAGAAATTGCAGTTTCTGTACTAAATCATGACCAAACCTTTCTCAACCGGTCTCATTCGAAAAAATATACCTTAAGCTTTGTTTCGAAGATATTTTAAACCATATTTGACATGTTTACCAATTGAGAATGTCAAGAAGTGTATAACATAGAGCTCCTTCATAAATAAGGCATTTTTTCAAAGGTAGTGCAAGATATCTGGGAAACGCTCTAAAATGATCATTTACCCCTCAATGTGTGGCAAATATTCCATAGTATTCGATGTACTATGGCTTCACTTGCGCTTTTTTTGCGCCAAGATAAGAAAAAATATTTTTTAGTTACACTACGAATCAGCCTTGATATAAATATCATACTTGATATAAATATCGCATTTTTACCTTTATAAGCTCCCAAATAGATTCAAAAACCACCTCGAGCTTGCCCACGATATTTAACTTCAAATTGGCATCAAAAGAATGACGTTTCATTTGATTCTGATCTGGATACGGATTTCATTGATTGAATTACAAAAATGTGCTATTTTAAACAAATTCTGTCAAATGTACCGAAAATATCGATTTTCTGTTTCAGCGACTATTTCTATCAAATTACCTCTAAAAATCATGTTTTGTCAAATAATTAGCATTTTTGAACGTTTTGAGTGAGAATTGTAGTTTTGTATGGGATGCGGCCACTGTGCGCTGGGGAAAAGAGCCGCTACGTCGAAAGAAACCATCATCTCGTCATCCTCGATGTATCCTGACTCTAATAGTTTCTGGGAGAACTCCTAAGTGTTTTCAACTGACCTAGTGGGGAATGGATTCGGCATACTCTGGAATTCCTTGACTAACCATTTCGCCAGTTTATGAGTGGGGGATCCGTCAGCCGAGATGATTTCTCGCATTTCCTTCCCTGGTTTGTGAATCTTCGGTAGTCCTTTAATCCGTGGAAGAATGGGGTTTGACTCTTTCAAACGTGCCTCGCCAATAATCGCCTTGCAGTCCTTCAGGGTTTTGTCCGTGAGCTTGATGAGTCCGGGTAGTGGATCCACTCTCAAATGTCGATAGGGGCCTTCGTTGATCTTTTTCGCCATTTGTTCGTCGTAATCCGTCTTGTCCATGATGACGACTGCGTTGCCTTTATCCGCCTTGATGTAGAACACTGGTTTATCCTTAAGTTCTTTCACAATCCTCGTCTCGTCCTTGTCTGCCCTGCTTCGTTCTCCTGTTGTAATGGCCTTTGCTACGATGTTCCTCGTTGTGTTCTGGTCCTTCATTGGTACGTTTTGGATGATTGCTGTTTCCATGTCTACGATGATTTTCTCCACGTCAGGCTTCGTAGTCACCGCATATCCTAACCCCTTGTTGAGGTGTGTCAATTGCTCTACTGTGAACTGCTGCGTCGAACGGTTAACTACGAAATCTTCAATGGGTTCTATAATCGGAGCAGGAACGCAGTTAACTTCCGTCGTCCTGGATCGCATGGAGGCTAATTTTTTCCGATGTAGCCTGTTCTTCCTGTCGGCTTCGCATTCTTCCGCTCGTTTAACCTTGGTCAGGAATAATGGGAATCCTTCCGGATATTCCTGAGCCAATTTTAAATGCAGAAAATAGCACTTCGTCGTCAGCTTGTCCAGTTTTGCGAAGTGGGATTTGATCGATGCCGTGATGTACTCTTTCTCTGCTGTCTTCTTAATATGTTGTGGGATATGGGGCCCATCTTAATCCTATGGCTAACGGGTGTTAGCTTTTCCTTCAGAAATGCCACGTCCTTTTGGGTGCTTACGATGGATCTCTTCAAATCGATGAATATACTGTGCTCCGTCCGCTTGGTAGCCATGATGATAATAAAACTTCGAGCTGTTTAGCAGAATACCTATAAGTAGACTAGTGGAATTAAATGGTATAGTACTAAATTAGGTTTTTCATCTACTTATAGGTGTTCTAAACAGCTCGAAGTTTTATTATCATCATGGTTACGATTAGGTTAGCTCAGATCAATCTTCAGCATAAAAGAACAGCAACGATCATTTTTTGCAGACTCATGCAAAATGATACAGCCTAAGTGCACGCCATGGCGCTAGTACAAGAACCCTACTTTCGTAGAGGGAACTTCTATCTAGGTAACCTTGTGGACCCAATTTTTGCTACTTTCAGCAAAGTTGTGACACCGATTATGGAACTTCGTATCACCTGATATGTAACTGTCCAGTATTTGCACAAATGCGATTCCAATTATTTGGTAAAAACTTATTCTGAATTCAGAAGCCTGAATCTTCAGGACATTCTGTTATTCTTAACCCGCTGTGGTAATGAGCTATAGGCTCTCTTTACGCTCATGCGTTTTGCAGTGCTCTTCTTAGGGCGCTGTTCGAACTCATTGTGGTATGGAGCTACATGCTCTCAATTCGCTCATACGATCTTCTCTCTTCAAGGGACCCCACTCCTATTTCCTTCCGTCTTTCCCTTCCCTTTCCTCTCCCATCGGGTAGGTGATGAAATAGGCTCAAATATGGCGATGGCAATAAACCTCCCAACTGGCGGGGAACGTGCCTTTGGAGCCGGCCTTCTGATACCTGATACCTCTAACATGAAGTGTCAAAAATTTGTCATTACTTGTGCATTAGTTTTGTTTAGCTAATCGACAGAAATTACCCATTTACTGCCATGCCTAGCTTAAGAAAAATGTCATGATTTGCTAAAAAAAATTGAATATAGTGACTTATCGCAGGGCTGGTAGCAGTCAGACAGTAAAATAATAGTGACTTTAATGACCAAAATGATAAAAATAGTGACCTAAAAGTGACTTCAAAACTACATATAATAGTCATGAAAATGACTATAAATGAAAAACGTTCTATGTGGGTATCAATCAATTTACATTTTGGGTGGATTTAGAGTGTAGAGAACTACACTGCCCATGTTCGCATAGTCGCAAAATTCATATGTTCGTTGCTATGCATTCTATGCCTAATAACACACTCGTTGGACATGCGAACAGCACTTACTTTTTAGCACATACACCACCTTATGAGAATATTCACACGGTTTGTCTAGTGTTTGTTCGGATAGTTTAGCGTATAAACCAGTCTGCTATGATCATGATTGAAACTTACTGTTTAGTCGCATAAAATACCATGCGAATATGGGAAATGCAGTAGTTAGTCAGTTTTTCAAATTCCCGAATGTCCAAAAAAATAAAAAAAAACTCGATATTTTAGTTTTTTTTATACAAAATAGTCAAAATAGGAAGACTTGAGATTAGGAATTAAATTAAAACTGCAAAAACTGCAAAGTTCAATAACAAACTTTCTAAGACTGTCTTCGAAATTATGCGTTAGCCATAGACCATGATTGATTCCTGGAAAATTTTTTGATCTGGTGAAACTTATGTTGGATATTTTTAACAGAAACGGTATCTTTGAAAACATTTTATTATTCTCCTTTGAAGCTGGCTAAATTTTTGACATAAATCTAAAGTTGCATCTTACAAGCAATCTATCAAAAATATGGCTAAGAATTGCGTAAAAAACTTAACAAAAATCTGACCAAGATTACCTAAAGGACCTCGCATTTTATTTACGTTAAAAGATTTTTCCATGAATTTATGAACAATTTTACATGAAATTTGTTGGGAATTATTGGAAAAATACACTGTAAATCTGCAGAAATCAATGCAAAATCTCGTCAGGGGCCTCATGAGAACTTTGTCATAGATCAAGGAATAACTAATAGGTAATCCAGACAAGGCTTCATCAAAAATCAGTATCATCTCAGAAATCCGCCAATCGTACTTCTGAATTAATCTGTCTAAGATTTCTGTGAATCTCCCAAGAAATTTGTCAAATGTTCATTTAGCTCAGGTTTTCATAAATGGCAATATCATCAACCATAACAACTTACTACAACTTATTTTGGTGGTTTGTAGGTTTAGTGCTTGGAGATGTTCGTTCCAAATTATTTTCCCGGTGATCATCCCAAATTTCCGATTTTCCCGTCTTTTTCCCCGGTCCAGTAGCCACCCTGGAATTATTTAAAACTAATCGTATCACTTAGTCACGACTCGTACGTTTTATCTGTTTTACAACCCGTTTTGTATAGAAATAGTTGACCTAAGATGAAGTGATTCCTATCAATATTAGTACTAAGGGGGGTCCGTAGCCTCGAGGTTACGCTTTCGCTTCATAAGCTGAAGATCATGGATTCAATTCCCAGCCCCTCCAAAAAATAACCCGTCCAGCCACCAGAAGACGCTGCACGGAGGACCGTGCATAGAGGTGCTCATCCATCCTCCGTCAGTATCAGATGGTGACTGAGACAAACTGACCCACTTCGCAGGCAGCTAGCCTCAAACGACTCAGGAACACGGCAAAACGAACCACCGCAAAAGCAATGGACTATGGCTTATGGAAATCGATTGGACCAACAGCAGAGCACTCTCCTACATGTTCGGTGTGAGAGCAAAAAGAGCAGGAGAGAGTGAAAGCAGATGTAAATATAGATTAGTTAAAAATAGAACTGTATCGGTAAGGAAGATATAGATAAACTGATTCCGGCACAGTAGTGGCCACGAGCACGGAGTGCCTTAAAAAAAATATTAGTACTCGCTTTTGAAGTCCTGGACGAGTTTCTAACAAACTCTTCGATTTTTTGTTTGTTATTAAAATCCGTCTCTGGCTTATCTCCGGAAGGAATTTTGATGAGGATCTTTCAAATAATAGGTTAAAGATTCCTAATACAGTCACATATTATTGCAGAAAGTTCACTAGTAATTTATTCAGATCTGTCAGATAGGGTCAAAGTATTCGCCAAAATTTATTAAAATATTACGACTACAAAAATAAGCCCAAATGTTTTACCACCTTATTCTCCAAAACCTTTCCCAGATTTTTT
This sequence comes from Aedes aegypti, assembly GCF_002204515.2. Lineage (NCBI taxonomy): Eukaryota > Metazoa > Arthropoda > Insecta > Diptera > Culicidae > Aedes > Aedes aegypti. The sequence continues at coordinate 59,376,973 of NC_035108.1, read as the reverse complement.
TTGAATATTTTCCAAAAAACATTCATTTAAATATTTTCGTTGTATGTCGTAGACATTATATTCAGGAATCCCTTTCTTTTTTGAACCTTAAATTTTCAAATCATACTTATTTGTCTTTATAATAATACATATCTATTTCTTGCTGTTTGTGTTTGAAACGATAACCCAGCCTTAAATTTCAATACCGTTAGATCACAAAAATAGTGACTTTAGTGACCAATTTTCTGAAAAAAGTGACTTTAGTGACTTTTTGTTGGAAATAGTGACTTTTTAGTGACCAGGTCGAAAAAAGTGACCAAGTCACTAAAAAGTGACTTGCAACCAGCCCTGCTTAGCGTCTAAAAAATGAGTAACTCTGTAACTGAACTGTTCAGTAGAAATGTCTTCAAAAAAGAGACCATGTCGCTGAAAAGCGGCTCGCTACCAGCCCTGTAATTAGAAGTTAACTTACGCAGAATAGCGGTCGAAAAAGTGAATACTGGATGGTTCCATAGTGAGTCCATTAGCGGGACAATCGAAGTGCGGGGATCCGTCAGCCAGTAGAACGCTCCCACGAACGTTATCAGTGACATGGTACATAAGAGAACTGCAAGAGAAACAGAGCTTAGTTAAATTACGAAAAAGAAACCCGCCAACTAATACATACTTCTCCATCGCAGGGTAGAGGGCTGTAATGCTGCTATAACTTCCGTGAGGCGCCGTTCGAAGGCCTTCAGGTCTGTAATACGGGGTTGTTAGAATTTTAAGAACAAGCTCAACGCAAGCATCGACCACTATTCTTACCTTCACAAGCCGAGGGTTCCAGAGACATCTTTGCGAATGGTATTCCGCCAACCGAACCTGGATGTAGTTGGTTTTGCACTTTGGTTACTATTCTTATCTAAACACGGCTTTTTTTTTGCAATCACACAGCAAATAAACACATTTTTAAACCTATAAAATACTAAAAAAATTTCGGAAGATTTTTCTGCGAACCCTCCACCGCGAAGTTGTCACAACATTCAAGCTGAATTTTTGACATTTTCGGTACGAGCTGCAAACGGGAGATTACATTTTGACCCTTCAGCGTTGGCTATGTGCACTTGGCATACAACTTATTGTTGTGCTATTTTTTCCCGAATGTCGTTACCCCGAACGCCACTTTCCCAAAAGCCAGTTACTCGAATACCCTCCAAATATTGCTGTGTGCGTTTGAAATGCAAATATCAAATGCGGAAACATCAAACGCGTTAAGATTTTTCACAAGAAATGCGATGTCAAAGATAGATTCAGGGTTGCCATTATGCCAGATTAATCTGGCACTGCAAGACTTTTAATCGAGGAAAAGACGAAAAGACAAACTACTCATTTTGCAAGACTTTTCCAATTCAGCCAGACTTTACAGACCGACGGGTAGCCATATTTACTTTAATTACGCAGGATTTAGAATTTTTCGTATGATTGGTAAACTCGCTTTTCAAAACAATAGTTTGATGAGAGCCTGTTGTGTAGAAATGAAGGAAATTGGTGCAATCGTTTTCGAGTATTGAGTATTCATTTGTTTGGTTCCACTCTGACCGTAAAGAGATCTTGAAAACTTCGAAAAACATCATTTTTTTTTGACAGAATCTCCTCAAAACCTGACATTGTTTTGCCCTTTTAATAAATTAAGTAAAAACAAAATGGTGGCCAAAGGAGTTTTATATAGGGAATTTCGTTCCCCCAAGTAACCAATGTTTCAATATTGATACCGATTTCAAAAACAAAAGAGTTGTTTAGAACTGCTAAACTATAGAAAAAAAAGTCTTCGTGAATAAAATATTGTTTTGTGGTAGAAAAATGATGATGGCAGTAGAGAGGTTATCCTAGTGACTTTGATTATTATGCAATGGTATTGTAGCATTTGGACTCTTCTGTTCATTGAAAAACTGACGGTAGTAGTTTAAACTGTGTCCAGATCAACTCTACTAGAGTGCAATTCTCATTTATAAATTTGATATAGAGTTTTGAAAACAGACATGGTGAAACTTTCTCATGGATTCATCGTTTTGACTTTAATTTTGTACAATCATAAGAATCTATGTGCCAGAATGTAAATAAACATAAAGGACTTATTTGATAAATACCATAGTTGAAATACTAGAATGTTTTCCAATACAGACAAAAGGCCATGTTTTAGTGCTGATGTGAATTTAGATTTTTTTTTCTGTGTTGTATATTTTTTTGTTACCGTCGAAATTGGAGTCTAGTAGTATACCTGCACAATGGTGTCTGCCAGACTTTGCAAGACTTTTCGTGCTTATTCTGCGCGGCGTGTGAGTCGAGACGAGTCGCTCTCACCGCGAGTGACGTGAGACGACTAATGTTAATCAAATGGGAGCGAGTCGACAATTGTCACCTCATTCGACTCGTGTCACCTCACACGCAGCGCAGAATAGACACGTTTATTTTGAACTCGCCAGACATTTTCAAAAACCTAGTGGCAACCCTGGATAGATTTTTCTTGCTAGGGTGGCGGTGATTTTTATAATCGTTGCTAGGTGTCCTTTGATTGTTTTGTGTTACCGCATTTGGAGGACGTTTAGTCAAGATTTGCATCTCTAATGCAAACAGCAATATTTGTTCTCCAAATAGTCTATTTCACCGAAATATTTTTGGCACTCACAATTGTCATAACTTCACACATTTCAGGATGATGATCGAGCTCGTCATTTTATTATGCACACTTTTTTTATTAGTGATTATTTCGAGTTTCACTGTCCTCGAATCTTGGCTCCAGAGTGTGCCCGGCACACTTTCACTCCTTTTCGGCACACCTGTGTACACCGTTAAGAAAGTTCTACAAAAAAAAAACTGAACAACCCTATTGACTGCTTAACGATCGACGCGCCACCATAATTCATATAACGGAGAGTATTAGAACTAAGTTGGAGGTGATGATTTCGCAATTTGGAAGTAAACATCAGCTCCACACACTAGCGATTTTGCGGTGGGATGTTGACGTTTGATCACGAATAGAGGTCTTCAAGCAAAGCTCCACAAACACTAAAGGCCAAACGCAATGATAGCGGAACGGCAACGGAAAGCGGAACCGATTTACCAGCATGAACTATAACATACTTGTCGAGTCAGTTTTAGTTCACTTTCGTTCGTTAGCAACGCAGTTGAGATTGTGTGATTCATGCTGGCAAACCGGATCCACTTTCCGTTGCCGTTCCGCTATCACAGCGTTTGGGTCTTAACGTACGATTAAGGCCCAAACGCAATGATAGTGGAACGGTAACGGAAAGCGGAACCGGTTCGCCAGCATGAATCCTACCAGTCAGGTTTTAGAAAATTTAACGATCCATAATCACATCCCCTTCAACCGCCTGCAGTCATACAACACGCATGACAACACAATGTACAACACGCTATTCATCGCAAACTTCACTCTTCTCCAGTTCAGTGTGTCGTGGATGATCTTGAGCTCGTACTGGCCCGTATCCGAACAGCAGAATCGTCTCTGTTCATCTGCGCTGGATACATTCCTCCAGAAATGCGTTCAAACATTGTGTTTGTAAAATACTTCTCCGATGCTATCAGGGACAGCCTTGACTGCGCATGCGATGATGATTCAATTATTGTTTGTGGCGATTTTAATCAAGCTAACCTGGTGTGGGAACAAAGTGAGCCGTTCTATGTTACTGTTGAACCCAGCAGTGTTGGACCGGCGAGTGCAGGTTTACTTGACAACATGGCAATGTTAAACTTGCAGCAGTATTGCCGAGTATCAAATCCCTGGAGTCATACCCTGGATTTAGTTTTCGCCAACGACGACTCATGCGTTGTAATTGAAGCCGCTGTCGCTCTGGTCAAAATTGATCGCCCGCATCCTCCATTAGAAATTGCGTTTTTTTCTACTGATAGCGAGCCCTTATTCAATTACGAAGATGTTCCTCAATTGGACTTCAAACGCATCGACTTTACATTGCTACACGGCTTTTTAGCGCGTCTAGACTGGACCGAAATTCTCACCTGCTCTGATGTGAACGATGCTGTAAGATTTTTTTCCGATATTGTGATGAATTGGCTTTCGTGAAACGTTCCAAAGATGCGTACACCTGCAAAGCCACCATGGGGGAATGCTCGACTCCGTTCGCTAAAGCGCGCGAAAAACTCATGTCAACGCCACTACCGCAAGCAGCGGACGCCACTTCATAAGCGGCGTTTTCAAGATGCAAGTGATGCATACAAATCGCTCAACGAACATCTTTACGCGCAGTATGTTGATAGAATGCAAGACGGCCTCCGTCGATATCCAAAACGTTTTTGGAATTTCGTTAACTCTAAGCGCAAGCAAACCGATGGTGTCCCTGCCTCGGTATCTTTTGTCGACGAAGTAGCATCGACTGCACCGGAAAAATGCGAACTCTACGCTAAGCATTTTTCAAGTGTTTTTAATGCTGATTGTGCAACTGTTAATGATGCGATGCGTGCTAGCTCCACAGTGCCAGAAAACGTATGCGACATTGGTTTGCCACTCGTTACTGATCAAGCCCTACGAAAAGCTGCGAAGAAAATGAAATCGTCTATCACTCCTGGCCCAGGCTTCAAATTTATCCCTATCATTTATCATTATCACGTCTATCTTTTGATACTATCAAATGATACTATCCCTATGGGTAGTGATAGGGATACTATCACTTCTTGAAAAATGATGGATAGAAGATAGACTTTATTATCTCTATCAATTGATAGACGGATGGAGATATTATCAGCATTCTTTCATCACAGATGGATCAAGCCTATCTTTATCATCTATCTTTGGGGAAAAATATACTATCAGCAAATTTCCATAGCTATCCCTATCAATCCTATCATTGAAACAAAAAAACGAAACCAAAATCTTGCGCATAATGGGAAAAAGCTTACAGAAATGGGTATTTTCGGAACGGGTGCGAGGTGGGGATGACGAAAATCGATGCTCGACGCCATTTTGAAATCGAAGATGGCGGCCTCCGGATTAGTGAAATCATTGGAAACCCATGCAATATGGGTATTTTCGGAACGGGCGCGATGAGGAAATGACGAAAATCGATGTCCGACACCATTTTGAAATCCAAGATGGCGGTCTCCGGATCAGTGAAATCATTGGAAACCCATGCAATATGGGTATTTTCGGAACGGGCGCGATGAGGAAATGACGAAAATCGATGTCCGACGCCATTTTGAAATCCAAGATGGCGGCCTCCGGATTAGTGAAATCATTGGAAACCCATGCAATATGGGTATTTTCGGAACAGGCGCGATGAGGAAATGACGAAAATCGATGTCCGACGCCATTTTGAAATCCAAGATGGCGGTATCCGGATCAGTGAAATCATTGGAAACCCATGAAATATGGGAATTTTCGGAATGGGCGCGAAGAGGGGATGACGAAAATCGATGTCCGACGCCATTTTGAAATCCAAGATGGCGGCCTCCGGATTAGTGAAATCATTGGAAACCCATGAAATATGGGTATTTTCGGAACGGACGCGAAGAGGGGATGACGAAAATCGATGTCCGACGCCATTTTGAAATCCAAGATGGCGGTCTCCGGATCAGTGAAATCATTGGAAACCCATGCAATATGGGTATTTTCGGAACAGGCGCGATGAGGAAATGACGAAAATCGATGTCCGACGCCATTTTGAAATCCAAGATGGCGGCCTCCGGATTAGTGAAATCATTGGAAACCCATGAAATATGGGTATTTTCGGAACGGGCGCGAAGAGGGGATGACGAAAATCGATGTCCGACGCCATTTTGAAATCCAAGATGGCGGTCTCCGGATCAGTGAAATCATTGGAAACCCATGCAATATGGGTATTTTCGGAACGGGCGCGAAGAGGGGATGACGAAAATCGATGTCCGACGCCATTTTGAAATCCAAGATGGCGGCCTCCGGATCAGTGAAATCATTGGAAACCCATGCAATATGGGTATTTTCGGAATGGGCGCGAAGAGGGGATGACGAAAATCGATGTCCGACGCCATTTTGAAATCCAAGATGGCGGTCTCCGGATCAGTGAAATCATTGGAAACCCATGAAATATGGGTATTTTCGGAACGGGCGCGAAGAGGGGATGACGAAAATCGATGTCCGACGCCATTTTGAAATCCAAGATGGCGGCCTCCGGATTAGTGAAATCATTGGAAACCCATGCAATATGGGTATTTTCGGAACGGGCGCGAAGAGGGGATGACGAAAATCGATGTCCGACGCCATTTTGAAATCCAAGATGGCGGTCTCCGGATCAGTGAATCATTGGAAACCCATGAAATATGGGTATTTTCGGAACGGGCGCGAAGAGGGGATGACGAAAATCGATGTCCGACGCCATTTTGAAATCCAAGATGGCGGCCTCCGGATTAGTGAAATCATTGGAAACCCATGAAAGATGGGTATTTTCGGAATGGGCGCGAAGAGGGGATGACGAAAATCGATGTCCGACGCCATTTTTAAATCCAAGATGGCGGCCTCCGGATTAGTGAAATCATTGGAAACCCATGCAATATGGGTATTTTCGGAATGGGCGCGAAGAGGGGATGACGAAAATCGATGTCCGACGCCATTTTGAAATCCAAGATGACGGTCTCCGGATTAGTGAAATCATTGGAAACCCATGAAATATGGGTATTTTCGGAACGGGCGCGAAGAGATGATGACGAAAATCGATGTCCGACGCCATTTTGAAATCCAAGATGGCGGTCTCCGGATCAGTGAAATCATTGGAAACCCATGAAATATGGGTATTTTCGGAACGGGCGCGATGAGGGGATGACGAAAATCGATGTCCGACGCCATTTTGAAATCCAAGATGGCGGCCTCCGGATTAGTGAAATCATTGGAAACCCATGAAATATGGGTATTTTCGGAATGGGCGCGAAGAGGGGATGACGAAAATCGATGTCCGACGCCATTTTGAATTCCAAGATGGCGGTCTCCGGATCAGTGAAATCATTGGAAACCCATGAAATATGGGTATTTTCGGAACGGGCGCGAAGAGGGGATGACGAAAATCGATGTCCGATGCCATTTTGAAATCCAAGATGGCGGTCTCCGGATCAGTGAAATCATTGGAAACCCATGAAATATGGGTATTTTCGGAACGGGCGCGATGAGGGGATGACGAAAATCGATGTCCGACGCCATTTTGAAATCCAAGATGGCGGCCTCCGGATTAGTGAAATCATTGGAAACCCATGCAATATGGGTATTTTCGGAACAGGCGCGATGAGGAAATGACGAAAATCGATGTCCGACGCCATTTTGAAATCCAAGATGGCGGTCTCCGGATCAGTGAAATCATTGGAAACCCATGCAATATGGGTATTTTCGGAACGGGCGCGAAGAGGGGATGACGAAAATCGATGTCCGACGCTATTTTGAAATCCAAGATGGCGGTCTCCGGATCAGTGAAATCATTGGAAACCCATGCAATATGGGTATTTTCGGAACGGCCGCCATTTTGGAATTCAAAATGGCGTCGGACATCGATTTTCGTCATCCCCTCATCGTGCCCGTTCCGAAAATATCCATATTGCATGGGTTTTCAATGAATTTAGTAATCCGGAGGCCGCCATCTTGGAATTCAAAAAGGCGTCGGACATCGATTTTTGCCATCCCCTCATCGTGCCCGTTCCAAAAATACTTATTTTGCATGGGTTTCCAACAATTCTTACACTCCTGAAGCCGCTAAATATGGAATTTAGTTCATTTTCTATGCCCATAGTCCAACAATTTCTATTCTATAATATTATCAATTGATAGAGATAGAAGCTCTATCATTATTAATTGAGAGATGTTGTACTGATAGTATCATCGTGAGAATTTTTTGGGATAGGGATACTATCTCTCTATCCTCTATCTCTGATAGAAACCGTTCTCTCAGTGATACTATCAGGGATAGACATGAAGTGATAGTATCATCTGGCTGAACTGATAGTATCATTTGTCTATCAGATAGATGATAGTATCATCGTCTATCTGATAATTTTGATGCCTGCTCCTGGGCCCGATGGGATTCCTGTTATCGTCTTCAAGAAATGCATCGACGTCCTTACCGTTCCGTTGTGTTACATCTTCAACCTCTCGCTACAGCAGAAGCAATTTCCTGCTAAGTGGAAAAAATCCTTCATGTTCCCAGTCTACAAAACCGGTGACAAAAGCGATGTTCGGAACTACCGGGGAATAACTTCATTATGCGCTGGCTCCAAACTGTTTGAGACAGTCATCAATGATTACCTTTTTGCCAAAACAAAAGCGTTCATCTCCAGCGACCAGCATGGTTTTTACCCTGGCAGGTCAGTAACAACAAATCTTATTCGTTTTACCTCAAGTTGCATCAACCAGCTAGAGGATGGGAAACAAGTAGATGCTGTTTACACCGATTTGAAGGCCGCCTTTGACAAAATCGATCATCGTATCCTATTGCACAAATTAGCTAGGATGGGTGCGTCAACCGCTATGGTAGAGTGGTTGGAATCGTACCTCTGCGACAGGACGCTCTGCGTCAAGATTGGATCGTATACTTCCGCTTGGTTTAAAAACTTATCTGGCGTACCGCAAGGGAGTAACCTTGGACCGCTTCTCTTCGCACTCTACTTCAACGATGTTGCGGCTCTACTGGGTGTCGGGTGTAAGTTGATATATGCCGATGACCTGAAAATATATGTCGTCGTTGAAAGCCTAGCAGACTGCGAACGGCTGCAGTCGTTACTGAACACTTTCGTCCGTTGGTGTGAACTAAATCGCATGACGCTTAGCATCAATAAGTGTTCCGTGATCACCTTCCACCGTTCCGCAGTACCACTTCGTATGGACTACACAATTGGCGATACAACAATTCAGCGTGTTAGCCACATAAGAGATTTGGGTGTATTACTCGACTCTAGACTCACCTTCAAGGGCTCATTCATTTATTTCATAACGCTGAAATTGGCCATTTTTGACACCCACCCACCCCCTTGTAACACTTTTTGTATGAATATTTTTCAGTTTTTGTATGGGCCGTAACATTGTTAGAACACCCACCCACCCCCTTCAGCGTTATGAAATTTGTGAATGGGCCCCAACGATCATCGTTCGGAAATCATTGATCGAGCAAATCGACAACTGGGGTTTGTTATGCGGACGACCAAAAATTTTACTAATGTCCATTGTTTGAAAGCACTCTACACCTCGCTTGTTCGTTCAATTTTGGAATCCTCTTCCATTGTATGGTGTCCGTATCAGGCGAACTGGATTGACAGGATTGAACGTATTCAAAAACGGTTCGTGCGCTATGCTCTACGGTTGCTTCCGTGGAGGGACCGTTCAAATCTTCCACCATACGCTGACCGGTGTTGCTTGCTTGGGTTGGAAACCCTTGAACAACGTCGAATCACCCAACAAGCTGTTACAGCCGCCAAAGTATTGAACGGAGAGATAGACTGTCCGAATCTCCTAGCAAAGCTAGCTCTGAACGCTCCATACAGGATTCAACGCAGGAGTCTGGAAAGGATGCTTGCTCCACAGTTCCACCGTTCGCTTTTCGGGTACAACGAACCATTGTCTTCCGTAATGAGAGCATTCAACGATGTAGCGTACCTATTTGATTTTGGAATGTCGTCAACAGTGTTCAGACGAAAAATTTTAGATTCGATGAGACCTAGATTTGTTTAAATTAGTACAGTGACATTCATTGAGACTTATGTCAGATGAATTAAGAAAATAAATAATAATAAATAATGACATTTATCGTTCGTGGAAGATAACGAGCCATAAACAAAAACAAGACAGACACACACCAGCCACTGTTTGGCGCCGATCACTGTGTGTCAAAACTTGTAACATTCGCTGACCCACTCTCATTGTGATCAAGAAACAGAGGCGAATATTTGCCATTTTATTTGCTATGTTTGAGCTCATTCGCAAATTTCAAAACGCTGGAGGGGGTGGGTGGGTGCAACAGTTCATACAAAATTCTAAAAACATTCATACGAAATGCGTTACGAGGGGGTGGGTGGGTATCGAAAAATACTATTTTCGGCGTTATGAAATTTGTGAATAAACCCTTTGCCACCAAAGGGATGTTCAATGATCCAATAGATTATAATTAGGTTGTTAAAGACTGCAGTACCAGAAATATGAAAGTTATTACTAATTGCATGCAAAACATAAATCACTCGAATTGCTCGATACTGTTGCAGTCTGTGAGAGTTGCTGCTCTTGAACGCTCTCGTGCCACGTACCAAACGAGAGAGTAAACGTTTACATTCATAGGGCTCTCTGAATGTGATGTTCCACGAACTGTTATGGTTCGCGAACTGTTATACTCTCCGAACATGGTTCGATCGGCTTATTCGGATCAAAATCCAAACATTGATACCAGCTCAACAAAGCTGTCAACGAATGAAAATGAACTAACACTGAGTCGACTAGCATACACGGAGAAAATGGAAAACTCTAGTTAGCATAATATATATTACATTTTCACCTTAACTCAGTTTTATCCATTGCAATGAATAGAAGATATGCTTCGTCATAATAACTTAATGCATTTGGAAGCATATTGAAAATTTATTTGTTTGTATGCGTATTGTGTACTTGTTTTCACTCTGAGGACTTTATCAAATCAGCAATGAGATTATATTCCGACATTTTCTTTTTGCGTGTCCTCGTGTCCTGAAACCAAGTGATCGTAGCTTACAAAAACTAATAATTGTTTTAAACAATACATGATTAACGGTTCCGTGTTAGATGTATTGTTACGGTAAGTTTTTCCCTGCAGTTAAAATTGCAGTTCCGTGATTGCACCTATTCCAATATTTTTGTTAATTTAGAAATCCTTTCGAAGCTGCCGGACATTGGATTTGGAGCTCAGTGACGTTGGATTGTTGCTGTTCTTGAAACGAAGCGGTAAAACTTTCTCAGCTAGCAGAACCTTGAGAAGATCTAAGCAGATTGTGTGAATGGTGCGGAATCATTTAATTTAGCTAGTGTCCATTGAGAGCATGTAAGCAAGTGCAAAAGTTGAACCGGTGTCTCTACTTTTTTGCCGTGGCTAAAGAGATCAAATCTAAGTTAACTAATATAACTTGCGACACGACGTGAGGCAACGAAGGCGACATAAGAAGATGATTAAGAATCTATACATGAATAAAAACATTTTTTCTCTTAATTTTGTTTGTTTTGTTGTTGTTTTCTTTTCGAATTCGGGTAAAACCTTCTTTTTAACTGATTTATTGAATAATTCTCTTTTATCCATCGAAAGGATTATGCTCATGCTATGCACGTTCAAAGATAATTACCGTTTATACTAGCAATGCATAATGCTTTTTAATTCCTTTCAATGAGTAAATAGACCAAATATGATTTTAGAATGGTATTTAACTTATTTAGTATTTTATTTTCTTAGCGTGTATTATACTTCATGCTGGCGAACCGGTTCTGCTTTCCGTTGCCGTTCCGCCATCATAGACCAATCCAGTTGCCTGCGTAGTAGTGCAATGTTGACAAAATTTTCTTTGTTTGCTGTGAGAACTGTCACAACATTGCTTTTGTTTGCTGTGAGAATCCAAATATAAACAGAATTGCTGCAAAACAACCACTTCCTTGTTGGCCTGCCGTTGGCCGAAAGCTCAATGACGTCAAACAAACATCGATACGTTTTCATTCTGAGGAAATCGACTTCTGTAAGATTGTTTGTGCGTTGGTGTTCGTGGCAGTTTGCTTGGGGACCTCTATTGCGTTTGGGCCACAAGTCGATTTCCTCAGAATGAAAAAGTATCGATGTTTGATTGATGTAATTTGAGCTTTCGGTCAACGTCAGTCCAACAAGGAAGTGAATGCTCGGCAGCCATTCTGTTGATGTTTACTTTCTCACATCAAACAAAAGCAATGTTGTGACAGTTCTCACAGCAAACAAAGAAAATGTGTTCAACATTACATTACTACGCAGGCAATTGGATTGGTCTATGATATAATTAAACAAACGGTAATGGTTTGCAACTGAGACGAGACTCGCGGAGACGGTCTTCTTTTTCTGCGATTGCTGAGTTTTTTCTTCTTTCACTCAGTGTTCACAGCAATCTTGCGCAAACCGTTCAAGCTCTCACATGACCATCTCACCAAAAACCTCTTGCGTTTGCATCACACCGGAGCATAAACGGCATTTTGAGTAAAAGCCAGCATCTTTGGAAAATTACTCCGCTGACTGAGGTTTTTAATAATAGTTTATTTTGAATGCAATACTTTCTACTTTTTCAGGCATAAAAACGACGGGCTGCATTTGACGTTTCATGACAGCGGAATATGGGCTGCATATAACGTTGATATTTTTCTTCGCGAGTCTCTCTCAGGTTTGCAATACTTACAATATTTTTTATCAGTGTACACAAGACGTTTTTGAAGACTATATACGGTTCAATCGTACAGCATCAATCCAATTGGGCAGAATCCATTGCTCGTTCTCTGGCGATGTTGACAACTGCTTGTCAAATCTGAATCACGATTTTTCTGATACTCTCCACAAGAGGTGCGGAAAAGCGCTTGGAAAAACTTATCACTAGATTTTCTGGTTATTTTAGTTTAATTTTCAATTGTGTTAATAACAATATCCGTAGAATGGACGATCCGGAGCTAAACGCCTTACGCCAGCAGCGTCTGCAACAGATGCAGGTTAGTGAAACAAGAAATGCATTCCGTTTCGTGCCACTTTGCCGACCGGCGATGGCCGAAACTGCGTTGAACTTTTCCTAATGTTCCATAAATAGCTAAGGTCATGCTGTGGACAATCTGATAGTGGAGTAAACATGCAAGTGAAATCGAACATAACGGAATTTTGCTACGATATCGATTGCAGGGTGGCGATCCGGAACAGCAGAAGGCCAAAGAGGAACAGATGGCCGCCCAAGAGGAAATGAAGAACTCAATGCTGTCGCAGCTGCTGGATCAGAACGCCCGGGCCCGTTTGAACACACTGAAGCTGAGCAAGCCGGACAAGGCTCAGATGGTCGAGGGGATGATCATCCGGATGGCACAGATGGGGCAAATCGGGGGGAGACTGGATGATTCCTCGTTGGTGAAGCTGCTGGAGAGCCTCAATCAGCAGATGCCCCGTAGTGGATCCACGGTGAAGTTTGACCGCCGAAGGGCCGCTCTGGATTCGGACGACGATGACGATTACGGCATTTGAAGAAGGCGGTTGCCCTCCGTTGGGTGAAACGGTCCAATGAGAACGTGGGAGATGAGTTACAGCTTGGGATTTGTGCTTCAGTTTGCTGCGGAGGACGCGAATAGGTCCTCTGGCTTGCCGCGAAGGATTTGCTTGCTTTCAAGGGCTCGATTCGAAGCCCATTTAATCTGATTAACAATAACATTAAGGACGGAATAAACTCGTTTAGAGCATTATGTGACTAAAACGAAAAACGTATATCATTTATGCAGGGCTGGTAGCGACTGGGAGTCTTATTGAATGATAAACTAGAGTTGTTTATTGCCGTTTTGAATAAGTGCTGTGAACATTAGACAACTTGAACTTTAAAATTTTGAATATTTTTTTCACTCACGAGTTTGAAAGTAATAGCAATTTAACTAAAGTTCAATTTTCGACGAAAAATTCAAAACTATCTAAAAATCTACACAGAAACTGTGTCAAATCCTTCAATTTGTATAGTGATTTCAATTTATTATGAAGATTCGGCAAAACCCTGACCTGGATCATGGGGATTGACGGTGCCAAAGTGAAGGTGCACCGTAAAATAATTGTAATTTGTAATTTGTAATTTGTTTATTTATTCTTACGGTAACTTGTTAGTTTACACTTTTTATCAAGTCAAGGAAATTTTAAGGAAACTACATATTGAAGTCGAAACTAACAAAATTACTTAATAATGCAAAACAAAATGACAAAAGGAAACAAAAATATAACATAATTGCAAAAAAGGAACAAAGAAGGTTTAAAGTTAAATTAAATTTTTCATCGCGCTTTTAAAAGACGATAGTGTTGGTTTTTGTTTTGTTTCGACCGGCAATCCGTTCCAGTAGGTGGCTCCGAACACCAGCAGGCTTTTGCCACTCGCCGATGTGTGCCTTGGTATGATGAAACAACGAGTTCGTTCTTGCTGTCCACGTTGTAGATGTTGCAGGATATATTCTGGTTGGTTCCCATAGTAGGCTTGCCTCATGAAAGTACTGATTCGTAGATGATAGTTCGGAAGTAAATCGTGTCCCAAAATTGAGTTGCGAACAGCTACAGTAGAATCACGCCGCCGTAGATTGAAAACGAAACGCACAGCTGATTTGTAGCACCGGTGTAGTTGCTCCTTCAGGCTGGCAGCTAACCCAGGGAAATACACAACATCACCATAAGTGAATATGGGTACCACGACGGCTTGGACCAGCTTTCTCCTCGTTGGAAGTGATAGAACTGGAGCGAAACGACGGAATGTGCGTAGTGTATTGTAGGTTCTCGTGACTACATCGTTCACCTGATTAGTCCATGACAGGTTATTGTCAAGCTGCAGTCCAAGATTCGTTACCTTGGTAGACAAAGGTACTACCTCGCCGCAGAATGAAATCGGTATTTGGGGATTAACAGTTCCAGTTCTATTGAAAACTATTGCCTGAGTTTTCTTTGGGTTAGGTGATAGTTTATTAGCCTTGGCCCAGTGTTTTATCACTTCGAGGTCCTCGTTTATGGTTTGGATGAGCATGTCGATTTCCGCCACAGGCCCGGTTATGTACACCTGGAGATCGTCGGCGTACAGATGGTAGTTGCACTTCAGAGATAATGGCAGGCTGTTGATGTATAAGCTGAATAACAACGCGCTTAAGCAAGAACCTTGTGGAGTACCGTCAAGGACACCACGCTCGCCGGACACAGAATTAGAAAGGCGTACCGACTGTTTTCGTTGTGCAAGGAATGATAAGATAAGGTCGCACGCAGTTTGAGAAAAACGAAACTCGTTGCGCAATTTCGCTTCCAAGATTCGGTGGTTGACGCAGTTGAAAGCCAGCGAAAAATCTACTAGGACCATGACTGTGCAGAGGTCCCTGCCGAAACCGTCGTAAATATCATGAACGATTTTAGTTAGGGCGGTAGTAGTGCTGTATCCTTTGCGATATCCAGATTGGTGTTTCGCAAGCAGTGGTGCATTTGGGTTGTCGAGATGATCGGTGATTTGGGCCAATAGAATCTTTTCAAGCACCTTAGATATTGCTGGCAAAACACTGATTGGACGATAGTCTTTGGCTTGGATGGGATTCGGAATCTTAGGAATTGGAGTAATGATGGCATTTTTCCAGCTAGAAGGGAAGATCTTCGAATCGATAATTGCGTTATACAGATGGGAAAGTGCTGGTAATATGAAGGGACAAAGAAGCTTGATGAAAGATATCGGAATGTCATCAGATCCAGTGGCGTTGGTATGAATTTCAAAAATCTTGCGACAGACCTCGTCAACGTTTGTATGTTGGAAATTGAAATTCGGTCCGCCATGATCTATCGCTGTACGGTGGATTGGCTCGGTGGATGAACCAGATTGATCCATACTTTGCAACTGTCTATGACCTTCGCTGAAGAAGAAATTGAGTTCATCAGCGTTAATGGCATCTATAGATGAGCCCTTCTTTGTGTTGCTGTGGATCCCTTCTCTCCGCAGGTTACACCACAGCTTTTTCGCAGGTAGGTTGTGATCAAAATGTAATTCGGCATAGCGCTTTTTAGCTGCAAAAATAAGGGAGTTAGCCCTGTCCCTCTTCCTGGTATAATCCAGCCACTGGTTGTCACCACGCACTCTGTTAGGGTTGCGTGAAAACAGGGTGTACGCCAAGTCCCTTAGTTCCACCGCTCCTTTGATTTCTTCCGTTATCCATGGTGTTTGCTTGTCGCGTATAACAAGAGTGCGTTCCGGAGCATGCTGCTGAAGAAGATGCTTGAGTTCGTTGGTCAGAAGTTCTGCCTTCGTCGATGGGTTTTCGGCGGCATAGAAATGCTGCAGATCCTTGGCTTGGTAATCGACTTGTAGACGTAGGGAGTCAATTGCTTGCAAATTTCTCACACGAATGGTTTGTGGAGTTGACCTTGGTATCCGTATGTTGGCCAGAAGATAGATCACTTCATGATCAGAGATGGTATTGCCGGTTGACGTTTTCGATTTGATCACATTCTCTGGCGAGTCTGTGATAAGCAGATCAATCGTTGTCGAAGAACTTTCAGTGACACGCGTGGGGCCCGTTGGTAAGATGGTTAGATTGAAAGTTGCGTTGATACGAGAGAGTGCAGATAGATTAGCTGAAGGATGGGTTGATTTGACATTGATGTTGAAGTCCCCTACGATAAACAGCCTGTCGATTCCAAAGTCAAGCAAATCGATAAGTACCTTCTCATACACTTGACTGAAGTATGGATTGGAGCAGACTGGATTGTAGAAAGCCGCGACGCAGATGTTCAGCTGATTAATCTTGACTTGGACAGCTAAAAATTCAATTCTTTGTCCAGTGGGGGTAGTCGGGTCGAAACAGATTTTACGATTGGCGTGGCTTTTATTCCTTTCTGGACGTAGATCCCTATTCCACCGCAGGCCCTGGTGCCACGACCTCTTCCACACGGCAATGGGTGCTTGACAAAGTTGTAACCAGGAATGCGTATGGGGCCAGCAGGACTAGATGATTTGAGCTTTGTTTCGGTAACCGCAAAGATTTGGTATTGGTTACCGTCAAGTAAAAGTTTGATTCCGTCAATATGGTGTTCGAGCCCTCTCACATTGAGGTGGCCGATACGAAGGTTTGGAATATGATTTCTGGGCATATCGGGTATTCAATCGTCAGCAGTGTAGTATGGAAAATTAACAACGTGAAGAGCTAGACACATCTGCCGATATCGCGTCGAAGAACACGGACGAATCGTCTTGTCTACTGCGCTTATTTTCGGTGAGATCGAGAAGCTGATTAATACTATCTACACGAGTATACCGTTCTTCTCCTGGTAAAAGGACGGCAATGGTGTCGTTGCGTACAAAGACTGATCTGATGATTTTTCTCTGCTTGAGGCGAAGTGCGAGGTTACGGATTCTAAAGGATTGCACTGACAACATTTCATTGATGGTGAAACGGTACTCAAGTGCTGGAGCACGTTTTAGTTGACACAACTTTGCATTTTTGTGCCTGTCGAAATATTGGCGTAGAACTCTATCACGCATCTCACGGTTGTCGAAAATGACTACAATGGTTGGAGTAATGGTTCTGTCCGACCATTTCGATGGCTTGCCTTGGAGACGGAAACAGCTTTTTACATTGGAAATGCCTTCATGGATTTCGAGAAAATTAAGTACGTCTTCCACGATGCGTCGCACGTTTTCACCTTCGCAGAACGGGATTTTGTTTATTGCAAGCCTACAGCAGTTTGCCGACTGGGAGCAGGTGTTTGCAAGTTTGGCCCCCGCTTCAATAACTTCGAGTTTAACTTCGATGTCGTTGAGTAGAGCTGATTGGGCTTGGCATTTGGTATCACGTTGTTCCTGGTTGTTGACCATGCTGCGGATCCTATCGATTTGTTTTTTGCTGTTGCATCGTAGCATGTCAAGTTCCGCTTGCAACTTTCCGAGTTGTGTGGACAGATCTTGTACTGTTTGGTCAAGCTTCACAATCACATCGCTCCCTGCAGCTAAAGTCGATTGTTTGGCGACGAGACTTCCTCGCACTGTACAGTTCTCGCAGAAGAACGTGAAGTTCTGGATTTCTGGAGCTAGAGCATCGCTGATACGGACGCAGCAGAAGTGATACCAAACGGTGCACTCATCACAGCAGATCCATTTTACTTGCTTAGCTTTTTTCTTATTTTTCGTTTTTCCCCGCACAGGAGGCTCAGCAAATCCGCATAGGCCACACTTCTCTTCTTTACCCATACTGTAATATGTACACACTACGCTGACGATTTTATACTGTTTACTGCTTCGATAGCATATCAACAAAGTTCACTTTGAGGTTAGGTCGAGTTGGAAAAAAATAGTATTCAACTTTTTATAAAGTGCAACGAACAAAACAGGAGAACTTCACTTGTTTCGGGTACCGTTGATAATAAGACGTGTCTGGAGACTACCAGAGACCGGAAAAAACGTAAAAAACTTTAAATTCAGGAAAATTTTCACGGACCGAAAAAGACGAAGCGCGTCGCGTGGCCAGTGTTGCCAATTCTAATATCCGTTTGTATAAAATATCACCTTCCCATTACTTTGGCACACCTCTAACGGATCATGATTTATCATGAAACGGCTGCTTGCAGGCTGAGGATCTGTTAATATGTTTCTGCATATTATCAGAAACTCTTCGAATGGAGGGACCGCCAGGGCTCAGTAGTTACTTATGCACCTCTACTTGTAGTTGCAGTTTGTTAGATGAATTGTAGCATCCTTTGTACTAATCAGTAATGGTGGATAGGTTTCGAAGCTAACGCATGATCCAACTTTTTGTTATGTGATTTAAAAGTGAGTATTCGGTAAGTTTCTGTGTAAAATTCGTCGTTATAAAATTAATGATTGTGAGGGTGATAATGATACTTGATGAATTGCATAGTGATGATAAACTGTTGAAATTGCATTTGAAGTGATTGTGAGGGTTACGTTAATACCATAGACATAATAATAACAGTATGCACTTATTTCTTTAAAGAACAATACTATTGCCTAGCTCTTTACACTCTTACAATGACAGTGTTCATAATAACAGCGAGTGCAATAGAAGTGATCGAAGTATTTTTTGTTACGGTCGTTGTGATCATTCGTAGTTCAATTAACCCTCTAATACCCAAATTTTTGTTTTCGATCTAAATATAATTTTTCGTTATCTAAAATCATTCTAAACACGGTTTGGGCAATGATTTATTTTTCTTCGCAAATTTATTAATTTTGGTTTTTGATTTTTATTATTTTTATTTTTGAACATCCCTATCCTTTTCATTTTTTTCTTGAAGCCTCTTTTGGTTACTGATTTTTGACAATAATAAAAATTAGAGTTTTTACTATACTTTTGAAAATATGATTTTTTCAATTTTTTCTGGAACATTTTTTATTTTCCGTGTAACTAACGGAAAAACAGATTTGAAATCATTTCAATACCATCAGGCTCTTCTTCTGTGATAGGTTGATCGTAGAAAAATATAAAAGGTACGATTTTTTATAATACACGTTAAATGAATCCCAGGCATTTAAAGGTTAAATAAGAATACAATTTTTCAAATAATTTTCAATAATACAAAAAAGTTTCAAAAATCATAAAAAACTTTTCTTATATGCATGTTATGAGTCAAGGTTTAAGCCAAAAATAAAATCATTTTAATTTCCGAGCTACGAAAAAATACACAAAATTCCAAAGTGTACCCCGTCTAAAGGCGGGGTTGGGTATTAGAGGGTTAAATAGTAAAAAAACATCCTTCAATTATTGGTAATAAAATAAATTGGTATGAAAGTGGCTTGATGTAATATTGGTGAAACTTTTAGCTGTGATAGTGGAAAGTGATAACGAAAGTTCATACATGATAATCGGGTATAGAAGTGGTAGTATCAAAAACAAAAGTGACGACAGCAAAAGTGAGACAATTATCTGACAGTGAATAATAAAATAAAATGGAGAATGGGGACCTTTCAATAAAGCTATTTCGTTCTTCACTTTAACCACTCTAGTAGCATTTCAGGCCTTATCATAGTTTGATAGTAGTCTAAAGTACTAGACTGCAAAACTACGGTAAGGGCTGATTGCTGCTAGGGTACACAGTGACCATTTGAGCAACATTGCTTAGGAACGTCTGTGTGATGAAAGCAATAGAGGCTTATAAAAGCAAATGCTGGGAAGGAGCTTAGGGCAGATTAAAAGTGCCAGTACTACCCCTATCGCTACCGACAAAAACAAAAAAAAAAAGAATATGAAGATTCGGCAAAATATTCAGTTTATTTAAACCGTTATTGCTTCTGATCTCGTGGGTAGGAAAATCACTCAAAACTGCTGAAATTCAAGTCATGTCTAAATTCTTTCAAATAGATCCATAAATAACTCAGTTTTAACCCTCTAAACTTGATCATTTCAAATGAAAAATTGAGAAGTAGCAAGGATGGAAATCTAGTGATCATGATAAAACAAATGATGCATCGTGGTTGTTCTTTATCATGCGATCATAGCAACAACGACAAACCCTTAGTCGTCAAGCCATCACAACAAACTCCGCTCCGCGAAAAATGAATCGCTCGGCCTGTGAGCTGACGATCAATTGTTCGCGAATCAAAGTCATAATTTTGGAGGATTTTTCTGGTTGCACTCCACGATTTGTCTCCTAGCTTGTCGTTTATCATCTGAAAGTCAATCGTGCGTGGTATGTGAGAGAGTTTATCCGTGAATTTTGAATTGATTCGCATTAATCGCAACATGTTACAATATCCGACAAACCCTTTGTCCTACGACAAACAGTTCATCGGATGCTCGATATATCTATGATCATCGCGCGTGGTGAGGTGTTGAAATCATGTTGCTGCAAGAGCGACGGCCCTCTTGGACCATTCAGATACCGTGTTGTTTGTCGTTAGAGCTGATTTTTTTCCATCCTTGAGAAGTAGCAAATACAATGGACAAACAATACTGTAGGAATTTATTTATTCGTTTGTCCAAAGCTTCCTTAAAACATTACTCCGAAGATTTATTCGGAAGTTTATTAAGTGATTTTTTTCAAAGAATTTTGTCTAGTTTCAGATACCTTTATGAATTCAGCTAGGATTTTTTCAAAGGATAAACACAAAATGAACCTCAGTGATTTTATCAGGAATTGCTCTAAAATTTGTTAGAAATTATTCATAAAAGTCCCAAGTTCTCCAGGAGTGTATCCAGTGTCTCTTCCGTCGATTTCCATCTTTTTACAGGGTGTCCAGTCCTTCCATCCGGGAATTTGGAGAACTCACGGGGAAAATATGTATTTCAAACAAAAGATTTCCGGTTTGTTTCAATTCCAAGCAGTATGGGCAAATCTAGGTTTTTTTTTCAGAAGGTGTGCGATTGTCTGTCATTCACATTTGGCATCATGACTGACTTTTGGTAGGTTGGTAGAGAAATAGTAAACGATTAAGATCTTTGAAACATTTCTAGAAGGGTACTTGGGGATTCCTGGTTTCTGGAAAGATGCTCGCCAGTATTCCATTTTAATTTTTTTAGTGAGATTTTTGCTGGAATCCTAACGGCAATCGAATCGATAATTGTCCAGTTTCTTGACAGTTCTTTCAGAGAGATCACTGGTTATTAGTAGATTTCTAATAAGGTTTTCAGTAGGTTCTAGAAAAGATCCTTGATTAATTTTGCTTTCAATTATTACTAGATTCGTAGAGGTTGACGAAAAGCCGATGAAAAATATTAGGCATATTTCTTAGGAGATATACTGATATCCTAGACAGAGGTCAATTCAGAATTTCGTTTGAAGGATATCTGGGGTTAATGATAATACTGATTCTTCGCGAAGCCTTGTCTGGATTACTAGCCGAACTAGTCCTTGATCTATGAAGACAACAGACAAGCATGCTTTAATGGCACAGCCAAGAAACATCCATCATGAACAGCTTCGAAGGCTGAAGCAGGAACTGAACCTTGACACAAGGTGTTTTAGTGTCTTACTTGTCTTACTTGCTTGTAGCAAAAAGTGATACCGAAAAAAGTTGTTGTAGTGATACTGCATATATTTTTTTAACCCGTATAGGCCTGAGTGAAAGTAAAAATCCTAAAACCCTCACCGCTCAGCGAATTCTTAACGGATTCAAATGATTTTTTGTCAGTATACTGGCACACATATCTAGTTTCTAGAAGTGGAGGAACGCGGAAATATTCTTGTGGCTGGAGTTATTCCGGTGAATCACTGGGTCAGGTCGGGTGAGAAGGGTACTGTACGTTTGTGCCCCTCAAGGTAGGCAAATTTCAAGTCACAGATAATTTCCGAAATCGGCTATAATATGGCCACTACATGACGAAATTTAAAGAAAATTGCATAAGTGTAAACTTTTTGAGAAACGATTAAATTGGATAACTATGAGTTTTGCATTTGATCAATCCTATAAATGATCATTTTCGAGTCCCGGGACGCCTCAAACTTATGATAAAGTGGCCAATTTGCATCAGAACATCTATGCCAAGATCATGGGAACGCATTTTAGTGCAAAATTATGTTTGATTTCTACTTTTCGAGAATTGAAACGGTTTAGTATCCAACAAATCTACAGCCGGTTCTTCCGGGCATTACGTCCGAATGGCCACATCCGGTATATTTTAAACGGTGCAAAACTCTTCATTTATAATGTTGAATATCAGATCTTAATGATTTATGCAAATAAAAATGATTGTCATTGCAAATAAATAAAGGTATCTTGGCATGTCCCAAAAAATAGCTTTTTTTTACCCGACTTGACCCAGTAACCCACCGGAATAACTACGGCCACAGAAATATTTCCGAGTTTCTCTGGCCACTTCTAGAAACTAGATATGTGGGCCACTGAACTGACAAAAAATCATTTGCATCCGTTAAGAATTCGCTGTGCGGTGAGGGTTTCAGTATTTTTGCTTCCACTCAGGCCTATACGGGTTAACAGAAGAGTTTACATTTACATTAATTATTTTTTAACCAATTTTCAATCTTTTCAAAATTTTAGAAAGATGTTTTTAAAACGAAAATCGTTTGTGTCTTTTGTATCACTAAAATATTTTATTTTGTAATGTAAGGTTGAATAAGATTTTACCATAATTGTGAAATCAAAATTTTATCATTTCATATTTCCATGCAAACTCCCAAAACATCACGTCCTTAAAAACACTGGGTCCTTTTTTTTTTATAAAATCTTGTTTTTATTGAATAATACGATATAGCGTGGCAACTTTTCCCACTCAAACGACTAGCTCATATTTTAAGACGGGGTTAGTGGTCTGATGGCTACCGCGTCTGCTTCATAAGCAGAAGGTCATGGGTTCAATCCCAGGCCCGTCCCTTTCCTCGTACTTTGTAGTTGTATATCTCTCACTTGCTTCTATCTTCCATTCTAAATCTATCACACTCAAACTATTCGTTCATAGCAAACGCTAAAACCAGAGACGGACAAGAAACCGTTTCCCTAACGCTTCCATTCTTCCACGCGCATGCCTTTCCTTACGCCTGATACATAGGCAGTCTGCTAACCACAAAAGCAAACCTTTCTGCCATGCCTTTCCCCTAATCCATACACTCCCGCATGAACTGGCGTAGATGCAGTGGTATATACGGTCTACGTGGGAGCCAGTTTAATGCATCATCAATTCCTCCCCCTTCCCCACATTGGTCTGCATTCTGACGTGGCAGGCACCATTGTCGCTAAATATATAAGATCACCAGCACTTATACACTGAGGATGCCTGTTAGTCCCAAGCAGTCATTCGGTTGGTTCCTTGTGTAAGTGCAGCTGATCTGCCGATACTGGAGTAGCATCCACGGGCGGCCAATCAAGCTCAAGCTCAAGCTCAAGCTCAAGCTCAAACGACTAGCTCATATTTAAGTTTATATTTTAAAAGTGGATCCATATATAAACCTTGACACTTTTGATCATGTTTGACGTTCATTAAATCGATAAAAACGCCACATATCTGACATTTCCGAGGGGACACGGAAATAAAAGTACATTCAAAATTTGAGTGCCAAGGTGTGTGACAAAATCTCAAAAACCAGAGAAAATGTTGTTGGACTCAAACCAGCGAAAAACATTGAGTAAACATGTATTACTGGCTTAAACATAAGCGTTTGGTACTAAAATTGGGACAGGGCTTTGGGAACCTATTGAATTCGTAAATTCATTCTACACTATAATAGATCCCATAACCTTCCTATGACTTTAAGTCGATAAACATTCAAGATTTAGTCTAGAAGAATTATGAGCATATTCACCCCGATCAATTATAATATTCACAGCAGGATAACTTCTATTTAACTTCATTAGATTCTCTTAAAAAGGTGTCTTAGGGCCGATTTCTTCACCGTTGATTAAGCCGTAAACCAGGTTTACCCATATGATTAAACTAGGTTTAAGACCTAAGCGGGGATGACGAAATCGGTCTTACACAACTAACACTTCTACCACAGACAAAACCTAATAAGGCCAATATTGTGTGTAACTAGAACATGATTACGACCAATAATTACTATTTCCAATTAAAAATTATGATAGAAGATCGAGTATGATTGATCATCAAAAAGGATACTAAAATTTAAACCTTAAGTGTTTCAACAATCAACTTACACCATATTAATAATAACTAAGATACTATTACAAATTACGAGCAACTCTATGAAAGATTATTTTTTCACAAGAAAACCATGAATCAATATTTTGATGTCATGAAGTTGTTCTAGTGACCTAACTTAAAACTGTGTGTGTAATCCATCCAACTAACACCCACTGTTCGGCAGTGATATTATGGAAGAAATCTTTCTGCAATGCTTTTTGAAGCTATTGCAGATAGCTTTAGTCAAGGAGTTAGAAGGTGATATCTCTATTGCAGATCCAGCGGCTGGAGAGATACGTCCATTCAGAAGTCACTTTCACCAACAATAATCCCCGCATGTGTACATTACCAGAGAAAAAGGGAAGTGTTCAGGGGGATACATCCCCAAGGATTATAAGACCAATTGATTTCCAATTATTTGATCTACTAGTCTCCAAATTGTGGATATTTAAAAAAAACAAGGTTTGTCTTGGGCTTTTAAGAGTTAAAATGTTCGAAGTTGTTAGAAATGTATTTTTTTGTTTAACGGTAAAAATTGGGAACATTTCTGTCAACGTAAAACTTGTTGGAAAATTTTCTTCATTTTGATTTCTATGTTTTCTTGCTACTTCTCAGAATAATTTGGACATATAAAACGCTAGAGGATGATTGAAAATGCGATGATTTTTGGTTTATCGATGCATACTTAGTGTTTTTGAAACCAACTAATAGCTTTTAGAAATTCTTTAAACATTCTTGAATCATCAATAAATATATTGTATTTTTGGAAACATCTTCAAAAGTTTGAACTTTGACAAAACGATGAATTGTTTATTCTATCGGAAGATACACAATTTTCCGTGAAAATTTCGTTCCTCTCCTTTCAACGTTTTGTCCTTAAGATGGGATTCGACGTTTTGTCACTCAAACCAAGGTCTCAACTTGGAAAAACTTCAACAGAATCGTTAAAATTCATAACGGCAAAAGAATGAGACATCTTTTTTCATACTTAAGGTGACACGGGAGACCGTGTTATTTTCCCTATCTTTTGTCTCACTCTAACAATTATCATCAAAACTTTGTGGAAGCAAATCTCGAGTTTTAGTGAACCGATGGAGCTGAAAATGTATTGGGTTGTGCATTACATATATAGTGATACTGATAGTGATAGTGATTTTAAATTCAATTAAACAAGATACTTAAGAGACCATTCATTAAAAATAGATACCTTTTAATAGACATGTATTGAAATAGGAACCATGTCCTTTGTCTTTAAAAATGAGACCTTCTACCAGCTCTGATTTCTTCGGAAACTTTTGAATAAACCTTCAAAATTTTGCTTAGAAGATCTGCTAGAGTAACTACTGAAAAATCGGTAGAACTAGTGGAAAAATATATGGGAAAATTTTCAGAGTAACGTCTCTAGAAACAACTGTAGATTCCATTGAATTAAATGGAACAAATTATGGATAAATTATTCTAAGCAACCAAATAAAAACCTCTGGAGGAATTTCTTTTTTTGGGGAGAATTAGTTGAGAATCTCTAGAGTTTTTCAGAATGGATTACTCCTGACAGTATTTTGGGAGAAATCAATAGAAGACGAAAACCCCGGAAAACAAGTGGGATAATCGCATAAGTCTCTGAGGCCTCTAGAATATTTAAGGATAAAACGAAAAAATAAGTGTCTTCAAACGCCATTTTAGTTGAAACAATAGACAATTAGATTAGATTAGATTAATTGAAAATGGAGACTTACATCCAAATAGTAACAGTTTCTAAAAAGAGACCTGCCACCAGCCCTGCTTATGAGAAAAATTCCGCAATTAAGGCTGATTTCGGAATTAAGAAACTTCCATCATCTTAGCAAATTTGTCAGTATATTAAATAGGGAGTGCTTAAAGATACCTGATTGGAGAATGTAGATTTGAATTCGCAATGATTATCGTTGACTGGTATCTCTGGGCCGGTATGGAATGCCTCGGTTCTTCATATCGCGGATGATTCCGTTTGGCAAACGTCCCGACACCGAAATGGCGTAGACTCCTTTCTGGAAGCGATCTACAAACAAAGGAAGCAGGTAAGTTTTGCTTAAAGAGAATAGGATTCCATAGCTATTTGCTACTTACTGATTCTCTGCCACTTACAAACCCAGCTATCATCCGGACTCATAACAGCAATCAATCTGAAACGAGTCAGATAATCGTTATTGAAGACGTGAAGCACTCAAGCGATCATTTCACTCACCCATCAAAGTTGTTACTGGTACAATCGTAGACCTGGTCCTTGTTGTTCTTCATCCGGAGAAATTCCTCACAGTTTTCGCATCCATCGAATTCGAACTGGTCGAATGTCTGCAAGCGAAAAAAGAGATTGATCAGAATGAAGATTAACGGCCGAATATCCACTTACCTTCACTAGGGAACACACCAGGCAAGCGCGCAGTCCTCGCAAGTCTTTCGGAATCGAGTCAAACGACATTTTCGTGGTAGAATTTTAAGGATTTCACAGAAAATTGTTTCACTGTTTACGAAGCTGCGTGGATTTTGCCTGGCTTTTTCGGCAGTCGACAGCCAACGACGGGACAAACGTCAAATTTCTTTGACAGTATGTGTGCGTGGAAGCACCGGTTGGAAATTGGCATACAAATAGGGTGGCCAGGTTCGATCCTGTATTCGCTTCACTGGAAATGGTTGAAAGTGAAACATAAACCATTCGTCATCAAACGTCAACATCCCACCGCAAAATCGCTAGTGTTTGGAGGGGATGTTAACCTCCAAATTGTCAAATAACCTCCAAATCACTCGTACTCGATATTCTGTATCTCGATATTTCCCCGATCTCGATTAAGGTGATTATAAAACGAAGCCACACCTCAAATTTTCAAGAGCACAAGAGTTGAGAACCAAACAGCGCTTCGCATTAAAAATTTATCCCATTGGTCAGCACCAGCAAGCAAGCAAATTGATTGATTTTCAACGCGAACTGTTGTCAAATTTTCCTGTCTTGTGCACTTGAAAATTCAAAGTTTGGCTTCGCTTTATAATCACCTTAAGGCGATTATACACTCAGAAACACGGGTAGTCACAGAATGACTAAGGTTTAGTAATTTATGACTATTTTCTATCTGTCTCTCTTTCATTGGTAACGAGAGAACTTGGCACTGCTAAAACGTCAAACTAGTGAACTCGTGCATCAGTCAATGGACCAATGCACGAGTTCACTAATTTGACATTTGAGCGGTGCATTCACTTGTTGCCATGGTCACGTAAATAACACGGCACCGCTCGAACGTCAACGGGTGAACTCGTGCATGGACCGATGCACGAGTTCACTATTTGACGTTTTAGCGGTGCCGTGTTATTTATGTGACCATAGCAACCGGTGAATTCGGCACCACTAAAATGTCAAATTAGTGAACTCGTGCACTGGTGAGAAGATGCAACTTATTTTTTTGCAGACAAACTTGCATCTTACGACTTATGCCCTTATTCTAGCACACACTTGAAATTGGCATACGAATGTCAAAGAAAATCCATTCCTGAAGGGTTTGTTTGTTTTACTGCAATCAACGACTCAAACAGAAAGCGGCTTTAGTTTAGCTTCTGCATTTAATTTAAAATTTTGAAACATAAAACTTTCAGTAAAACATCCAGAAAACTGCACAATGGTCGACATTAAAAAGTGCTTCTACACCACCATTCTCTCGCAAACAATCTCCTCCGATGGAAAGTACCTATTTTGCGGTAGCAATTTCGGTGAAATTCTGGTATACAGGTAAGCTGCCACATTACATCACAATGCTTCAAAACATAAAGGCACCTAATCCTCATTTCCCGGCTCAGCATCGATCGGATTGTAACCTGTTCGGAGACCGTGACCCACGATGCAGACAAGCTCCCAACCGAACCGCAGCTGGTGTTCCCCCTGCCGGAGAAATGCCAAGTGTATAGCCTTTCGTTCCATAAGGACTTCCTGATCGTGGGGCTGAACGGGGAAATCTGTGGCTATCATTGGAATGGCAAAAACGGCACCATTGGCAAGCGGACGTGGACGGTGAAGCTACCGGCCTCAACCGAGTACACCGACATCAATGAGGTCAACTATCTGTGGCTGGACAAGGAAAACGAAGTGCTTTACGCCGGCTGTGGGGACAACGTCATGTATGCCGTGTCCCTAGAGGATGGTCGAGTCATCCGTCAGTACCAGGGCCACAAAGATTACATCCACTGCGTGTCAGGATCTGCTGGAAAGATTGCCACCGCTTCCGAGGACGGGACCGTACTCCTATGGGACTCTCGCCAAACCACATTCACCGGAAAGATCGAACCGCACACGAACCAGGCCCTGAACCGATCGGAATTCGGCAAGTGGCAGGGGACGGTTTCCATCACGGAAGATTGGCTGGTCTGCGGCGGAGGGCCACGCTTTTCCCTGTGGCATTTGCGTTCCCTCGAGTGCACCACCGATTTCGCGTTCCCCGATAGGCTTCACGTGTCCGGATTCATCGACGATGCCATCTATGCCGGGGGAGACTGCCGGAACCTGTACCAGTACAGCTTCAATGGGGACGTGACGGCGGAGATTCCCCTTTCGACCCCGGCCGTGTACAGCGTGGTGCAACAGACGGAACCGAACCGGTTTATGGCTATTGCGGGGGCGGCAAGTCAGATTGATGTGTGTACGAACTTCAGCTATCGGGATATTGTGCTGAATGCGTACAAGAAGTAATGGCTGGTTCTATTAGTTTAATAATAAATATATAAATATTCACGTAACTGTTTCGAATAATTTGTCTTTGATGAAAGAAATACAAGTACTGCGATTTGAACGGGCAAAAATTTGTTAAAAAAAACTATTTGTAAGGCACTTTTTGTTTCAGATTTATAATTAAAAAAAATACATTATTTTTATTTCTTGTATTTTTAGTACAATATATTTATTTCTTGTAGCTTGAAAAACTGATTTCCTATCACGATTTTTAGCGACGGGATAAAACTGCCCACCCACGGGGTAAAAGCGACCACCACGATTTACATCAGGGGTTCTTAACCAGTGGTCCGCGGACCACTAGGGGGCCGTGACGGCCTTTCAGGGGGTCTGCGAAGCTACAGTCGACACTCCATATCTGTGATGTTCTACATCTCGATATCTCTCCCTATGTCCAAATTTTAGAGATTTTAGGGTTTCAAAACAATTTACAAAGTCGAAATGACGTCTGTTTGTTTTCAATTTTCCTAGTAACGGAGTGATTTTCAATTTAGTATTCATTAAAAATTTGTTCTATGTCTTGGTCTCTCCCTATCTTGATGATCCCGAGATGATGTCGAGATATGGAGAGTCGACTGTATTTAAAATAAGCGTCTAGTTGCTGTTTTTATAATGCAAATATTTAAAAAATGTAACTTATTTTATTTAACTTTAAAGAAGGCCAGTACTGATAAAATGCTTTTAATACATACATTTAATACATCAATACATACATTCACATTTCACATTTTATAGATTCAGATCCATTTCACAGATCGTCACATTTTTCAAGGAAGTTCCAAGTTTTCCAGAAATATATCCATTGATTTCCGTAGGACTTTCTCCAACGTTTCCGTTTAGAGCATCTTCAGCAATTCAAACTTCTTCCAACCAAAGACAAATTAAAGACCTCCATGTCCCTTGCAGTTGCCCAAAAATTTATGGCTCATAAGGTAATCTAGAATGCCGTGAAAAGTGTACTGCGATCTGTCAAACTTGGGTACCTTTTGCACTACCGAGGGACCAAATGCAGTACTAGAAGTGGTACCCAATCTGAGCCCGAGTGGGACGGACCTGTTCCAACTATTTTTTTAAATCCCTAAGGAAGGCGTCAAAGTTTGTTTTCCAATCTCAACAAGGGATGTTTCCAGGAAAATGTTAACAATTCAGTCGACGCGCTGTTGTATTTTGTACAACACTGCTGAAAAAACCTCGCTATTCGTTCACAACAGCAGCGCGGTGGTTCTGATGGTGGTAAACCGCGCGACGACTGGACGGTTAAGGAAATTTTTCTGAGCTTTATGTAAAAAAAATTAAAGAAAATCCTACAGTAATATCTGACGAAGGTTATGTGAATTCTGAGTATGCTTGATGAATTCCTACGATAATCTCTGAAAGAGCTCCTGGATTCTTGATTAAATTATTTCTAAGACTTTCTAAATAAACTGCTGAGTTAAATAAAAAGAAACTTTCGAATCTCTGAATAATATCCTACAAGAAATTTATGTATGAATAATCGGACTGTAATAATTGTTGTAGAATTAACTAGTTCAGAAGAATCCATGGGGATTTGCAAATTTTATTTGATGAAATTCTGGAGAAATGCCGACAGAAATGCTAGGTGAAACCTAATAAGGAACATCAGTTTGTATTTATCATTGAAGGAATAATTCCTGATAGTAATCGTAGGTGAATTTTAAATTTATCCTTATTAAAATTCCTGAAATAATTGAAAAAATGACTTAGGAATTGTCATACGGTTTCTTGTAAAAATGCCGAAGTTTTTTTTTTCAGCAGCTCTGGAGTAAAGGTTTGTGAAAGAACTCCTGTAGGATCCGTGGAAAATCTCCTAGAGGTAACAACTGGAAAAATTGTTGAAAGAAC
The DNA here is from genome assembly GCF_002204515.2 of Aedes aegypti. Lineage (NCBI taxonomy): Eukaryota > Metazoa > Arthropoda > Insecta > Diptera > Culicidae > Aedes > Aedes aegypti. Next base: position 59,346,107 of record NC_035108.1, on the reverse strand, counting down.
CAGGGAAAGTAACATGTGTAGGAAAACCTGGGCTAATCTGTAGGATTTGTTCGAAGTAATCTCTGTGAAAATTACTAGAGGTAGTAACGTTTGAGTGCTCAACGGATTTCTGGACCAAATTCTGAAGAAATTCATCTAAGCATCCTTGAACGAGTACCTGAAAGTATTCCTATCCTCTGGATAACTAGAATTACTGAACCATTCCTCGCGATCTGAGAAAAATATCATTAAGGGGGCAGGATCCGTCATCAATTTGGGAATTTTCAAAAGCACTTTTTTCGTTCAAAATCATGAAAATTCACATGAAATTTTGTTCACTGTATTCTATTCTCCAACTAAAACACAGTGAACACATTTTCGTCGAAAAAATTTCAGTTTTGAACAGAAAAACTGCTGTTGAAGTTTCGATGATGACGATGATTACGATGACGGAGCATTAATCGTTAAGAACTTGTGGAATAGATGCGTAATAGTCTCCGAAGGTATATCTGGAGCCATCACTGTAAGCAGATTAAGGCAAACAAGTGACTTTAGATACCATTTTAATTAAAATAAAGACTTTGGAGACCTTACATCAAAAATATACTCCTGCTTACTACTATGTTTTCGGATCACGTGGGTTGGGTTCAAACACTGGTTTAGGATTCTAGGGTAACCAATATATTTTGGACCTCTATACATTTTGGACCCCCTGGGCCATTTTCCTGGAAATTTCCTAGTTTAAGTCGATAGACCAACTCAATTCGCATGCCATTTGGAAAGATTGGACTATTCCGCACTTGCATCAATCGTTTGTACATAGAAAATGTGTTTATTTTATCTGAAATTAATTTAATTTAATCGGTTCATCCATGCAACCGTTACAACACGTTACACACAGAAATTGAAGTCATCAGAAATTTTTCAAATGTAAACAAAAACTTTTTTCAAGTTTCTGAACTAAAAGCGTAGAGTTCCTTCGGTTTTCCATTGTCAATCGATTGATTAGACTATGGGCAAGCATATTATACAACCAGTGCCGTGAGCTTTGTCGCCAAATGGTAAAAAATGCTGGGGGTCCAAAATATATACTTCGAGGGTCCAAAATGTATTGGTGTGTCTGCATCACAATTCAATTATTTTCGATGTTTCTTGGATCCTACATTAACGTTTGGGCATTTTTATCTCGTAGAGGAAGTTTTTCTCTACATTTTAGCATGTTATTTGACTTGGTTACGCTGTGCAATTAATTGATTGGGACAAAAAACTAAAATCACATCCTTAGGGGGTCCAAAATACGACCGTTACCCTACTTACTATTTATTCCGTGCTGATGTTGTAGGCTCGAGGAATGAGCGAATAAAGAGAATGATACAATGGTTGATCGATTTTTTATATGGGTAACAATTACATGGTCAGGGGATTGTTAGGTTTGACCTTTGCCATACCTACTGACGAGTAAACGATATTATTTTGATATTTGCAAGGATACTATCTACAGTCGAAGCGCGTTATAACGACATCGCAAGGGACCGTCGCAATAGAGAAAAGTCGTTATAGAGAATAGTTATAACATCGAAATGTTTTTCATGGGACCGAAAAATGTCGCTATAGAGCGCTTTTGTCGTTATAACGAGCTTCGACTGTATGAGGTACACTACAAATTTCCCCTTTTTTGATTCTGAACTACATACTTATCTAATTACAATTCATCAAATCAAAATCTTACTGGAGGTCTACTTTCCCTAGCTGATCTTCTAAGCATTAGTTCATCACTCATTGATTCACTTCTTCTTTTCAAATATTTTGGTGTTGGTGCATGAATTCCGTTTCCTGAATCACTTCTTCTACGCTTACATCTAGACTGATCTACAAACTTTTCTGGCAATTTAATCAAATTTGATTCGATAAAAGAACTCTGACGCCGCAACTGATTTACATGTACAACTCTAATGTTTCTATTTTCAATAAATTTAATTTTATACAAAAATTTCCCTATCTTATCGATAACAACTACTGGAATCCATCTAACTATTTCCTTCAAATGATTTCTATACATTACTCTTTCCCCTTTTTTAAATTGTTTCTCGGAAATCTTTTCATTAGTTGCGATCTTTCTGTTACTTGCATCGTACACAATTGTCTCATTTTTGGACTCATCAAATCTTACCTGTTTGGTGTTTCGGTTCGATTGTTCAACCGAAGAATTTGCTTTCGGGCTAATCCCACTTAAAACTGTACGAGGTCTGTAACGCAAAATCAATTCACTAGGTGATAAGGATGTGACGGTTGTTGGAGTACTATTGTACCAAGCGAGTATTTCATTCAACTTCCGCGACAAATTTTTAGAATTCAATTGTTGATCCAACAGGCGTTTTTTCAAGAAATTTTTAACCGTTTGTACACCACGCTCAGCTGTACCATTGGACTGAGGATGGTACACTGGCGATTTAGTCACTTTCACGTTTCGCGTCTCCCAGTGATTAACGAAATCAAACGAATTAAACGGAGGTCCGTTGTCGGAAACTATCTCCTTTGGCAGTCCAAAAAACTTAAAGAAATCCTCTAGTTTTTCATTAACCTGATCTGCATTAGTACTACTCATTAACTTTGCTTCGATGAACTTAGAAAAAGAATCTACTAATATCAAAAATGTTTTACCCTCGAACGCAAAGAAATCAATGTGGATCCTATCCATCTGACAACTCGTTTTCGGCCACTTTGATGTAACCTTTTCAGTTGGTACATTTCGCCTCTGATCACAAATCTCGCAATTTTTGAAATAATTTTCGATGTCACCTTGCATATTTTTCCACCAGAACCAACTTCTATCTAGCATTTTGCCTCGCACGATACCATCATGATTCGCATGTAACATCTTCAAAACGATTGACTGTAGCAATTTCGGTATTACTACACGATCACCGTAAAACAAACATCCATCCTGCGAATTTAACGAATTTCGAAGGTTATAATAATATTTCAAATTTTCCGGTACACTTCGCGGCCAACCGCGCATCACGAATCCGTAAACTTGAGAAAGAACTTGATCCTTAGCAGTAAAATCTGCAACGTCTCGCGTTTTCAACGGCAGATCTGGACAATTTTCCAGTCTGTTGATCGAAAGTTCTTCAATTTCCGTACTTCCCGGAACCGGTAATCTCGATAACGCGTCCGCGTTCGCCAAACACCGATTTGGCCTGTATTCGAATTCATATTCATACATTGATAAAATAACCGCCCATCTCTGTAACCGCGATGTCGCTACAATCGACGTACCTTTTCGTGGATGGTAAATTTCTTTTAACGCTTCACAATCCGAAACTAGCTTGAACTTATGACCGTAAATATATTTGTGAAACCGTTTCACCGCAAAAATAATCGCTAAACCTTCTCGATGAAGTTGTGAATAGTTCTTCTCCGCTGGAGATAATGTACACGACGCAAATAATACCGGCTTTTCTTCGCCATCAACGATATGCGATAAAACTGCTCCCACACCGTAGGGGCTAGCATCTGCCGCGACGACTATCGGTTTTCGCGGATCGTACAACTGTAACACGTTATTGTTCAAAATCAGTTGCTTACTCTTCGCGAAACTGTCTTCACATTCTTGAGTCCAGACGAAACGTTCATCTTTCCGTAGTAGACGATACAAAACTCGCAATTCCGACGAAATATTCGGTATGAACTTCGCATAATAGTTCAGTAAACCAAGATACGACTGCAATTCAGTCACGTTTTTAGGCGCTGGCGCGTTCACGATCGCGTCGACTTTACTTTTATTCGGCTTTAATCCATCTCCGGAAACCGTATGCCCTAAATAATCAACATAACTCGCGAAAAATCGACTTTTATCTAGATTGATTTTTACATTGTAATGGTTCAAACGTGCTAAGACGACATCCACAATTTGCTTACATTTCTCTAAGCTTTCTGCACCGATCAATGCATCATCCAAATAACACCCTCAACCTTCAATATCACCTAATATCTGGTCCATTATGCTCTGGAATATGGATGGAGCGCATGCCACTCCAAAAGGCAATCTCAAATACTGAAACAATCCAACATGTGTGTTAATGGTTAAGTATTGCTGAGAGTTCTCTGAGACTCTGAGCTGTTGATATGCACCCCGAAGGTCAATCACACAAAACACTTTACAATTTGCCAACTTAGCAAACAGATCATCTATTCTCGGTAGCGGATAGTGCTCTGACCGTAAAAACGGTTTAATCGTTACCTTACAATCGATGCATAACCTCAATTTGCCATTTGCCTTTGGAACAACTACAATCGGAGAGGCCCATCTACTGTGTTGCACTCTCTTCAAAATATTCTCATCACAGAGACGATTGAGCTCAGCTTCTATCGCTGGTCGCTGTTGGAATGGGGGAGAGTATGCCGCATGAAAAATAGGAGTCACATTGCTTTCAATGACGATCTCGGCTTCAAAATCACGGATGGGAGAATTTACATCTGAGACGGTATTGGGGTACTTAACGCGTATTGAATCAAAAATTGAGCGATCAAAAGAGTTTATACTCACATTACCTTGCTTAAGCGACGATCTCCAAATTGGCCATAGTACGTCCATCCAGGTCCGTCCAAGAAGCGGTCTGAAGGATTTTTCGCTCTCGATCACCACAAGCACTAATTTTTTGCTCGGACCACTTCTATCCTTAGACACCTGTGCACTGATTCCACCGATAATTTTTAACCCTTCACCGGTTACGGTTGAAAAATCATTCCTCACACCAAACAATTGCAAATGAGAAAATTGGTTCCGATACAAGCTACTACTGATTACTGTTGCACAAGCACCACTATCTACCTCAAAATCTACTGGTTGGCCCTCAACATAAAAGGTTTCTACCATCACACCACTACGTTCTAACAAAAACGACTTATCCTGGAGAGAATTCAGCTGCATCCGCAAATTGGCTAACTCCAATGCCAACTCGTCTCCGGAACCAACCGTCCCCACGGTTTGGATCTTCCGGGGCTCCTGACTCGAACTACGATTCTGCTTCGACACTTTCGCATAGCACATGTTCGCCGCATGGCCCTGTTTTCCTCATGAATAGCACTTCCAGTTCTTGGCCGGACACTTTCCTGGCTCGTGTTCACGACCGCACTTATCGCACAATTTGTTTCTTCTCGGCTACATCTTCTTGTCATCATGAAACCGCGATCGACTTTTGCTTCTTGCTCGCCACGGTTTGTTCGATCTCACCACGTGGGCACTAAAGTTACCTTCTCGCACTTTGTTGTCTTTTTCGGCCAACTCCCACGTCAATGCCTCTTCAACAGTCTTGTCAAAGGACACATCTTTTTGTTTCAGCAGGTGTGTACGTAACCTACCGTCGAAAATCCCGAACACAAATCTGTCCCGCAATGCTTCTTTCAAAAATTCACCATACTCGCACTTTTCTACCAACGCTTTCAATTCCACTACATATTCAGTCACCGACTGTCCAGCTTTCTGGTCGGCTTGGTGAAAGCGATAACGTTCGGACACTTTGTTCACTTCTGGCCTGAAATGCCGTTTCAAGGTCAACACTAGCTCTTCATACCGTTTCGTACTCGGATTCACTGGTTGAAGCAACTTTTTCAGGATTGCGTACGTGTCCATTCCCAAATGTGTGAGCAAAAATGCCACCTTTCTCTCTTCCGGTACATCATGAAGGAGAAAATGGGTCATCCGTTCTTCATACACTTCGAAATCATCACCCGCGACGTAATTCTCGAACACTCCGAAATTTAACGTTTTCGGTGTTCCCGCTTGCACTCCGGCACTCGAAATACTCGGATTCATCTTCGCATCAGCTGTAGCCATCCTAACCTCAAACCAATCACGTGTTCACTCGCGCCGTACTAACGATCGTTCTTCTAACGCCGCTACTATCTTCCGTACGCGTCACACCACGTGTTCGACTATTGCGCTTCACGACAGCACTCACTGCTTCCACAAACTCGTCGCCAAAATTTACTATGTTTTCGGATCACGTGGGTTGGGTTCAAACACTGGTTTAGGATTCTACTTACTATTTATTCCGTGCTGATGTTGTAGGCTCGAGGAATGAGCGAATAAAGAGAATGATACAATGGTTGATCGATCTTTTATATGGGTAACAATTACATGGTCAGGGGATTGTTAGCTTTGACCTTTGCCATACCTACTGACGAGTAAACGATATTATTTTGATATTTGCAAGGATACTATCTATAAGGTACACTACACTTACTTGAGAAATGTACAATTTTTCGTAAATACCTTTTGTAATTTTTTGCCTTTCTCTACAAAGTTTATTATTATTATACAATAGGAGAAAAAATTGTAAAAAAAATTGGGATGTTCTCAACTATGTTTCATATGCTCATGAACCCAACTGGAACTGGGAACTGAACTTGCCTTTACCAACTTGGACAATTCTGCTTCATTGACTATTCATAATTCAAGATATAGAGAACTTTGCGTAGGAGCCACTAGCATTGCCTTGTGGTAACGTCCGCGACTTACCACAAATTGCCCATTTCTGCGGTTCATCACAAGCTATTGTTGAGGTACTCTCCCTTGCAAAAGTTTGGGTTCACCCCTAAAAAACATACAAAAGTGTTCAGCCCATATCACTGTGCTTACACGTCTGATTGAAACTCTTTGAGCCGCATTCGAAAGGCAAAGATATTCTTACTTCGTATGCATTTTTCCAAAAACATTTTATGAATTTTGTATACTAAATTTTTACTTAAAGTTGTGACATTTTTCAAAAAACACACTAATAAAACATTGCTTATTTCCAGCATTGGATCGACCATAATTTTGAATCAAAGGGTCATTAGAATCGTAAACTTATATTCTTTGAAGAGACCCCACGAGATTTTGGCGGAAAAATCCGAAAAGTATTCAAAATCAATGAAACAGTCAGTCAAGTCATGATTGGTTTGAGATTTCACAGATTAATTAAGTTCAGGTGAACCCAAACTTTTGCACGATACACCATACTGTGGGGTGAACCCAAACTTTTGCACGATGACTTGACTGACTGTTCCATTGATTTTGAATAGTTTTCAGTTTTTTCCGCCAAAATTTTGTGAGTGCTCCTCAAAGAATATAAGATTACGATTCTAATGACACCTTGTTTTAAAATTTCGTTCGATCTAATGCTGAGGAAATTAGATATGATTTTTTAGTGCGTTTTTTGAAAAATGTCACAACTTTAAGTAAAAATTTAGTATACAAAGTTCGAAGAATATTTTTGGAAAAATACATACGAAGTAAGAATAACTCTTTGCCTGTCGAATACGGCTTAGAGAGTTTCAATTGGACGTGTAATCACAGAGATATGGACTGAACACTTTTGTATGTTTTCCAGGGGGTGAACCCAAACTTATACACGGGAGTGTATCTGGCATCTGGGTTTGATTCCCGAACGGTTCAGGATTTTTTCGTATCGAAAATGTTCTTGAATTTTCTACGCAAAGGTCTTCGAACGTAATAGGAGTTTCGGTACATTTTAGTGCATACAAAAGCCGTAATATATTTTTTACTTTAAATTTCAACTTTTTCTCATATACAGGTATTTATTTTAATCACTTCTTCCAATAATTTGAATTTCTTTCCATCTCACTGTACAAATCTTCGACAAATCGCTTTCCATTGTCCGTTTAATCTTAAACATTCGGGGTTTTTTTGTCTGTCGCTCGTTCCGAACAAGAACCAAAGTTAAAACAAACATTTTTCCGTAAACTTGTTTCCGGTCACCCGTCACGTTCCTGAACGGAATACTCAGTGTGGGTAGGTAATATCAATCTGAATCTTTCTTTCTTCAGGGTGTTGTGAACGCGAACAGTTTTGCGTTTCTTTGTGATAACACCGTTTGTCCTTCGTCTAATCTAATAGCTCTTGTTGTTGTTTGTCTTTGTAGTTAATAATTAAGCATAGATTCATCGTTCAATAATAATCATCTTGATCCTTTGGTATCAAGCATTCTATGGCATCTCACCATCAGACGATACTTAGTACCGATTCAAAACGGTAAAAATAATATATGTATAGAATATATGAGAGAGTGTATAATAAGTGTGTCTGTGTACGTGTAGTTTCTGTTAATCTTCTGCTTCTGACTAATATTTCAGCTACAACCGCGTCAAGGTTCTTTATTTGTCTCTCGTTTTATCTATTTTTCTGTATTTTACTAATGTAGTTTTGAAAATTTTTGTTTGCACCTTACGTGTATTGGAGCCAAAACATGGTTAAGTTTTGAAAACAATTTTGATTTAATGCTTCTATTCTGTTCTCACCAGCGACAAACGCGATTTTCCGACCGCGGTACCTACTGGCAATCTATCGTGGGCTGGGCATGGTTTTGGGTGCGGGTAGTGTGTGGTTTTTTGGGTAAGTTGATTGTAATTTGACGACTGATTCTTATTGCAAGTGGGAAGGTGCGGCAGAGGTGTATTACATCACCAACGACAACGAGGTTACACATGCAAACACTCTACAAAAGTGCCAAACACTAAAGAACAGAGTACACTGCGGGAAGGTCCACGATTCATGCCTTCGCGCAGCGCAAGAACAGTCTAACAATTTACGGTGGCAACAATCTTATGTTAGAAGATTTTTTCGTAGGAAAGGAACTTGTAGAGCATATCAGTCGGGCGGGGAACCTTTTTCGTTTCCGAACAAATTCCGGATGTAGGTATTCTACAGAGAAAAAATACCAATCGATTATCGATTTTCCTAGGCGGAACTTCATTTGTCGAACTTATTTGTATTAATTGACTCATTTCTTTTGCAAAGCGCAGACCATTACTGATTATTCGATTGATCGAGTGAAGGATCGTCCTCGGCCAGATGCTCCTAAATTTGTGAATTGGGATTGTTGCTCACACTTTTCTGGGCTGTATTTGGAACAGGAAAATAAAACTAAACTAAGGGACAGGGAACAGGCGGGGAAAAGGTACTAATTAGAGTAGGATTAGGGTGTGAACCTACACGACTAAAAATTTACAAGTGGCAGCAGCGTCTTGGACGCTGGGAACGCGCATCATCTAAATCGATCGCAGCTTCATCAAGTAGAAGAACCGTTCCGCGTTTTTTTTAATTCCCTGATCTATGGTTGTTTGTTCTGTTTAGCTGTTCCAACTCCCACCACTCGGTACATGCAACCACGCACAATACGCGATACGGGGGCACCACAGAGCGATAGCTTCTATTTACATAACTAAATAACAATAATTATTATCATCATCATCATCACCGTCGTCAATCCACCGACGATAGTTCGTTTTGTCCCTCCAATAACCAGGCTGGCGGGCGCGTCTCCATCTTTGTTTGCCACATTTTTTCGCTATAGAACCAAGGTCAACTGCCGGAACCGGAAGGGGCGCATGGAAATGAAAACGAAAAGGAAAGAACGGTTAGCTTTTTGTAGATCACTGGCGAAGCAATTTAATCACAGGGAATATTATTTTGCTGATTTAACCATCCTTTTGCATTGGGGTCGATTTTGGACATCGACACTGTAAAGAAGCTACAACATTGTAAAAAATATCCTCACCTTCCCTTAATTTTGGAAACGAATATATTTATGCTAAAACAAACTTTCAGAGACCTACAGGAGCGGAGCTACAAAAAAGCTGTCTTGGTGCTAAAAACACACCAAGTAGTTCCCATAGGGGACGTTAGCCACAAGGAAGGACGTTTCAAGTAATATTGTTTCATATGGTATGCCATCTTCAACATCTAATCCAATTTATCTCGCCGTTCCCTTACGGTACCTATCCATCTAGTATTCATTGCTTTCTTCTCCCTCCTCCTTCGAGCAAAATAGACCGATATGCCGATAAACAAATTCAAAATATAATTATCACGGTCGATACCTTTGTATGGATATTTGCTTTAAACGACAGATCTTCTTCTTCTTGGCATTAACGTCCCCACTGGAACAGATCCGGCTTCTCAGCTAAGTGTTCATATGAGCAGCACTTCCACAGTTATTAACTGAGAGCTTTCTTTGCCTAAATTGCCATTTTCGCATTTGTATATCGTGTGGCAGGTACGATGATACTCTATGCCCAGGGAAGTCAAGGAAATTTCCTTTACGAAAAGATCCTGGACCGACCGGGAATTGAACCCAGACACCTTCAGCATGGCTTTGCTTGGTAGCCGCGGACTCTAACCACTCGGCTAAGGAAGGCCCCAAACGACAGATAAGAAACTCAAAAATTGAACTCTGGTAATTTTTCGAAAGTTTGGCTATCGTGGGCACAATAAGTAACCTATTTTAGCAGGAGCTGGTACTTATGAGCACGAGCACGGTAGACACAACAAGGTAGGCTATTCCCACGTGTAAACAACGAATTTCCATCAAAACATGTGTCGTCATTCCTATCGTCAAGCATGAGGCCTTGAGAATAGTAAAGGAGAGCAGGCCTTGCTTTCTTTTGCACTCGTTCGAGTTTGCGATAGGGATGACGTCACTTCCAAATGTCATTTTTCGGAGTATAATACCTTGCTTCTTTTCACCGTGAGCATGAGCATGAGCATAGATGACCATACAATTCGTAGTTGCTACTCCGTGATTGACCAGAACAATCAAAATTGCACAGGGAACCAACATATGGAGTTTGGGAGTAGCTTACCATCTTAAGTGTAATAACGGGGAATGAATGTTAATGCGATATCTATTGTTACTAAAGACCGAGTATACCTCTGCATCTTCATGGTTGTCACGAGAAGGATTTTTTGTTAGTGAGCTACAGAAGCTACACAATCTGGATTCACCTTGATAAATGATGCGATTCATGTAACCTAAAATGAAAAAGTCATCTGTTGACATAGATGAAGACTAAATATGAAATATGTCGACACCTATGGTGACGAACCAATCAATGGTTTTGTAAATACGAAAACAGACATGTGTGTTGTGTTTTCATGTTACTGTCTTTAGGCGAAGAAAAGAATGTTTGTGATATCCACTATTATTAGATACCGAGTATACCTCTGCATCTCCATGATTATCACAGGAAGAGGCTTGTTTTAGTAGGAAGGTACATCATATAGTATTAATAAATAATAGCCCTTTATCAGTATCTAAAGAAAACATCGACAAAGTCTTATTAATTACGAAAACAAAATTATATGTATGTTTATTTCAATTTGTTCTATAAAACATGAATAACAATATGCCGACATTTATAGTGACGAACTAATCAATGTTGCTTTAATAATTGCAAATCCATAACATTAACACCGTTGTCACAAAAAGATTTCAATTTCATTACCAGCACTGCCCAGTGAAACGAGCAAACAAAAAAAAAAGGAAAGAAAGCGGTGAAAACAGAGAAACCGCTTGCTTGGGCTACCGAAGCGCTAATAGATTTCCGTTTAGGAAATCTTCGCGAATTCAAACAGTAATTAAACCAAAGATTACCCTTCACTGATTTCTTAAGATTTCGAGTCATAATTTTGAGAGTGATAACTCCAGAGATTCCAAGATTGATTCAGGAATTCTTCCAAAATTCCTTTAAGATTTTTCCTAAGCTCTCGTATTCTTCTAGAATAAAATGTACCCAAGAATTCTTCCAGAGTTTGTCTCCCAGGAATCGTGAGGAAAAATATCAGAAATTATTTGTGTAATTACTGAAAATATTCTGAAGAAAAGGCATGCAAGGATCTCTAACAGAACTCCTGGACTCTTGGAGAAGTCTTGGGGATTTTATAGATAAATTTCTAAGATAATTATTGAAAAAATATTATATTCCCTAGATTAAATCCTGCAGGATTTTCCAAAGGAATTCCTTAAGGTTTAATGCAACTTGAAGTTCAATAAAGATTTTAGTTAAGAAATTACTCAAGAAATATTGAGAGCAATATTAAGGAGAAACCGTGGATGACTATTTGAGAACATCCCCATGAAAATGGTTGGAAGAATTTCTGGAAAAAATCGGCGAACCCTTACATAATTCTTCTTAAGTTTCCAGAGCCTTTTTTTTCTTTTTGAAAAACTCTTGAATAAATCTCTGAAGATTTTTCTGGAAGAATTCCAGTTTAAAGATCTCCTGGAGTAACATCTGGTTGAATCGGTAAAAGAATTAGCGAAAAATCTTTGGAGAAACTACTAAGATAGTCCTTTATAAAAAGTTCAGGATAATCCCTATGGAAATTATCGGATGTAGTAAGATAATTATTGAAAAAATATTATATTCCCTGGATTAAATCTAGCAGGATTTTCCAAAGAAATTCCTTGAAAACAAAACAATTGCACAGTATCACATAAGAAAAAGTGTGGAAACGATTGAAAGTATTACTGGGATAATAGCTGAATGTGTTGTTTAAGTTTTAATGTTTCATAATGATTTTAGTTAAGGTATTTTAGGAAATATTTCAAAGAGGAAATGGTGATGAAATTCATTGAATTTTTTTAAGGCACTTCATGAGTAACCCCTGTACGAATTATTTCAAGATTTCCTGGAAGAATTCTTATAGACTTCTTTTAATAATCCTTGGAGAATTTTATGATGCAATTTCTGAGTGAAACCGTGGATGACTTTTTAAGGAATGGTTGGGAAAATTTCTGAAGAAATCGGCGTAGGAAATCCGGGATAAGTTCTTCTTATGTTTCCAGAGCGTTTTTTTTTAACCTCTTGAATAATCCTCTGAAGATTTTTCTTGAAGAACTCCAGTTGGAATAACTCCTAGAATAGCTATTGGGATAGTCTCTGAGTAATCCCCGTGGAAATTTTTCGTAGATAGTAGCGTTGGAGTGTATGACATTATTTTGGTGCAAATTCTGACGAAACCTTTGAAATAATTTCTCCGGAGGCGTTCATAAAAGTATTCCAGTAGAAATCTCTGGAGAAATCATTTAAAATATTCCTGAAGCTTTTCCTTAAGAAATCTGTGAAGCATTTTTGAAAACCCTTTTGAATAGCCGTCATAGAGTCTCTAAAAGTTTCTCTAGAGTCTCGAGAATTATACACCAGGATTGATTGTGAAAAGAAATGACTTTAGAGACCGTTAGACATTACTATTAAAGATTGGACTCGGAAAAAATGCGACACTTTGTTTTGGGTATAACTTTTCATCGCGTGGGTAAAAATCAATGAAATTTTGGGTAATCTAGTTTAGAGTGTTATGTTTATTTAAAATTATCGCGATCTGTCGAATCTGTGCCAGCAAATCTTGGGCGCGGTGATCGATAATACTGGTCAGTCGCAAAGATGGTACGGCAAAAGGCTTGGAATCCATCATTCTACCATGTCCCGCGTTGTAAAAATGTTCCAGGAGACGAAGACCATCGAGTGGCGCGCTGGAAGCGGCCGAAAATGTAATACCCATAGAAGACGCGGAAGATAAGGCAGTATTTTAAGAATAACCCGAACCTTTCCATCCGAGACGTGGCCAAAAAGTCAATTCGTCGAAGTGGTTCGTCCAGCAGACCATGAAGCGGGCTGGGCTACGTGTTTTTAAGGACATATAGGAAGGAATCCCTGTCATGGCAGTGAAAAAGGCTTCCTCACATATACAAACACATTTCTGGAAGTCCACATTATTTCTCAAAATATTTCACTTACCTACACTAAATTCACTCCCAAATTGCTAACGAGACATCAGAACACTATTACCTTACGATTTCCGTAGTTTTAGCACTAGTAGCTGGTGGAAATTTCATGCACCGTGCTAATTTTCAACACGGACGTTTAAATTTGCTACAATTGTTTACACGTATCCGCCTGCATACGAAGAACACTTTTCACCTAATTTTACCACTTTCGCTAAACGTAGAACCTCCAACACAATTTACTTTCACTACTTGTTAATTAAAGAACAATTACTGGTTGATTTCTGATGAGAAAAACTTAAAATTCCACCAAACCGTGCTAAAAACAATCACTTGATCACAACATTCCGCTTTTTTTATTTTTCTAATTTTACGCCGGCTGCTCGCTTGCAGGGCTGTAAGATACGTTGATGATTACGTACGACATCAAGCAATCTTATTTAGTCGAAAGGGAAAAGACTCAATTTTAAGTGGCGATTAATGGCAACAACGTCTTAACAATTATAATTTCACTATTACCAACAAATAGGAGAATATATTTTGTGTACCACTACTTTTATACCGTTATTAGTGGATTCAAAGGAGTTTCACCTTAAGGTCATGGAGGCACCAAACCGGACTGACAAGCAAAACACGGTGGCCAAATTGCGTGCGCGGAAGCTATACCTTGAGTGGCTGGACAAGCCAGGCTGTCTCGTCATGGAGGACGAGACATCAAGGCGGATACCAAACAAATCTCCGACCTCGAGTTTTTTTGTCGGTACGTCCCGCATGAAGGATCCGGAAAAGTTCCGGAAAAGAAAGATGGACAAGTTCTAGTACCAAGACAAGAAGAAGTACCTGTTGTGGCATACGATCTGTGAGTGCGGACGGTATAGCAAGACGTTCATAAATGGGCAGATTTATCGAGGAATGCTTGCAGAAGTGTTTGTTGCCCTTCCTTCTCTCTCACCGTGGTCCCACGCTGTTCTGGTCGGATCTCGCTTCGTGCCTTTACGCCAAGCCTGTAATGGATTGGTACGAAGCGAATGGCGTTGATGTGGTCCCGGAGGAGGCGAACCCGCCAAATTGACCAGAACTTCGTCCGACCGTTAAGTTTTGGGCGATAATAAAGAAGTTGGAGAAAAGCGGAAAAAAATTCAAAACCGTTGAAGCTTTGAAAAAAACTGGTAGAAATTGTGTAAGAAAGATGGACAAAGCCTCATCCAAGATCTCATGAGCAGTGTTAAGAGAAACGTAAGAGCATTCAGCTTGGGGAGGAAATTTAATAAATATATTATGATAAAACGTAGCAAATATGATAAACGTAGCAAATATATAGTAAATTAAGATTTCTAGCAGGACTACTTATCTGGAGGAATCTTCGGATTTTTGAAGAATTTCTTGGGAATCGAATCAATGATCATCCGCTTTCGACGGGGGAAATCCAGCCTCGGGCTGAATAAAGAGTCAATCAATCAATCATCCGCTTTTAAGGCGAACGTATAACCTTGAGGATACCTGCGGAGCAAAATCTGGAATAGGTCATTGAGGAATACTTGAAGGAATTTCTGAAAGAATCTCAGGAGGAAGTTTTTGAAGAATCCATGGAGAATTCTTAAAACAAAACCAGGGTCAATCCTTGGATGCATATGTAGAGGAATCTAAGGATGATCTAGAGAAGGCTCTGATAAAATTTTCTGAAGGAATTCTTCAAGGATCCTGGACACATCTGTGGTGGAATTCATGGAGTAATCCTTAGTGAAATTTTTCAAGGTAGATTTTCTAAATAAATCCCTGTTTGAATTCTTATAGAAATTCCTCGTGGAATTCCTAGAGAAATCCCTGGTGTAATTCTTGGAAGATCTCTGCTACATTTTTTGGTGGTATCCCTGGAGGAACACCTAATAAAATTTTTGAAGGGAACCCTTTGGGCAAATGCTGGAGGAAACCTTGGTGGAATTCATGCAAGGTAAGATTCCCTGATGGCTTTTATGGGGTAATCGCTGGTAAATTTTTTGGAGGAATGACTGGAAGAATCCCTTGTGCAATTACTGGAGGAATCCTTGGTTAAATTTCTAGGTGAGATTCTGTCAGAATTCCTGGAGAAATTCTTGGTAGAATATCAAAACGAATCTTTAATGAAAAATTCTGAATAAATCTATGGTGGAATTCATGAAGAAATCCATGGTGGAGTTTCTTGAGGTATCCTTGTAGACTTTTTCGAGGAATCCCTGGTGGAATTCCTAGAGAAATTTAGAGTGCAGTTTTTGGAAGAATCTCTGCTACAATTTCTGGTGGAATCCCTGGAGAAATGCCTAGTAATATTCCTGGAAGGAACCCTTTGGGCAATTTCTGGAGGAAACCTTGGTGGAGTTCATAGAAGAATCCAAGGTAGAATTCCCTAGTGGAATTCATAGATTCATAGGGTAATCTCTGGTAGAATTTTTGGAGGGTTGCCTGGAGGAAAGCCACGTAAAATTGATAGAGTAATTCTTGTTTCAGTATGTTGCTGAGATTCTGGTAGAATTCCTGGGAGATTCCATGGTTTTAATCCTGAACAAATTGTTGGTGGAATTCATTAATTAATCCCTGGGAGAATTCCAGGAGTTGTTTTCGGTGCTTTAATGGGACCAGTTCGAACTATCCGGTAGCGACCAAAAATTCTTTTTAGTTTTTAGTGATGAAAAATCATGAATTTTGATCCGTATCAATCTGTCCTTATTAGCAGTATTAGAACCAGTTTTGGGTGTCCGGATACAACTCATTTTATGTTTATGACATTGGCAAAGCGTCTATTTTAGATTGTTAATTTTGAAATAATGTTGAACTGTAGGATGATGGTATTATATGCTGAAATAAGTTCCAGGCATCCAAAATATGTTCATAGTTTTATTCTTAAAGCAAAAAGTTGAAAACTTGTTTTAAAATGTATTTTTGGGAGCATTTCAACGTCGTTGGTCATTTTTTACTCTTAATGCATAATGTGTAACTCGTTCTCAACGCATCAGGAAGGTTAAACACCAAAACAAGCTTCCGCCTGGAAGCGCAAACGAACTCACCTTGAGTGACGACGACACGTCCAGCCGATCGGGGGCCCTCTAGTTGGTCCTCCGCAGCGGATGGTGATGATCGGTGATGTTTGCATCATTCGAGTGCATCGTGTTGTAGCTCATCGCTCCGTAGATTCCGGCCCCGGACATGGCGGGCAGTTCGCGGCGGCCCCCATCCCGATCGCCACCGGACGACTGTCCGGCCCCACCGCGCACGATCAGACTGCTGGCCGAGGCTTCGGCCGATGCCGCACTTACCGGTAGCACGTATCGCAGATCGGACAGCTGTTTTTTGTCCGATTCCTTCGGTTTCTCTACTGCCGCTTCCGATGAGGTACTGCTGCTGCTGCTCCACACTGCTCCCCGGGCGCCCTCCGTAAGGATGTACTTGAAGAACTCGTAGGTGGACCAGCAGATGGCGGTCGCGGGCATCTGGTAGAGAACTCGGGCCTGTAGTCCCTTGAAGAAGCCCATAACTCCGGCCGTGCGGTAGATTTTCTTTGCGGCCTGGATGAGACCAGTGGTTTTACCGGCACCGTCCTCCTGGGTGTTCAACAGAGTCTTGCACACGTCCAGGGGTGTAGTGAGGGCTGAAGCGGCCGCGCCCGCAGCACCTCCTGCCAGCATATGCACGGGGGGATTATACTTATTGTCTTTGTTGAGCAGCTTCTGGAAGAACTCGTACGTCGGGAATTGGATTGCCGAGTACGGGATGTTCATCACAAGCTGCGTCGAGTAAGATCGATAGAACGCTCGCAGGCCTTCGGTTCGGTAGACGTGGCGGGCACAGTGCAGGATCGATCTGTAGGGGGAGTTGTACATTTGTAGCCTCTGCTTGACGACGTCGGCCGGATTGGAGATGGCATCGTGTACGAGGGTGGCCAACGCGGCCGACACCATGTAGTTGATCTGATCCCGATCCGAGAAGCGCCCGATCGTCTCCTTCGAGTACTCGTACGCTCCGAAGTAGAGGGCGTGTGCGGGGCCCGCCCCGGCAACAACGGCCATCACACCGCGGAACGGTCGCAACAGGCCCTCCGAACGGACCATGTCGCGCATCGTCGAGATGATTGTGTCGTTCACGTGCATGTGCGTGAGGGATTGCATCCGGGTTTTGACCGAATCCAGCGGGTACATCACGCAGTGCTCCATGACGCCGGCAATCGCACCGGCCGTCATGTTGGTGGCTACACTGGTCGTCGGCAGCGATTCATATTCGTCTGGATTCATGACACATACACTGCTGACCTCCGGCGGGTTTCGTTGGTGTTGGGTGTCTCGTTGGGTTTACACACAGACACACTCACTGGTACGGTTTATTGTTGCTGAACCGCTGATGAGATTATTTTACAAGCTTCTAAATCTATACACTATTCTAGCATTTCTGTCCGTCAGGAACGATCTGGAAAAAGGGAAAAAAAAAGAAAAAAAAATCAAATTAGTTTGGTCATTTAATACATTTTAGCAATATACACTATACACTGTATAGTAGGTATAGGATTTACGGACGGACGTGTGGTGATTGAAAGGTGCAAGCAATACTATGTCGATCATCTGAATGGCGACACTGAGAAAACAGAAGGTCAAGACAGCAGACAATGAAAACCAACGCTATTGGATGTTCAAGGGTCCAGATAGTCGTAGTGGTAAACACACAACTATCCAGCAAGACCATTGCTTGAATTCGAATACCACCGGTGGAGGATCTTCCCGTATGAATTATGTTTTCGACTTCCCACGGTATAGAATATCTCCGTATCTGTCACGATATACATAACTGCTATTTTTTGATAAAATAGACATGATATTACTCAATATCTATTTTAATCATAAAAAAATAGTAATGCTGAAAATAATACGTATAAAGAAATAAAGAAACAAAATAATTTCATAAAGTGCGACCGAATCTATTTTAAAAATTTCCTTATCCCTCTTTTTCCCATGGTAGCTCCAGAGCTCCATTGGTTTTCAACGAACTTAAGACAAACAGAATCATGTAATAGTTACTTGATTATGATTCCTTACTCATAACGATCAGCTGAACGTATGATTCAAACATTGTCGTTTGTGATCATCTGAAGAAAATCAATCCGTGCATCAATGCGATCGGGTTGAGAAACTTCACAGAGCGTAAATCAAGCTGGGTATTCGACCATCTAAACTGTAGATTAAATTCGATTGTTTTACGGCATTGTTTATGGGTTACGCGAGATTGCCCAAAAAAGGACCCGTGGGTGGCCATTCAAAACGTGTGCAATTCCAATCGGAAGATAAGACATCGAATATAGGAAAAAAATAATAGTGAAGAACGTCGATGATAACAGTTGATTGTGACCGCAAGAAGACCACAAAGTAACCTCAATATTGAATTCACGAAAAGTTGGGTTTGTTTACACTTCCCCACTGGAATAGCAAACTCGTTCAACAAGAAACAAGTACGTAGTAATACAAATATAATCTAATCCGCACATTTTAACACACTCACGTGCTCGTGTCACTGCTCGTGCTCTTCTTGTTTCTCACATTCTCAAACGGAACCGCGTCGTTCCCGATATCCAGTTTCACGCAGATCGGAACCAAAGGCAAACAGACCAAGCACTGACGAAATTTCCATTGATCACGTTTCTCAAACAATCATTTCAATTTTTCTATGCTTGCGATGGATTTCAATAGAAATCGTTCTAAGAGCTACATCTGTTTGTCTGTGTCGGAACACTCGAATCAATTCAAGGTCATTCCGGCGACAATCAGCGTTCCTCAACAACAAATTCGTCAATTTTCATTTACCTGCACTGCTTTCGTTCTACCGTGTCGTGTTTTTCGATCGAGTATCACTTTGCAAATGAGAATCGGCCGGTTGATGAAGTGTCCGTCCGGCCGGCCAGTTGTGCTATCTCATCGCGCAGTTCTTATCAGAGTCTACCTATATGTGGTGGCTCTTTCTGTGATAAGGGGGTACGCTATCGTGACAACAATTTGCTATCAGCAAACAACCAATCGGAAACCACTCTGGACAACGACAACGACAGCACCGACGACGACTCTTCACTTGAGTATTCTCGTCGAGCATCATCATCATCATTATCGTTTGTTTTCTGGTGGTGGAGCGGCAGTCGTCGAGTGTGGATGCGTTTGGTGGAATGTCTCCGCGGAAACGTAAGTCGTTCGTTGCTATTTCTGTGGCCACCCCGCTATGACCCCAGGGCTGGTAGGGAGAACTGATGGCAAAATCAGTTATGTTGGTGACCAGAATGGAGAAAATAAAAAGCGTGAGCATATCCAAATCCATGGGTAGGACTAATAGGGTCCTAAAGCACTGTCCCAATTTTAGTGCCAAACGCTTAAGATTAGGCTAAAAACACATATCTACTGAATTTTTTAATGTTTTCCGTTGGTTTAAATCCAAAATACATTTTTTCATGTTTCCTTAGATTTTGACACACCCCTTGGCTTAAACTCATGTTTTGGGTATATTTTGTTTTCCGTGTCCCTTCCGAAATGTCAGATAGGAACAACACCAGTGTTAAAACTATAAGCCCTGTGGTGTTTTTGTCGACTAAGCGAACGTCAAACATGATCAAAAGTGTCAAGGTTCATTTATGGACCCAATTTTAAAATTAGAGTTTAAACATGATATAGCCGTTATTTGAGCGGGAAAAATTGCTAAAATAGTTGAAGTAACATGCTCTTTCATGTTAATAAATAAAAACAAGATTTCATTAAACATTTTAGGACCCAATTTTACCGAGGGTTAAGATTTTGTCAAACCATCGAATATTAATTATGTTATGTTAATGATGACAATCTATTTTGTTAAAGTGAATTTTTATTCCAAAATCTTCAAAATTTCAAACATTGCTCTAAATAAAAATTCTGCAGAAATTGAACAAGAACTCGTTTTGGACTTAGGGTCGATAGGGGCAGTATGGTCCACCTAAGCAAAAGTTCTTGAAAAGCATAGAAACACAATACAATTTAATCGATCCATAAGCTAAATTTGTATTTTGAAGTATCTCCTTTCATACCACAGTTGTATTTTGGTAAAAAGATTACTTAGAATTTTGTTGGGAACATTTTTGAAAAACATGATTTTGTATGTGACTCTACAGTATACGGGGCGAAATGGTCCCCTCTACGGGACTAAATCTTATTATTTTAATTGGAAAACCGTTTGCAAGGCTTAATTTAGAAGAAGACAATAATGTTTGATAGCGTTTAGTACGAAACCTGGGTTAAAATCTGATTTGAATAATGAAATTGTATATTTTGCTGACAGTTCAATAAATGATAGTTCTAAGAGCTTGAGTTTTCGAACATTGTCGTTCAATTAAGTTTAATCAGTTACAAATTCTAGTTTTATTTAAAACCACGTGCGACGACAATATTGCAATTAAACTTCAAAAATGACATGCTATTTTTAATTATCTATGTTTGTGATAAGATAGCTTTGACCGGCTATGACCATATTGCCCCGTTCCTAGATGTTCCATATTACTTATGTTTTATTGAAAATTTATTTTAGAATCTATACATTTTCGTGCACATAATGCCTATAATGGAAAAACGAACTGCTGTGAAAAAAAAAATGAAAACAATAAACAAAACTTTATGCAAAGCTTATTTTTACATCCAAAATCTTATAAGATTTTCGTAGTAGCATCAACGTTTCAGATTTTTATGAAGTACAAAATCAGATTTTCGCGTGGTTTTCACGGTGGTGGCTAATTGAAGCATACTTTATAAGGTCATAAGGATATCGAGAACAAAATCTGTTATTTAAGCTCATATGAAAGGTGGCCCAATTTACCCAGTATGACCATACTGCCCCGTCTTCCCGTATGCAGAGATTCCTCCAGAAAATCTTCGATTATCAACTCATTATACATCAATTATGTCATGCTCCAGTAAAAGTAGGTAGGCGTAAGTAGGTTTCTTAAGAAAAGTTATTTAGAGAATATACAACAGATTGAACAGGATTTTTTTGAAACAAAAAACAATTTCAAGTTAAGACCCAATACAAGGTCATTGACTTGACGGGCTGTTATCTTACTGAAGGAAACTTGCAACAAAATCAACCTCATACAAACGACGAAAGGGATGGTACCGTTTTATCCCAAATTTATAGCGATATTTTATAGCGATTTTTCTGGAAAACCACTCAAATTTCTTCACAGGATGGTCAATTCTTTTATTTTTAATGATTCAAGTCGTGTATATTTAAAATTTGTGAAAATATCAATTCTTACTTTTGAAATTGCCACTGAAATTGAGACATAACGGTTGTCATGCTAATTTTGGCTAATAACGGATGATCAAATTTTTAGCATGAGTGCAATTCAGTTTGATTTACAGATCAATGAATTAGATTACTCAACAGATACAATCCTTCGATTATCCTATTTAGGTATCATTGACCATAGGACATATTTTACTTGTCTAACCCTCTTTTCGAACCACTGGACAACTTCGTGTAATTTTTATATGAATATAATGAAACCAAAACCATGTCCTTTCACATTTTTATTAGAACTCAAAAATGTAAAAAATTAAGTTAAATTGTTCGATTCTGTTTCTGCACGGATTTGACTGAGCGTGAATAAACCGTTCCATAAAATTATGTTCATCATAACTGTGATGTTTTGTTCCAAAAAGTGATCAATACGATCTTTGAACGTAAAGACATGATATTTAATCACTTGGGTTTATGAATTTTGAGCCGTTCAAAGATCTATGATATTCTGAAAGTAGTCATTTAGTGTTCCTACCTGAACCGATATCCGCTGACCATGTTCCCGAAATGGCCACAATAGTGTCGAAACTGAACCAGATGAGATATTCTATCAAACAGATCAGTGGTTCTCAACCTTTTAGAAGCTGCGACCCCTTTTCCGAGAACTCCTAAAAGTGGTGATCTCGAAACGAAAGCTCATGAAAACTTTTCAAAGATTCATTATGAATCAACAGATATCCTTGACAGACACACTCAAAAATGTTGTCTGTAATCCACCACAGATAATGCAAGAATTCTTCCAAGATCATTCGAAGTTCACTAAAAATCTTGCCAGAGTTAAGGTAAGATAATCAATCTCTAAATGGTAAAAAACAGTAGTTTGAAAAGATTTCAACAAAAACTACCACCAGAAATTTTTCAAAAATATTTAAAAGAACACCCACAATTGAGACATATCCGAGAAACGTTGTATTTTTTATAAGATTAGAAATATTTCTTCGGGTATCGGCGCTAGTAATGAATTTTCTTCAATTGTGATGAAAATAATGATCCTTATCAGCTGCTGTCTTCGCCAAAGCTATTCAGCAGACCAAGGCTATCTGGCGGTGAAGAATCTGATTGGGACTTCATCCACTAGGTGGCCATAGTAAAAAGAAGCCCTTATTCTTCTCTACCTCAAGATTCTTATAAACTAGAAGGTTGGTGTCTTTGGTAAAGATATTCAGCAGATTGAGGGCTAAGGTACCGCGGGGCAAGTGGGAACGAAAAAAACGATAGTTCCAAAAAATTGTTCAATAAAATTTTCAAATGTCAATATTTTGCAAATCCAACAACCCGTTGCATTTTGGCCACATATTTGCTGGTGTTTGCATGAAACTAATCGAATAATTTCGAAATTTTGAAAACCTTGGAAGAAAGTTTCAGAATGAGCCATTGGACGCAGTTACCCCGCTAAACGGGGCAAGTGAGACACATCCAGTTTCATGCGTCAATCCACATCAGTAAGTCAACCATTACAATAATAGGATTGATAAATCATAGATTTTTAATTTAAGTACATATTTGAAGTTCTTAAGGGATCAACCATAAAATACGTAACGTTTTAGAAAGAAAACCTTTATTTAATAGAATGTCACCTCACATTTAATATTAACTGAAAATTCCTCAATGAAAGCGTAAAGAGGAATTAAACATGTTCAAAATATATCATTTATAAGTTGTAAATTAAAATGCAGCACATAAACAATCAATAATTGACGAAATTATAAATATGCTTTGTTATAATTTATATGCATGGCAGAAAACCACCTTATGGGGTGGAATTGTTTTCCATCACTACTTAATTTGGTAGAAATAACAAATAAAGTTCAAATAAAATAGAAAAGTAATCGTTCTCATGATGCATTTCAAATTTTATCTCTGTGTTCGTTCAATTTTGAAGTCGTATTTCAATAATAAAAAATAAATAAAAAATTAAGTATAATTACACTTTTCTTCTCCCTCTTATGCAATTACGTAATTTGAGTTTGTTCTTTTTTGATAAAAATCATTTGTTCGAATGTTTTAGTGCTACTCTCTAGGAAAATGTATGAAACGTATACGAAAAGTTTTGATTCTGGTTTTTGTTTTGATAGGTCCCACTTACCCCGGGTACAAACATATATTGGGGTAAGATACACCATCAAAAATTTCATATGAAATGAAAACAAAATACTGGTTTATCGTTAGCAGCTTTTAATAATACTTAAAATTGTAGCTTACAGATGGAAATTCGATTTATAACACATTTATTTTTTGCGAGTCAATGCAAGACGGGAAACGTGTCACAATTTTTCATGCAAGTTGAAAATAGCGCTGAACTGACAACTCTGGACAACCATTTCAAAAGGGCACATCGACATTGGTAAACATTGGCTTAGCAAGACGCTGTTGAGCCCAATTCAACTTGATCACGCTCACCAACACCACTATCAGGTAGAGCTAACACCAATCTTTCTGATAGTGGTGTTAGTTTGCGTGGGCGAGCTAGGAAGGGCTCAACAGCAACGTTTCTAAAAAAAGACTCAAGACCTCTTGGGCCCTTTTCAAATGTTTGTCCAGAACTGTTACATGAACCACATGGTAATAAAAATAACAATATGTTTAGTACTAAATACATTCCTTGTCATTGTATCTTCAACTTTCTAGAAGAATACCCCCATGAAAAACTTTTCCTAAGTGAGCTATGACGAAACGCCCCACTTACCCCGTATTCTCACTTGCCCCGGGGTACCTTATCTGAAAAAATCAAACACAAAATTAATGCAATTGCGCTTCAAGAGACTATAAGAGGAGCCATAAAACCAACTTTTAATATGGTTCTATAACTTAATATTGAAGATTATGAATATAAATTTATGAAGAGATGACGCTCTTTATCCGATTATTCCTCAATTTAAGAGTGAGATAGAATAAGGGCGTAAATAAAATGATCGATTTCTCTTCATCGGTCCTCTTTTCTGCGAATCAAGGTGACAAGATGCAAGTTTCTTAGCACCTTTTCACGTTAGGACTCTAGTCAGTGAAGCAATCTTGCGTCCTGAGGTGGAAACATGCTTACAAACTTTCTTCTTGTCACCTTTATTCACAGAAGAGAGGATCGATGAAAAGAAATCGATCATGTTATATTCCCCCCAACTCTAGCATACGCTTGAATCAGGTTTCACCGTTGGCCACGAACTTTTATTTTCACGGTTTGTCGAGATACTGGAGAGTGGAGATTGAAGAAAATAGCGTCACCTAGCGGTTGAATTCTCAATCAGACTTTTAATGGCCAGATAGCCCTTGATCTGCTGATAAGGATTTTTAGATACAAAATATTGAAAAAAAAATGTTACAAGCACCCCTAGTTGATGTGTTTTTAAACAGATTGAATTGATTGAATTGAAGATTATGAATATAAATTTATGAAGAGATGACGCTCTTTATCCGATTATTCCTCAATTTAAGAGTGAGATAGAATAAGGGCGTAAATAAAATGATCGATTTCTCTTCATCGGTCCTCTTTTCTGCGAATCAAGGTGACAAGATGCAAGTTTCTTAGCACTGTTTCACGTTGGGACTCTAGTCAGTGAAGCAATCTTGCGTCCTGAGGTGGAAACATGCTTACAAACTTTCTTCTTGTCACCTTTATTCACAGAAGAGAGGATCGATGAAAAGAAATCGATCATGTTATATTCGCCCCAACTCTAGCACACGCTTGAATCAGGTTTCACCGTTGGACACGAACTTTTATTTTCACGGTTTGTCGGGATACTGGAGATTGAAGAAAATAGCGTCACCTAGCGGTTGAATTCTCAATCAGACTTTTGATGGCCAGATAGCCCTTGATCTGCTGATAAGGATCTTGAGATACAAAATATTGAAAAAAAAAAAAAAATTTTACAAGCACCCCTAGTTGATGTGTTTTTAAACAGATTTTCCATCGCAAGATAGCCCTTAATCTATTCAAAGGTTTGGCCGAGACACCAATCTTCTATCTGATAAGGATCTTGAGATGATTGAATTCAATTTATCGATTGCGCTACCTAGCGGATGAATTCTCAATCACAATTTTCATCGCCAGATAGCCCTTGATCTGTTTAATAATTTTGCCGAAAACACCAACCTTCCAGCTAATAAAGATTTTGAGGTAGAGATGATTGAAGATCTCTTTTGCTAGCGCCACCTAGCGGATGAACTTCCAATCAGAATTTTTACCACCAGATAGCCTTTGATCTGCTGAATAACTTTGCCGAAGACACCAACTGATAAGGATCTTGAGATACAGACGATTGAAGAGCATTTGTCACTAGCGCCACCTAGCGGGAAAATTCTCGATCAGACTCTTCACCGCCAAATAGTCCTTGAACCACTGAACACCTTTCATCGACATCGAATTTCTAGCTAATAAATATTTTGAGATACCGATGATTGCATCAAATTTGTCAATTGCGTCACCTAGCGGATTAATTCTCTGTCGGATTTTTAACAGCCAGATAGACCTTGATCTGTTGAATAGCTTTGACGAATACAGCAACCTTCTAGCTCATTTTGATGTTGAGATATTCATTTGATGTCGGCACCCACTAACTGTAAAGTTCGAATCTACCTATTTATGTATACAATTTGTCTTCATTTGCCTGCCACAATATGATCGAATGCAACAATAGCCTCTTAGGCAAAAAATAAACTCTCAGTCAATAACTGTGGAAGGGCTCCTCAAAGCTGAGAAGCAGGCTCTATATCAGTGGACGAGTAATCGTTAGAATTTTTAGAAAACATCATAAGTTATGGCGAACTCTGTAAAGGTTTAACTTTTTCATACTTCAACCAATATTTTGATACATCCGTGAGGTTGGTCCAAACTGGATCTAACTTTTTTCAAAGAGGGGGTCCATAATTTTCTCTCGGAATTTTTGCTGTAAATACATAGTTTTTGCGACTTTTTGCTAAACAAGTGAGTCAAGTTGCCTTCATAAAAAAACTTTTGGTATAGTTAGTAACTTGCTTAGAGCATAGAGCTTATACTGACTACACATATCAAGAGTGACTAGACTATTCCGTGATTAACCAAGCATTTAGCCGCATTCATTCAAGGAGTGTGGGTTCGATTCCCGCTTCAGTCCGGAAAACTTTTCGTCAGAAATGTGTTTCGACTGTGCCACTGGGCGTTGCATGCTGGGCGTTGTCTAGTGTGGTGTTTCCTTCAAAGGGCAAATCGTCCACTGGAAGCATTAACGTGCCGGTGTGTTTTGGTACAGTAACTTGCACCAAAAAATTAACCGTCACTAAAAGTGACCCGCTACCAGCCCTGCAACCCCCAGAAGACAGCAATAAAACCATCGACGAGCAGCATTATGTCATTGATCCGGCAAGGGGCACTGTGCCAAACCGAACCATGTGGTTCTTATCAGTGCAAATTCAGAACGAGTGCAGCACCAGCACAGTTATCTCGTACGAAACCATTCACCGAAACCAGACTGAGGTGGTTTGACGGAACGAAACGCGAATAATGGCAGCAGTTATATGACCACAACAAAAACATTCACGTCCCGGCTTAATTGATCCATCAAGATGCGATGACGAGCCAGAGTCAGAGGGGGCAATCGAGGAGGGACGACCGAGCGATGAGCAGGAGAGTGTCTTTTACTTTGAGCTTGGGGAGCATTTTTTACGACAGAGCAAACTTGCACATCGGTGATTATCGAATGTGTGTGACTTTTTGCGCGCGCGTCGATGGCTTCCGTTGAGCACCCACTACAAACTCGAACCGATGTTTAGTGGTCGTATTTCAGACAAATGTTGGCCAAAAGTGTACAAGTCCTACTAAGTAGTTTCAAAGATGCTCATTCATTGACAGAACATGACTTTTAAGGCAGTTTCATGGAAATAGTTGATGAATTGGTTTCAAGTAGCATGTGTATTTCGTTGATTTAATCAACAGTACCGTACCTAAATCAAAACTGAATACAATGAAATTATCGGTTTGTTGGAGATAAGAGATGGAAGATCAACAATAATAGGAAAAAAAATTGTATGGAGAAGTCTTCAAGCATATTTTATAAGATATTATAAAATCAAAATTTATTGATTTTCCAGCAAATCAATATCGAAATATGATCTGACTGATGGCGAAGCTTAAAACAAAAAGGCGACAATCAACATCGAGCCTTAAGCAATCAACCTTAAACTTTGGGTAATTACAATCAATACTAATGAAATCATGAAAAACTATCAATGAAAGAATAGGCAAACCTCATTTTTTGGTCTTTTGACCAGCTTTGGGCCACTGTGCGCTAAGTGATTGGTGAGTCGGTGGATCGAGATCACGAGGGTTTATTCGGGATTTAGCTATGTGGTAACCGATAGCGAATCACGAGACATTCCGGTTTCGGGAAGAGAGCTTCCGTAACGTAGCGTCCAGTTCGATGACAAAGACGGCGGATGTGGTTGTATTCTTGATGCGATATAAATCGCTCCAAATTGGAACGATCATGCGGTTGGGATGTGATAGGCATTCGAAATAGTATCAATTGTTCTTGTTGTACTCCAAACGCAAATTACATAAATTACAATCCGTAGTTGTTGAAAACACCCTCCAATAAGGATCGATAGAAAATATGCCTATCTGGTGAAGTGCATACACACAAAGTGATTCATTACGCGCAGCCCTGAAAGCGTACATTAACATCCCGTCTCAATAGAGAAAGAGCATTGCAATTGATAGCAGCGGAGCAAATATACACGAATCGAGCTCAAGTGCTACCATTGTGCAAATAAATTGATTCGTCAACTTGTGAGTGCAATTAGGGTTCCGTTAGAGTGATAATTTTTGTTAGAGTAAAAATGCGTTATGCACCGTTTGCAGATGCTGTTTGAAACCTTCCAGAATCCAAAGACGGTTGCCTACTACACGACTTCCAAGGCCTTTATCTAGATGAATAATTTCCCAACAGAATTAGCATTAGCGTTCATCATTTGTCTACAAAAGTGTGACAGTGCATATATTAGGTATTTTTTAAAACCGGACAAAAGGGGGAGGGGAGTCTAGAATTCCCTAAAAATGATGGACGTCATATTTGAATCTTCCCTTGCGCAATTCAGACAAATTTATAAGTAATGCTACCCTATAGATCGAGGGTTGCCTCTGTATCCTTTCATTCTCTTATTGTCTTACACCATGGCTGCCCAACGCACGGCCCGCGACTGGGAGGGGGAGCAAAGAGTTTGAATACTCTTCTCATATCTGGCCCGCAGATTGTTCTACATATTTGAAGTTAGACCATACGAAGGATCAGTATTGAATTTCACACTAATATTTCAGGTAATATGATGATGATTGACGGGGTTGGTGGTCTAATGGCTACCGCTTCTACTTCGTAAGCAGAAGGTCATGGGTTTAATCCCAGGCCCGTCCCTTTCCTCGTACTTTGTAGTTGTATCTTTCACTTGCTACTATCTACCACTCTTAATATATAACAGTTGATGTATCTATCACAGTTTCATAGCATTTGCTAGAACCCGAGACGGACAGAAATAAACCGTTTCCCTACGCTTCCATTCGTCATCATTATAGCATGCCTTCCTTCACGCCTCATACATGTAGAAAGTCTTGGTCGGAGTAAGTGAAATAACGCCCGAAATCTCTTCAAATCGATTTATTGGTTAACTTAACACAGCGATGTAAAAATGACGCACGGCGCGAGCGATCTCGTCAAACTAAGAACTGATCATAACGGAAGTAGCAAAAACACAGTAAAAAGTTTTTCTTTATTTCGGGGTAGGGGGATAACCCATTCGCCCCACACGGCCTTTCCTGACTTCACTTCCGGCCCGGAAGTGCCCACGGCTTCACACAGTCTCCAGCGGTTGTTGTTCTCTTCGGGCCTTCCGCTTCATCGTCGAGCTTCCGAACTTCGTACCGGTCGTTTGGCAAAACGCCAACTATTTCGTATGGGCCAAAGTACCGGTGCTTCACCTTTTGGCCGACTCCGAACTGGGTCCTCGGGATTGCAACGATGTCGCCCTTCCTGTATCCTTCTGCCGGCTTACGACGAAGATTGTAATACTTCCGGTTTTCTTGCTGGATTTTCTGGATGTTTTCGTTCGCCATCTGTCGCAATTCGTATCGCTCCTCTTCAAACTGGTCCTGGATCTCCTTGTTGAGCAGCTCATAGAGGACTTCATCCTCCTTCGTTCGCATTTTCACTCCAAGCAGTAACTGGAATGGACTCGTCTGTATTGCTCGTTGCCAGCTGTTGTTGAGACATTTCTGCACAGGAACGACGTGTTTGAACCATTCATCAGGTTTCGTCACAGACAGCTTGGTCAACATCGGAATTATGATTTGGTGCACCCTCTCAACTTGACCGTTTCCTCGAGGGACACCCGTAACGATCGTATGCAATTCAATGCCCTCTTCATCGCAAAACTTGTTGAACTGTGTCGATGTGAACGCAGCTCCGCGGTCACAAATAATACGCCTTGGGTTTCCAAAAACGTCGGTAATTATACGGAGTTTCTTGATCACCTCATCAGCAGACGTCGACTTTGTGGCGAACAACCAAACAAACTTGGAAAAAGCATCGATCACGGTCAGGATGTAATTATACGATTTTCTAGTGGACGGCATTGGACCTAGATGATCAATGTGGAACGTATCCATCGGTACGTCACCTTTGGGAATCGGTTGCAGCTCACCTTCCGGCTTTCCTCTCTTCTTTTCGCCAACGATGCAGGGAACGCACGCCGCGATGCACCGTTTGATTTTCTGCTCGATGCCTGGAATGTAGTAATCGGCATCAATCCTCTCTGTCGTCTTCTTCACACCGAAGTGTCCTTTCTCGTGCGCCGATCGAATCACCTCCACCTCCATAGCTTCTGGTACGAACACACGTCGGTTTCCATCCTTCTCCTTGTAGAGAACCCCATTCGACACGGAGTAGCCCTCAACGGTTCCTTCCTGTTCCAGAGCTATTTTGATTGCTTTTACCATCTCGTCGTCGTCTTGAGCAGCACGCATCTTCGCACTCACAGCAGCAGATATAGGCAAAACGTTTGCCCTCGACAGCGCATCAACGTGGGGCATCTTGTCTCCAGATCGGTGTTCGACATTGTAATCAAATTCTGCCAAGATTCCTGCCCATCTTGCAACTCTAGCATTCACCCTCTTCTTCAGCATGGAATCCCTGAACGCCATGCAATCGGTTACGATTTTAAACTTACGACCCAGCAAATAGCAACGGAACTTTTTAACAGATTCGATCACTGCTAAAGCTTCCAAATCGTACGAGTGATAATTTTGTTCAGCCGGGGTCGTCAAACGGCTGTAGTAGTAGCATGGGTGAAACTTACCGTCATCGTCGCAACGTTGCATCAAAATACCTGCTAGGGCCATCTTGCTGGCGTCTGTGTGGACCTCCGTCTCCACATCCGGTTGGAAGATCCGTAGAACTGGATAACTAGCAAGGATATTCTTGATCCTGTCAAAAGACGCTACAGCTTTCTCATCGAAGACAAAAACACTCTCTTTCTTCATTAGGTTGGACAGCGGACGTGCAATGTCGGCAAAACACGGAACGAACTTTCTAAAATAGCTTGCCAACCCGTAGAAACGTTGCAGCTGCTTCACGTTAATCGGCTGGGGAAAATGCTTCACCTTCTCGATTTTCCCTGGAGCGGGCTCCACTTGCCCATCGTACACAGTATAGCCGATGTATTCAACTCGACGTTGGAGAAACACACACTTTTTCCAGTTGAACACCAGTCCGCCTTTTTCCGCAACACTCATCACTTTCTTCAACAGTTTGAGTCCATCTTCTTCCGTCTTGGAGGGAATAATCACATCGTCCACGAACACTACTATTGTGCCATCGATTATCAAGTCTTTAAACACATCACTGATGAACCGTCCAAACGCATTGCCGCTTGTGCACAAACCGAACGGTGCACGCAGAAATTCGTACTGCCCTTCACTAGTGACGAAGGCAGTGTACTTCCTGCTACTCTCTTCCACTGGCACGTGAAAGTAGGAGTTTTTCAAATCCAGCGTAGTGTAAACTCGAGCGTTTGCCAACTGATCAATTTGCTCTTCAACATTCGGCATCGGGAAATTGTCACGGATCACCTTTTTGTTCACTTCGCGAAAGTCAACACAAACGCGGCGCGAACCGTCCTTCTTCGGAACTACTACCACTGCACTGGCATATTCGCTTTCCGACGGTTGAATGATACCATTATCGAGCCACTCGCTTATTTGCTTTCGCACAATCTCCTTTTCCAACGGAGCAAGACGTCGGGGACATTCACGCACTACGTCGTTATCTGCCAGCTTGATCGACAAAGGATTTTTCGCGGTCACAGTGGTATCCGGTTTGTACTGTTCGATAATCTTCATCACGTTCGATCGATACTGATAGGGTACCGTTAGTTCATTCTCATCGTACTCTTCGATCCGTCGGATCCACTTCACATCTTCTTCTTCCGTGGCTCTGGGCGGATATTTTCGGACACGCACACCATCCGGGGTGATCGAGTAATTAACACCATCGAGAAAGTCCATACCGATCAGCACTTGCATGTCGATTGCATTTTGAGGCACAACGTAAAAACGAATTTCAAAATCTTCATCTTCGATTTTCGCGTCCAACACTACCTCTCCGCAAACGATTTCCACCTTCCCACCGTATCCGCGCACTTTCATATCGGATCGTCCCAGCTTGGTGCCACTCTTCTCAATATCCAACCACAAATCCTTCCGCATCAATGTGATTTCACTTCCCGTATCAACAATGGCCGGTACTTCGTAGCCGTTTATTTTCACACTGACGGCCGGTTGAGATTTGTTCAGTTTTTCGATCGTGTTTACTTTCGCACTCTTCTTTTTCGTGCTCTGCTCTTCGCCTTTCTTGGCACACTCTTTCGATAGATGCCCGAAACCGTTACACGAAAAACATTTTGGGCCGTCGCCTTTCTGCGGACAATCGCTGGCAACATGCGTTGGATCGCCACAGTTGAAGCAGTGCCGTTTTGCTTCGGATTTCGCCTTCGTGTTTTTCTCCTCTCCTTTCTCATGACGCTCTCGTTTCTGGCTGGCGCTGAATCGATCGTCGGATCGGTGTTTCTTGACCGATTTCGCCTGTGCTTTCTCGTATGTGAGCAACTTTTCCTTCAGCTGTTTGATGGTGTGTGCCTCGTACAACATTGAGCGATGGTACTCGTCATCTGTCACGCCGTCGACGATGTATTCACAGATGCTCGCTTCGTCCAGCTCGATAGTAAGAGCAATCCGCTGCATCTCATAGATGTAATCTCTGGTCGGCTCGGTCGGCTTCTTCTTACGCGCTGCTAGCTGCCGATGCACGTCGCACGCTCTCACGAGAGGTGCAAACTCGGCAATTAGAGCTCTTTTCAACTTCGCAAATGTGCCCACATCGCGCTGGGTGAACACAAATCGTCTCGCGGTTCCGGACAACTTTTTCCGGAGCATAATCAACCTTTGCTCGTCGGTCCAATATGCAGCAGCTGATATTTCCTCAAACTGGCGGATCCACACTTTTACGTCTTGGCCGTCTTCAGCACCGAAAGATTCAATACTGTCCTCGACATCGCGGAAAGAATACGGCCGGGAAGCTTTGCTCGAAATCTTCTTGCTTTTCGGTGTCGAGTGCAAAGCTGTGTGGAAAACTCTTCCGGCGTCGCTGCTACTGTTCACTTCATCGTTTTCGTCGTCGTTGTGGTGATTACCCGCGTCGTCGGATGCACCACTCATGCTGCCGTCGTCGTCAGCAGCGTCGTCGTTGCTGGAAGCGTCGTCTCTGGGATCGTTCTCACCGTCACCAAGGCTGCCGTCGTGCACCTCGTCGTTGGTGCTCTGACGATCATCGTTTGCAGGTGTATTGGTGTTATGAGCAACAATTCTCTTCGCCATCTCTGCTTTGCTGCCTCTCGTCGTAAGGCCCAACTTTTTACACTCGCGCTCAAGTCCGACTCTCGTAAATGTGGAACACAAGTTCACCACCGGATCAGCCATCTTGCTTTTTCGGATCAACTTTTTCACAACGTTCAACGACCGATTTTACTATTTTTTCGCGCAGATTTCACGGAAACTCCATCCCGGTTGAGCCCCCATGTAGAAAGTCTTGGTCGGAGTAAGTGAAATAACGCCCGAAATCTCTTCAAATCGATTTATTGGTTAACTTAACACAGCGATGTAAAAATGACGCACGGCGCGAGCGATCTCGTCAAACTAAGAACTGATCATAACGGAAGTAGCAAAAACACAGTAAAAAGTTTTTCTTTATTTCGGGGTAGGGGGATAACCCATTCGCCCCACATACATAGGCAGTCTGCTAACCAAACTAGTAAGCCTCTCTGCCATAAAAATTACCCCCCCACTCTTTTACCCTTCCCGCATGAACTGGCGTTGACGCAGTGGTATATACGGTCAACCGTGGGAGCCAGTTGAATGCATCATCAATTCCTTCCCCTTCCCCTCATTGGTCTGCATTCTGACGTGGCAGGCACCATTGTTCCGAAAAATAGAAGGTCACCAGCACTTATACACTGAGGGTGCCTGTTAATCCCAAGCAGTCATCTGGTTGGTTCCTTGTGTAAGTGCAGCTGATTTGGCGATACTGGAGTAGTAATCACGGGCGGCCAATCAAGCTCAAGCTCAAGCTCAATATTTCAGTTAATATGATGATGAGTTTTTAAGTCTTCTGAATTTACTTGATATCATTGATGATTCAAATGATGCAATGCTATGCTTTGCTAATACTCACTAAATCAAATTATCACCGAAACAAATGCAAAACAAGCAATAAATCTAGAGCTCTCACAATAATTTATCCCAACTTTTGCGGATTGGGATACAATCTCTAGAAAAAAATGTAATGACAAACACAAGGAGAGATAGTTGTGCAACTTTTTCAACTCGTGATTAATTAGTTATTGTTAAAAAACTAGGTAGCACTTTTCTTTGAAGTTAATAAACGTTAAAATTGTTCAACTCAATAATGAGAAATTATACTTTTCAATAATTATTTTATTAAAATTTTAAAATCACCTCAATAATGAGAAATTATACTTTTCAATAATTATTTTATTAAAATTTTAAAATCACTATGCCATCACTTTCTTCAATAATTGATAGGAGAGAGTGAACTTCAATCAAGCTTGAATAAAACATAATGGAAAAAAGCTGAATTAGTCGAACACAACATCACCGCAAAGGCTTGATTCCTACAAAATCCTTAATGTACAGGATTTTGTAAGAATCAAGCCTTTGCGGTGATGTTGTGTTACAGAAAACTTAGGTAAAATTCTCACCATTAGCAGAATTTTTCAGAATCTTCTGAACCAAATTAATTTTCCACAGTATTTCCACATAATCCTGTGTAGATTTCTGACCGAATTCTCAACAGGGTTTATATGCAATCCTGGTCAAATATCTCACAGATTCCATAAAAGGATTTTTGAATGGAGATTCTGAATTCCATGCTGAATTCCTTGACAACCCTAGGCATGATCTTTACAATTGTGGGCGGAATTGTGACAACATTCTGAGTAGAATGGTTATAACATCTTTTAAGTGATCCTAAT
Organism: Aedes aegypti; assembly: GCF_002204515.2. Taxonomy (NCBI): domain Eukaryota; kingdom Metazoa; phylum Arthropoda; class Insecta; order Diptera; family Culicidae; genus Aedes; species Aedes aegypti. The sequence goes on along the minus strand of NC_035108.1, from coordinate 59,310,675 downwards.
GAACACAACTCCTTTGCAAGATCGTTATAGAATACTGAGTAGAATTCTAACTGAATCATTAGTAGTACGCTCAAAAATAATAATTTCGTATCTTTTAAAAAAAAAACTAAATAAAAGAAAATTGGCCCGCCGCGCAATAATAATGCTTACATGTGGCCCGCGGTTCAAAAAGGTTGGGCAGGCCTGTTTTAGACGAAACTGATACATCCTTCAATAGTCGATAGTTATCAGATATTGTTTATCGAATGTATACCTGCAAAATGGCGAGCAATGCAATGTGTTACTCCTCTTTCCAAATGTTTTTGTTCCAGCGATTCGCACAGGAATTACATAACAGATTTTTAATAATTTTATGTGTTCAGGAATTACTCCAGAGATTGCTCCTAAAACTTCTTTGGAAATTCCTTCAGGAATTTTACGAGATTCCTCAAAGAAGTCTTTAAGGATTTGTCCAAGCATTCTTTAAGGGATTTCGCTAGGAAAATGTTAATGAAGTTTTTCATTAAATCATAAAGCAACCTCAGATAAAACTTAAGAAATTTCTTAATTCACCCTTAATGATTTCTAGAAAATTCATGGGCCTCTAAGGATATTTTAGAAGATTTTCTAGATACAATACTGAAATAGTTGAAAAAAAAAAACCAATCGATTGAATCTTTGAATAATATCCTTTAGGATTTCGTAAAGGAACTCCTTGAAAAACATCGGACGGCATCCCTTGAAAAATGTGTAGGTATGATATGATCGGAGGATTCTTCGATCAAATGCTGTAGTGTTAACTGACGGTGTAGAACCTTAAATGAACTTTTCATGATTCCATGATGATTTGTTTTTTGAGAAATTCATTGAGAAATATTTGGAAGAACTTGCATGAAATACTGGAGGAAACCCTGCGAGGAATTTTTGGAGCAACTCTTTGGAGTAACCGTGGATGAAATCCCAAGTAGCAAAAGTAATTTAATGCTATTCTTGAAATGTTCTCAAACACTAATTCTATAAAACCATTATCAAAGTATTATTTCTTCAAACCTACGCCAACCCAATCATCCTCTCATAAGACTGAAGAGGCCTATACTTAAGACGGTGTTGGAGAACAACTTTCAAGTATTTCTTCAAACTTGTAATCATGTCCTTATGACAGTCCTCAATACTTCAATAAGCCTTCCATAAGTTGATCTCAAGACAAATTGAATTCACAATATGTTTATCATGTTGATTTGGATATCAAATTCATAAATACTGGTTTATGATATTGTCTACCAGAGATAACACAAAATGCATATAAAATCATCTTTGATGATAGCTTTCCGTTTTTTTAATACCTCTTACGATTGTTACGCTTATTACATCGTGAATATCATACATGAAAAACACAAAACGCGCAATGCGCTTCGATAATATTGCATTATCAGGGAAACAATTTCATTAATTTGGGCCCGTAAATGTTGAATATTGCAGCATACGTGGATTCTCCTATCATGGCTTTCATTCCAAAACATCGATTATCACAATCATGGATATAGTTTTATTTAACACTGTCATAGACTCATAAACATTTTGTGCTGAACTCGAGCAAGTGTAACAAGTATCACTTGAGAGTTCTTAGGCTGAAGGCGATCTTCTTTAATAACGTGATAAGATCCGTTCGTTTTACTCAAGAGAAGCACATTTTGACGTTTGTTTATTTACACTTTTCGTTTTTGGAGAAGTGTGTTCATGCTAGATTTTGTTACGGCATGATATTTAAAGCTTTGAAACGACTAAATGTAAGCATTTTCAGCTGTGGAGAACTTGTTAATGAGGTCCACACATTAAGCAGGGAAAGCAATCGGGAATTTGATCACATCCAGAAGTCCACCTTGCAAGAAGGTGTCCAGTGGTCCAGTTCCGGTCCTATATCATGGCCAAAAGAAGGAAGACCAATGGAACTGGTTGTTTGCGTTATTAGTAAGTTGTGCGCCGTGAGTTCAACAACGACTTCCGTGAAGAACAGATCGAAAATCCACACAAGGCGCCCCTGTAAACGATAGGTTTAATAATACTACAATCAATAATGTACATATTTGTGCGTTGATTGATGGAGGAGAAATTTATGATGTTCTCGGCCAAGAGTTATTACTCTCGCTCACGAGCGCGTTCTTGCAGATAAGTACAAGAGTTTTATAAAACTGTTGCCAAGATCACTTGTTCTTATTGAAAATGAAGTTTTATGTGATGCATCTGAAGTGTTCTTGAAGAAGTGTTTAAAACCAAAAACGGTTCAAGATCATTTGTACTGCGTGAAAATCACTATAAAACCTAGAAGAATACGCAAATCTACAATAAAACTATCATAAAAATAAATAAAACCAGTAAGAATCTAAATAGTTACATGGGATAACATTAAAATTCTTGCCGGATTTCTTGAAAAAAAAAATCCTTGGACGGTTTTGTTCAAAAACTCTGGAATTAATCTTTGCAGGTTTTCTTGAAAGAAATTCTGTGGGAATCTTTGGAAGATCTCCTAGAGTAACAACTGGGTAATTTGATTGAAGGATTAGTGAAAAAATCAGAAGAAAGTCCTAGAAAGTTATTGCAGGTATTAACGTTGATGTGTTCAAGAATGAAGCAATTTCTGGAGAAATCCTTTGGAAAAATGCTGGAAGACTATCAGGGAGGATTGGTAGAGGAATCTTTCGAAAATGTCTGGAGAGATTCCAGTAGGAGTCCCTGCATCTATTCCACAGATTAAATCTTTGGAGACACCATTAGGAGAAATCCGTGAAGAATCAGTTGAACAGTCCCGTGACAGTCACTGAAAGTTTTTCGGGAGTTAGAAGAATTTTTCAACGGAGTTCACTGCAAGCAAGATAAGGAATAAGAGACTTTGGAGACCATTTTGGTTAAAATAGAGACTTTAGAAACATTTCATAAATATAGTCTTTTAGGGACTTTCATTGACATAGAGACCAAGCCCTGTGATTGTTAATAACGAATTGTTCCAAGATTTTATTGAAAAAAGTCCCCATTATCTCTAGCAACACCTTCCAAAAATAATTCAGAAAAAAATTAAATAAAAATGAATTTGGACATTTCCTCTTATGTTTCTCCAGGAGTATCACTAGACAGCACTGCAGGGATGTTTTTAAAAAATCTAGCAGAAATATGTTTTTTCCTGTTTTTTTCCTTCCACATTTTTTTTTCAAAAATATCGTAATACTCTTAATTGACAATGTAGCAGAAAAAAGTTCTATTTTAGCTCATTACCCGAGCATTAATAAAAAAAACTTCTTCTTATGAGCACTTCCACAGTTATTAACTAAGAGCTTTGTAATTGTATTTGAACTATAAGCTATAAGCCCGTTACCCTTACTTAAAATTTACAAACAAATTTTTTAGTAGTCTCTCAAAAATGTATGAATTAGATAGATAAACACAAGAGCTTTTATTTGAGGTGAAACTTTCTCATATCGGACTATTACTGAAAACTCACCAAACATTTATGTCAAAAATCAGACAAAAAGGTTGGGCACTGATGACTTGATCCTCTGCCTAATTGATTATGGATCACTTCGGTGCTTTCAGAATATGGCGCTGATCGTAAGGTACATTTCATACTGAGAGGCGTATAAAAATATGTTTTTTTTTCAATAACATTGTGGTGTCTATGTTTTCCAAGATTCTATAATTTTAATGGAACAGAAAGTCGTCAAATATAATATTGACCATCAACTTCATAAACACGAAGTACATGGTTGCTGGTAGAGACATAGGCAGAAGCTGAGGTTGAGTTTGATGTATTTGAAATTGTTGAAGAACTTATCTTGGAAAGTTGGTGACAAGAGACAATGATTTCTCGCGTAACTTTTCAAAAGAACCTATCTAACATTGAGAGGCTCTGATTATTCACTTTCTTTTTGAAAAATAACTGAACGACATTAACCTCTCCTATTGCGTCGTTGTCTTTGCATCTATTGTGAAAAACTTTCCAAAAGCTTCAGTATAGCACTGATATAATCGTAAGAGAGCGATAAAAGACGAGAATCTCTCATTGTTACATAGGTGCTTTAGAGTAAAGTGGGGCAAAAGTTCGGCAAAAGTGGGGCAAGAGTTTTCTTTTAAGATTTCTAGCGCAATTCAAAACAAAACTTATAAATGTCATGGTGGTTCGAATTCTATTAAAATAAAAGACTTTCACTCCAAGTACCATAAAAATTGATTGAGTTTTGGACAGGCGTTGCAGAATTCGCTCTCATTTGAGAATGAAACACGATCAAAGCAAGCAAAGAAAAACATCCCATCTGTTGCGGTCCACGATCGTCATTGTATCGCAAGGTGTAACAAGTCTGATAAATGGAAGCAGCGAGCGAGAGCCCCAACGAGAGAGCGATGATAAAATCCATTTTTCTCGCTTGTTTACCGTTGGGGATAGGTGTTTTTCTTTACTGGCACGATAAACAATCCACGAACTTCCAATAACAACAGTGTCCCCCAGGCTTGGAGCATGTTTAGAGGGGTTTTATCATGCACTACTATCCCCCCAATCTGATCAAACTTGTAGCAGTATACGATAAACAGTCTCTCATAATGTGCAGCATGTTATGATAGTTACAGAGAGCGATACGTGAGCGATTCTCTCAATTTTCTCAGGATTCAATCCCTGGTTTTGGAAAAGTTACCCAGGTAACCAATAAGCATTTGAATAAGCCGTAAATCAGTCTTCTAATTGCATTCTATATGCTCACTGCCCTAATGTAGCAGTCTGATTGCTTAGCTGCCTTAAAATAGCAAATACACTGCCATTTAAAAGTTTGCAACTGGTAATCAGCATTTCGAATGCACAACTTGTTATGATTTCGGGGCATCTCAATTGCTTGTATACTGCCACGAAACTGCTAAGAGAGGCGAATATTTTTGTAAGCTACCAAACTGTCATCATTCGCGCTGGCAAAAGTACACTCTTTCATGGCTTTTAAGAGAATTAACGAGAACATAATGTTATTGTAGATAATAAATCAACATTGAAATAGAAGAGAGGACACTTGCGTTAACTCAAAATCACATAGAGAGAATCGTCAAAACTGTTTGAATTACTTTGAAATGATAAAAGGGCGACATCCGGTATGTAATGGATGCCCAATACTATCGATCGACCCAACATCATTCCTTCTCTTTTTTTCTACTATCCATTTAGGGTGCAGAGCTACTTCCATGATTCACTTTGGCATGGAGGTTTTTTCTCGGCCGAATCTACTGAAACTTTGCAATAAGAAGCATTTCAATACGACACACATTGTGGCCAAATATGATCTCGATAGCTTTTAAAAAACCCTACCGCGCAAGTGAATCAAAAGTGCCAACAATAGGGTCCGGCTCCCTATGATGGATTAAACCAAAAGAAGAAAAATCATTCTCATGTCAATATCCATTTCATTCGATCGCCCAAACTGCAAATGTTTGCGGGGCAGGAATGAAATCCTGTAGCAGCAAAGTCATTTATAGCTCATCCTGTAGGTGCACCACAATCAGTACTCTCAACAATCGTAGGATCGTAGGTTCGAATCCCAGTGGATTGACAAAAAAAGTGTTAGAACAGAAACAGCAACGATGTGAGACGGAAACAAAAAAAAATTAAAAGAAGACAAACAGATAGATATCGAAAGATTGAAGGAGGGCGGGAAGAGAGAAGAGAGAGATATTTTTGTTCTGCTCTTTGTTACGATCTGGACGTTATCATTTTTGACAGCCGGATACGAAATTTCTGAAGGCCTAGCATTTAAGTAGCCGTATATCGGGCCAAAACCTGCATTTTGGTAGCATTTAAGGCGCCTATACGACTAGCTAGCATTTAATTACCTGCAGTAAAGGCGCATATACTGCTAAATATAAAGCATTTATTTAAGTGCTTGCTGGTTACCTGGGTATGGCTATTTGTTGTTTTTTGACGTGAATATTGTAATTTTCGGTCTAACTTTCGTTGCATGGATCCAAATGAAGATAAAATCTTTTTCAATATTTTATGTAAGGGCGTTTCTAGGCATATCATAAGGATGCTTTGAGGCGTATTAGTTTTTGCATAAATGCTTGGAAACAATATTTGGCCCATAGTGGGTAAAAGTTTGAATCAACGCACAGTGGCGCATGGCCGGTCAAAACCTCAAAAATTCATGTTCTCAAAAACACTTGTTAATATTTTTAACAGACCTCTATACTATTGAGTGACAATTTCTCAAAATTTGAGATTGGTCGGCTTAGTTTTCAAATTTTGGCAGCATCTTATGAGTGGGAAAGTCAACAAAATTGATCTGCTTAAAATTCACCGAGCAAACTTCAAATAGCTGTATCTCAACAAAATCATAACCAGGCGTTGCGGTCCACGATCGTCATTGTATCGCAAGGTGTAACAAGTCTGATAAATGGAAGCAGCGAGCGAGAGCCCAAACGAGAGAGCGATGATAAAATCCATTTTTCTCGCTTGTTTACCGTTGGGGTTAGGTGTTTTTCTTTACTGGCACGATAAACAATCCACGAACTTCCTATAACAACAGTGTCCCCCAGGCTTGGAGCATGTTTAGAGGGGTTTTATCATGCACTACTATCCCCCCAATCTGATCAAAGTTGTAGCAGTAAACGATAAACAGTCTCTCATAATGTGCAGCATGTTATGATAGTTACAGAGAGCGATACGTGAGAGATTCTCTCAATTTTCTCAGGATTCAATCCCTGATCATAACCAATTTGAGCTCAATAGGCTTCATTCGAGGGGCCCAGATAGCCGTAGCGGTAAACGCGCAGCTATTCAGCAAGACCAAGCTGAGGGTCGTGGGTTCGAATCCCACCGGTCGAGGATCTTTTCGGGTTGGAAATTTTCTCGACTTCCCAGGGTATAGAGTATCTTTGTACCTGCCACACGATATACGCATGCAAAAATGGTCATTGGCACAGTAAGCTCTCGGTTAATAACTGTGGAAGTGCTCATTAGAACACTATGCTGAGAAGCAGGCTCTGTCCCAGTGGGGACGTTATGCCAGAAAAAAGAAGAAGGCTTCATTCGAAAGCGTAGTCGTAAGCCATTTGGCTATAATTACATAAATGTTAACGTTATAAATTGTTACAATCTTTCCTCAAAATTTTGGTAAATTTTCAATACGTCGTCCGTTTTATGTGAAGTGTTTCGGGAAAATGAGTCACTCTTTATGAAGCAGCTATTGATACATACTTTCAGACGTGCAATAGTTTTTCTTGCCCCTCTTTGCCCCTAGAGGTGAAAATTTCATTTTCATTTTTCATTAAAATTTATCTATTTCATCATTCAAATCTGTATAATGCGTCATAAATCGTTGAAAACTTTACTAAAATTACTAAAAAAAATTAAACTTGTATCTCTTGTTCTGGTTTATGCATACATTTCTGCATTACAACCATTCATTTTTTAATGCTAGCCTTTTTATTAGATTGGATGAAAAAACTTAATTTGGACAAATTCCACTAGAAAATCGAATTTCTAATTTGACAATTATTTCCAACAGGATGACATCTAGTATCCAAGACAGTTGTTAGTTTACCATTATCAAGCGATTTGGGACATATTTGAGGTTTTGTCCGACCTTTGTATGAAGGACCGCCACTGTGCAACGGGGCAAAAGTTCGACCCATGTATAAACTAACGGAAAAATTTGCAAATTGCCTAAAATCCACATTTTATCTTCAAATTTAGCAAAATTTGCCTGATCGTGCGAAAAATGTCACCAAAATTTAACATTTCCACTTAGTTTTGCGGAAAACTGCTATTTTTGAGTATATTATAATTAACCCTGTTTTGGGCAATTTTTTGATGAAAAATTATTGTGTATTTTTCGACAAACTTAAGTTCACGACTGGTATAAAGTATGTCTGTCATAAAAGTATCGATATTTTGTGTTTTAGCCAGCGAACTTTTGCCCCACACTAGATTCGAACTCTTGCCCCACCGGTGGGGCAAAAGTTCAATTAAGACAATCAATTTTGAAACTGTTATAACTAAAAATAGGTAAATATTTTGACACAAGTTTGTGCAGCATAATTATGGCCAATATGTTGAAGGTTCGCTGTAGGGTATTTGTTTTGTTTCAACTGCTATTGTTTTCCTGGAAACTTTGATTATACCACTAAGGTCGAACTTTTGCCCCACCTTACTCCAATAAAGTTACATAATCACAACTGCTGCTCGCTACAGAGAAGCGAAGACGTATCAAAATGCAGACCGGAAAGGAACATCTCTAATCTTCCTATTTAGTTCTACGATGCTAAATAGGGTAAGCTATCCTGTGGCCATCGCGTTATAAGGTAGGATGTGCTGTTTTGTTTGTCTGTTACCTTACCAAGAGTTATTTGAGATTCGTTTTCTAGAAAACTCGATCGAACCGAAAACGTGACATAATGGAACAAAGATCACTAAGGAGAAAATGTAAAGATTCACCTTCTTCAAATTTATTCACTGAAAGCGCTCGCGCTACTATACAGAGTGCAATGTTTGCATCTTGCTTATCTCCTGACTCTTATCAGTAGCAATTATAGCACACATCACATCATATCACCCTAAGATAAAACCAGTACACGTCTCGAGGCGACAGTGATGAGCTCATTAATCAAGCATCCAACCGAACCGATTTTGCATTTCTTCCAGAAAAACCTCGAGAACGTGACTCGATTGAACAACAGGACGGCTGGTGGGGCTATGAATTTATAGGCGACACTTGTTGTTCAGAGGACCCCGTTCAGCGTAGGAAATGATAGAGCTTTAATTCATTACACTTTTGAACGAACCGAAAGTGCTTCTAAATTGTGCGCAACGTTTCTAACTATCGAATGCGGCAGGCAAACGCGAATCACGTTTCCACTTTTATTTTTTCGTTCTCGTAAACTTACAAGTCATGGTGATTGCGGCGATCGGTTAGTGCAGTGGTCCTCAGCCTAACCGATTACACGGGCCATCTCGACGCTTTCAAAATAAGTCGCGGGCCGCAAGAATTATGAGGATCAGGCTTTGCAGAATTCGCTCTCATTTGAGTATGAAACGCGATTAAAGCAAGCAAAAAGGGGTAGGCGTTTTTCTCTACTGGCACGATAAACAATCCACGAACTTCCGATAGCAACAGTGTCCCGCAGGTTTGGATCATGTTTAGAGGGGTTTTATTATGCACTACTATCCCCCCAATCTGATCAAAGTTGTAGCAGTATACGATAAACAGCCTCTCATAATGTGCAGCATATAATGATAGTTACAGAGAGCGAGAGATTCTCTCAATTTTCTCTGGATTCAATCCCTGATGAGGATTAATTTTAGCAGCTTTCAATAGGATTGCAAAAATCACTATTTCTATGCAAACAGATAATACATTTCTGGGAACTTTATGATCAAAGCAGTAGGGGTTGAAAGCAAAGATATAAGTGAACGAGAAACAATGCCAAGTTTTTGATGAATTATGTTAGCTCATATAAAATAACTCATGACGAAAAAACTCTCCTTGAAATACTTTTAAAAGCTAGGAGCACAGCTTTATTAGTACCGTTAAGTCACCAGTCACCGTGCGGTCTCCATTCACCATGCACATAAACAAATTCGTACAGAATATTCATACAATTTTCACAAATTATTCTTTTGTCAGCAAAATAAGATAAAACTGATGAAATAAAGTAGTTCTTGTCACAAAACATTTTGAAAAACCTAGTCTACGTAGTCAAAATCATGTGAATTCTGTTTAATAATGGGATTTTTTGACACTCTTAGTAGAAACGCCAAAAATTCACATTTTTTTTTCATTTTAACGTTAGAGTATCGAATTTTCAATAATTTCAACAAGTTTTCACTGTAGAGTAGACGAATTCCATGCAGAATGAGTCGAAAAAAATAAAAATCGTGCTCGATAGTCTTCGATTTGGATTAAATTTTGCACATGTTTTTGGTATGGTAGAATAAGTGTTTTCCATAGAAAAATTTATCATTTTGACTCAAGTGTAACTTTTGAAAATGGCCTATGAATTTTTGCATGCAACTTATTTGAAAAATTCTAACTCTGAAACTGTTGATTTAAGAGAAAAATGTTCTATGAAGAAGTTGTAGTGAACCGTTTGGACTATAAGAAAAAATATACACTGAAAAAATATTTTATTCATTTTCGTAAAAAAATCAAAAATAATCTTAAATTATAAATTACACAAAAACCCCATTTTTATTTTTTTTTTTAATTTTCTCCATATAATTTTGATAGTAAAAAAAGTTTGAGACAAAGTTTCATGATGGAGAAATTTTTAATAAAAAAGTTTTTCTAAGAACAACTTTTGGTCGATTTTCAAAATTTTGATTTTTTGTCGAAATACATACGTTTAGATGAAACAGTAAGCAACTTGAAATGATTCTAAGCCATAATGATTATAAGAATGATTTCTCTAGAAGTAGCCATATTTAATTATGTCAAGTTTAATGCAAAAAATATTATCCAAATATTTAAATAGGCCATTTTCATTAGTTATTCGTGATTCTCCATCAAGGAAAATAAGTAAATGGAAACAAATATGGTCTTTACTCTCGAAAACGTATGATAATTAATGGAGAAACGCGAATAACTTTTAAAAATAGCCTATTTTAATATTTTTTGCATTAAACTCGATATAATTCGAAAATGGCTACTTCTAGAAAAATTATCCATATAACCATAACGGCTTCGAATCATTTCAAGATGTTAACTGTACCATCAAAACGTATTTATTTTGAAAAAAATATAAAAATTTCTAAAATCGAAAAAAAGTTGTTCTTAGAAAAACTTTTTAATTAAAAATTTCTCCATCATGAAACTTTGTCCCAAACCTCTTCTTACCATCAAGATTATATGGTGAAAATTTGAAAATTACTAAAAATGGGGTTTTTGTGTAAATTAAAATTCAAGTTTTATTTTTGAGTTTTTAATGTAAATGTATAAAATATTTTTTCAGTGTATATTTTTTCTTATAGTCCAAACGGTTCACTATAACTTCTTCATAGAACATTTGTCTCTAAAATCAACAGTTTCGGAGTTAGAATTTTTCAAAAAAGTTGCATGCAAAAATTTATAGGCCATTTTCAAAAGTTACGCTTGAGTCAATAGATCAATTTTTCTATGGAAAACACTTATTCTACCATACCAAAAACATGTGCAAAATTTAATCCAAATCGAAGATGGTCGAGTTCTGTGACTGACCGATTTGACATGGAATCCGTCTGTAGATACTTCTAGTAGGATGTATTTCATCGAACGAACCATAGCATTTTATGCAAATAAGATTTTGTTTTTGTGTTTTAGTCGAAACACAAATGCACGGTGAATGGACCCTTTTCAATATTGATGGTTCCTATTACCGTGTTTTAGTATAAAAGGCTTGACATTATTGGGTACTATTGGATTTATTGTTATTTCGTGATTCAACTACTTCATATTTGGATTTTTGAGCAAATATGAAATAGTTTGGACAATACAGTCAAACCTCCTATAACGATTTTGATGAAAAAATGATGATTTAACCATTTTTACAACTTTCTATGACTTTTATAATAAAATAATATATGAATAGTGCGCACACTACTAGCAACATATTTGCTCTACCAACAACATTTCTTCAAGATACAACATTAAATCAAGATGAAAACTATAAGCGGTAAATGGTACACCATCGTGCACGGTGAATGGTGATATAGAACGGTACGAGGCGACCTAAACATGATATTTGTAAACATAATTTTTGACTATTTTTTTGTTATGCAAAAATAATTATTTATTTATGATTTTAGATTTTTCCCTGAATTATGGTATAATTGCACACTTCATAGTGGTATTCTAGCACGCTTAAAATGATTCGGAAAAATTATATATATTTTTGGAGAGCAGATTTATTTTAAATGCACGGTAAATGGTGGCTTGACGGCACACTTTATTCAAATTCGATCAATATTTCACTTACACTATTGTGGACAATGTATTTTCAACTTTTCGAATAATAATGCAAAATAGTCTACTTTAGAGGGTTTTATCTAATATTTTTAAAGGATCGATTTTTATAAAATTTTAACATAACTTGAACGTTACCATATATTTGTTACATTTTTTACTTTTACGAGTTAAAAACAGTAATTGTAAATTTTCCAACAAATTTCAAAATTTACACAAACCAAAAAAATTGGACTATATTGATAGTATCTTCAATCAAATTTGTATCAATCAAAGTTATACATTTAATTGAAATTAACAATAACGTTGAAGATACTTGCGTAGGTCTCTTATATTTTGAGATAAATTGTATAAATGCTTTTTGCGAATTCACTTCAATCGGATTAATATTATTTTTAATCTCTTGATGTATGATATTTTGAAAATGTTTACACCTATGCAATTTCCGAAATGCTGTATAAATGTTATTCATATCGGACTATAAATAACTGAGATTTATCCCACAAAAGATGATCATTTTTTATGGAAGGTCGAAAAAGTTGCAAATGTATTGTCCAATATTGTACATCTCTTTGAATTTGGGCTCCTCAACCATTCAAAAAGCAATGCATATCCAAATATTTCAAATAACATAATCTTCAAAGTTTTACAGAAATAGGAGACATTTTTGAAGTCAATATAAAAAAAATCTTTGTAAAAATATCAGCGTTCTGGAGACATCTCTGCAAGACGAAGTTCTGGTTCAATTTTTTAAACTGAAATATGTTCAGCAGACAGATTTTTAAAGATTTGAAGATATTTGCAGGCCCTTAGCCTTCCTTTTGAAATTCTAAAAAAACGGGTTTTTCAGAAACTTTGAACTCTTTAATGAGTCAAAGCAAATTCCTATTACTCCTTATGCCACGCAGATTAATGAACGCAGACACATTTTACATGATTTCAATGACAGACTTTCTAGGAGCAAAGTTGCAAGAGCAAAGGATTAAACATCAGCATGAATAAAAATTATTACATGCGGGCCGCATCACATTAATAATCAAAATCCATTTGCGGGCCGCACAAAAGCTTCTTAAGGGCCGCATGCGGCCCGCGGGCCGCAGTTTGGTGACCACTGGGTTAGTGTATCGCACAGATATCAGCTGCTCGGTTGCTACAGCCCTTCGTTCGCACTGACTGCGATTTGGTTCGACAACCGATTTCGATGCCGCTCAAACTGAAAATTTTATTCTGCATGCCCTTCTGCAGCGCAAGTACAGTTATTCCTCGATATATCGAAACTTGATTTTTGATTTCGTTACGTTACATCGAAGCAGAATATTTTTTTTTTTGATTTGGTTCAACATGTATTCTTTGACGAGATAATGATTCAAAAATTTATGTTATTAACCTAGCAGTTGTTTATTTTTTAATCCTTCTTACCGTAAAGTGCCGTAATTCAGCGCAGTTAACGAATAAAACATTTCAAATGCTTAATTAAGAATTAGTATTGCATCAACAAAAAAGCTTTATGGGTGGTTTGCTAGCAAATCTGTTTTAGATTATGGCAAAAATATAAACTAGACTGTATTCAAACGTTAAACTTGTGATTTTTTTTTAATAGTTCACTCGTTGAAATTGCTTAATTCCGCGCATTTTTCACATGCTATCCCAAATTCCGCGCAGAAGAATGCCTAATTCCGCGCACTTGCAAAACAATCAAATTAACATTAATTTTGTATAAGGCAGCATCCATTCATTACGTAACGCTGAAATTGAACATTTTCAACCCCCTACCCCCTACATAACACTTTTTGTATGAAAAAAGTGAAGTTTTGTATGAGCCGTAACGTAGACTTTTTTATAATTTTTTGACTATCACATGAAATAAGGATAAACATTTGTTATAGTCTTTTCCTGAGACGAGACTCGAGAAGACGGTCTTCTTTTTCTGTCATTGCTGAGTTTTTTTCTTATTCCTCTGTTTTTGTATCAATCATGCGCAAACCCTCACATGAACATCCCAGCAAATATGCAATTGCGATTGCATCACACCGAAACATAAAGAGCCTTTGAAGTGAAATTTTATGCCAAAAAAAGTTGCAGACATTTGAAATAACTATAGTCTTGAGTTTAGATTTATCAGCAGCTTTGGAAAAACTGCTCCGAACACTGAGGTTTTTAATACAATACTTTTCAATTTTTCAGCATTTGGACGCTTCGCGACAGCGGAGACGTTGATATTTTTCCTTTTCCTTGTCAGCTTTGGGTTGCATGTTATTTCAGAAGAAATTTCAAAAAAATATGCAGTTTGGCGAAAACGAAAAGTTTGTCCAAAACAAAGGTCCATAAACATTTGTTATTGTATGAACAGTGCAGAATACAAACATACACACTTAAATTATTTTACCGTAATCCGTGAATTTCACACCGAAAAAAATCCGTTTCCGGAATCATGAACAAAAAGTCATGAATTCATAAAATTTTATGTTTCATGATATCATGACTTAAAGTCATGAAATCGTGACTATTATGCAAGAATTTGTATGCTCAGTGCGTTACACAAATCTAACTGTCATTTTCTTTACCTTAGTCAACGTGTCTCATGGCGATCGGCGATGTTTTCTAGTGAAATTATAAAAAAGTTTTGTTTTTGAACAAGTTTAAGTTCTTCGGAACCGTGTCATCATATCGACGACGTTCTTGGCGAAATTTCCGTGAGTTCCCACATTGTTCCAAAATGTACTTACTTCTTCCTGACTGCAGAACCGGGTAATGTTTGACTTCGAGCAAAGATTTTGCTTGACAAGCTTGTCGGCGATTTTAATTGCTTGGAAGTGATACATTCCTCACATCTCATAACAGAGCAGCTCACAAAAGTCCTTCGGTGGCCGAATGTTCCAGTTCCACTTTCAACATCGGCGTCGTTAAAAAGTGTTCCATCACTCATGTAATCCACCAGCATTTTGTGAGCCCAGGGACCATTTGCCAATTCAATTGATGCTGGAAACAAAATTTTGCGTACAAACCTAACCAACGAATGTGTTCCTGCTGAAGATGTGGCACTCGTTATGTTGACGTTTTTGGAATGTTTTCACGGTTGATTACGAAACTACCGGCACAAAAACCGTAACTATTTTAATCTTCATTTTATTTGTTTACAAATGGCAACTATAATCTGGGATCTTAATTGACGTATAATGCCTGTTTTCATGAAATGAGTTCATGATCCAGGGATCCTGCGTCATGATTTCATGACTCAATTTGACACTTTTGAGCACCAACATCGAAATCATAAATGACAGGCATCACACAGGCAATTCATGAAAAGTGCTCATGTTTTCATAAACTGTGTTCATGATATCAGATCCTGCTTCATGATTTCATGACCGAAATTGCCACTATTCGTATCAAAAATAGGAATCATAAATGACAGATGACTAAATTCATGAATAGTGCTTATGTTTCCAGGAATTTTATTCATGATTCCAGCATACATGCTTCATGATTTGAGGATTTAAATTGACATTTTTCTTTTCTAAAAATTGAAAACGTAACGTACAGCCGGCGTTACGGTAAAATGCTTCATGATTTCATGACTTTTGGTCATGGTGTATTTTCATAACATGAAAACACACCTTCCTCCCGAAATCATGACTTTCTCCCGTTTTAGAGTGCCGCATTTTTACCCGTGTACCGTAATCCCAACAGCTGATCAGTTCGGTAAAATAAAACACCGTAATTTTGTCGAAATTCAACGGATCGCGGTGAAATTTTACCGAAAACTGTAAAAATTTACCGTACTCCGTTAGTTTATTTCACCGAAATTTTCAGCTGTTGAGATTACGGTGAATTTCACGGATACCTGTAAAATAATTTAAGTCTGTATATATGTATTCTGCACTGTTAATACATAACAAATGTTTATGGACCTTGGTTTTGGACAAACTTTTCCTCCCACCATGAATGACCACGTGGTTTTTGAACGGCCGCTAGTTTTCCTGTAAGTGGGCTTTCCCGGTATTCCGGTTGTTTGCGAAACGTATTTATGCATGAAAATACTTCCTCAGATAAATAATTAGCTGTGAAGACCAATATAGCATGTTTTACTTGTTTGTTGTTCTGTAAATAGCAGTGCGCGGAATTAGGGACTTATGAAAAATGACGTGCCCTAATGCCGCGCAATACTTTTTGGGATAAATCTCAATAATTATGCTAATATTTGATAAGATTTCATAGAAGCATCATGAAACACATCTGTAGCAAGTAGTTTCATAGAATATTGCATAAAGAATAAAACATTTTCAATATAGAAATCACGTTTGTTTGTATCCTACAGTCTTAGCACGGACGCTAAGGAAATTGAAAAAAGGCGTCTACTCAGACGGGCCTCCATTGATTATTTTTTTACGCCGCGAAAAACTGCTCTATTTGCTTTTATTTGTGGTTCAAACTTATTCTACATCAAAGTAGCATCAAATGGCGTTAAAAGTTGCTGCAGTATTAATGTGTATTTCCATATGTAAATAATTTTGTATGAAATGCGCGGGATTAGGGCACTTTACGGTACAATATTGTTTTCAATGTTTTATCCTGTTTGAACTTATTTATTCATTTGTTTTTTTTTTAATTTATACGTTTAGTTTCTTTTTCTGCCTTAAGATTTGATGGATCGAATCAAATGTATTACACGTAAGAATTGTTAGGTGGTCCTTTTCAAAACTTTGTTGATAGAGGGCTCAGTAGATATTGATTTAGTAAGATTATTGAGCAATGCCAGACTTAAAATTGGTAATGGTTAGTAGTTGGCACTTGAAAAATGTTTTGCTTAGTTTTTAAGTCACGTTTTAAAAGCTAAAAAAGTTACGATATATCGAGGTATGACTGTACGTGCAAAGTGCACGAAGGGCAACTAAGTCAATTGCAATTGCAACAGTATAATATGCAGATGGCTAATTATTCACAACTTCTCCGGTTCAACTTTTTTTTCGCGCAGCAGCAACAACAGCACATGACAGATCGGTAATCGTCTAAAATTGCACTTAAAAAGTCACCACCAGAACAAGCTCTCTAACTCTGACCAGCACAAGAAGGATTACACAACGTTGCCGCAAATGGCACACACCAACACAAGTCGGATTTCACCACCTGCGAGAAACTGACCCGAACCGAGACTGGGTGGATAATGTTGGTATGGGTTGGGTACTTACTTGCTAGAGTGATACACTACTGACTAAATCAGGCGGATAATCAGTCTCGCGAATAGTTTGTTGGCTTTCAAAGCGATCGTTAAGACGTAAAGCGGTACCTATCGTTCTCAGCGCGTGACTTCCACACTTTGTGCGAAAAACAAATTATTCTATCTACTCGGTGCATAACTGAACTAACATGTCTAGACCAAACTCTGAGATGGTGATGTCAGGCGAGTAAATATAGGGCAACGTTGAGAAAGTTGCACGTTTTCAGAAGGACGTCATTTGCTGGGAGGAGTTTTGCCGAAGCACTAACAGCTGATTTCGGTGACTCGACATGCAAATGCATGTGGAACACACATCATCTACATGTGGTACAACGCCACAGGTTTCGGTTCACCACTTAAACTAGCCAGTAACGATGATAAACGCAATTAAAAGGGAGCAGTGGTGGTGTGCGGGAATGATACCAATACATTTTTTCAAAGATAAGGGGATTCACCGGTTGGTATCCAGTTGGGATGTGTGGGAAAGTCTAAGTACAGTCAAACCTACATAAGTCGATATCTGAAGGGATCATCGACTCATGGAAATATCGAGTCGTGGAAACGAACTCTTTGGAAAGCCGTTTGAGGGAACCATCATAGTAACCATGATATGTTGTTTTAAGGATGGTTCCATGAGTCCATATAGAGTCATGAAACATCGATTCATGGAGGTTTCACTGTTGCTTTTTTTTGCAAGGCACAGACAAGTTGATGATCTAGGTAAATCCTTTCAAGGAAGTAAGCAGCTAGATAAGAGAACCCAATCTGGCATTGTTCGGAAAGGGCTTTCTCAAGAGTATTATTTAGTACACTTTAACCAAAAAGATCTCAATAATTTTAAAGTTTTCGAAAAGAAAAACTTATGTTCGATGTCCGTGTGACATGGGATACATTTCCAGAACCCCACTCAGTGCCGTCGGTGCCAAAAGTGGGGTCATGGAACAAAACATTGCCGCATGGATGCCAAATGCATGATTTGCGGAGGTTCTTCTCACGCTAAGGACGTCTGTCCAGTGAAAGAAGATACCACCAAGTTTATATTAGACGGTCTTGTCCCGGGAATCCCGGGAAATCCCAGGATCTAAAAAGTCCCGAATCCCGGGATATTTTAGAAAATCCCGGGATTTCCCGAAATTGCATGTTGAACTAGAAAGTACTGTTGTATTATTTTCATATAATGGCACAAAACAAGTGACATGTTTTTTTTATGACTGTTGATGCAAGAATGTATTGTAATTATTGCATTTAGCTTATTCAAAAAGAGTTTTTGTTGAGATTTAGGGCGGCTTATGCTTAATTTTGTATTTCGTAATTTTCAATAAACTGTTTCACTTTTTCACTTTTGTTCCATTTGTCTACAATTGATTTGGTGGTTGTTGTTTTTTCATCTTCCCGGCAATTTGCCTAATGTTGAACGGCTAAAAACGTCACCTATTGTTGAAAATTCCGTGTATTCTTTATAGCGTGTTCAACAATTAACGAGCATTTTGACCATTCGACAATTGGCATTTACCCTAACCGTTTTAATTTGCCTGGTGTACCTTACACTTTTCCTGCCAATAATTTAAATGCATGAAGTTCCCATATGATATAACAATGTAAATAAGTTGCAAAATCAGAGTAGATTTTAAGATTTCTTTGTAAAATCTGAGAGTGATTGTTATCACCTATAGGTAACGGTTATAACAATCACTCTGAAATTTCACCTAGAAGTATATACTTTATACATCAGGATTGATTTTCGTTTCTAATTAACTGATCCTTAACTTCGACTGCAGATAGGTTCGGTTATTATGAAACTACTTTATAAAAGTGAACATTGCTTCAAAACGCGCTCTGACTGTTCTATAGTCGTTTTGGAAGCATTTGATTTTTGTTCCGGGATCCCGGGAAATCCTGGGATTGAAAAAAAATAAAATCCCGAATCCCGGGATTTTCTTGAGTTCGGGAAACAAGACCCTCTAGTTTATATGCTCGAATTGCGAGGGCAATCATAAGTCCAATTTTTGGGCTTGCCCTTCCTGAAGGAGAGTCGTCGAGGCTCGTGCCAGGCAGATGAAAGATAATATTCATTACGATAACGGTCGTTTCCGGAGTTCGCCTGGTAGAGTATCGAACAATGCTCATTTTTCAGTTAGGGTTTATTCACAAATTTCATAACGCCAAAAATGGCAATTTTTGACACCCACCCACCCCCTCGTAACACTTTTTGTATGAACATTTTACAAATTTTGTATGAGCCGTTACAGCACGAGGACACCCACCCACCCCCTTCAGCGTTATGAAATTTGTGAATGGGCCCTTAACGATCGCTTGATCATGAATCATATCCATCAGGTGGATTATAATCATGTTCATTCACAAACTAATGTTATTCCGTCGGGTAGTCGTTCGAATCTTTTAATTTCGAATGTATCTACCCAAGGAAAATCCTTTGCCGATATCGTAGGCTACGATTCTTAGCAGGTAATTTGTATTCTTCCCTCTTACATACTATGAGTACCCATTCTACTTGTTTCAAATCAAATGGAAAAAACAACCCTGCCGCCACAGGAAACTTCTACTTCGCCTCTTCGTCTACCGAAAACTCTAACGGAAAATCATCAGATAATGCACCCACTTCAAGTGATATGTCTGCCTCTGATTTTAATTTTCTAACTGAACAATTGAATCTAATGATTGATGCAATGTGCAATGTTCAAAGCGAGCACTATGACTGAAGCAGTCCAAGTTGGTGTAAAATTTACAAATCAAATTGTTATTGGATTACGTTTTTCTAATGGATCCAATAAGTAATAATTTAAATATTTTAAATTGGAATGCTCGTTCTTTGAATGGTAAAGAGGACGAGCTGTTTAATTTGCTTATAGCTCAAAAAGTGCATATATCAGTTATAACTGAACATATTTAAAACCTGGATCCAAACTAAAAAAGATCCTACCTTTTTGTTTATCGTGATGATCGACTTGATGGGACATGTGGAGGAGTTTCAATCATCATTCATAGGCGTATAAACATCAACTGTTTTCGTCATTTGAAACAAAAGTTTTTGAAACATTAGGTGTTTCTGTTGAAACACAGCTTGATAAACATACTTTCATAGCTGCCTATTTGCCTTTTCAATGCACTGGACAGCAAGCTAATTTGCTCCAAACTGACTTGCGAAAATTGACTCGCAATAAGTTCAAATTTTTGTCATTGGTGACTTTAATGCCAAACATCGGACATGGAATAATTCTCAAAGTAATTCGAACGGCAGAATTTTATTTGATGAGCAGGATATTTCTCAATTCAATACCCCGATAGCCCTCTTCTAGAAATCCATCTACGATTGATTTGGTCTTAACCGACTCTAGTCATCTTTGTAGCCAATTAGTTACTCATGCTGATTTTGATTCTGATCATGTCCCTGACTCTAAGCCCTTTTGGAAATTATCTAAAATTTTGAAAAAAAAAACCTCAAAAGCCAATACCGGCATTGAAAGAGGAAAACAAATTATAACTAACTAATTACGAAAAAGCTCAAAAACTTGCTATGCAGTTTGAAAGCGCGCACAATTTTAATTTAAGACTCTCTAGTCCTATTGAAAATCAAGTTCCTCAAGATTTCGAAAGCAATCTCAATCAAGATAACGTTTTCGAAACTCAGCCTGGAAATCATGGACATGGGATCTGTTACCTCTTGAAATTGTAATTCATTTCCATGGATTTCTTTTGTGTGTGTTCTTGGATTAGCTTAGATTAGTTTGAGGCTTGTCTTGATTCTTTGATCATTTAGCAAACTTTGATGTTAAAATATCTGAGGTTTTATTGAACTTGGGAAGAATTTAGGAATGAATTCCATACACATTCATAAGAGAACACAAGAGCGAGCTTTCCAAGAAATATCTGTAATGTTTGATAAAAATTTTGTAGGGCTCCAAATAAGATATCTGAAAGTTTAAACCAAATTGCCTAAAGGAAGTGCTCAATAGATTCTATGAACACTTCGTTAAACAATTTCCTAAAACACTGCATGAATAACTCCGCCTCCGGGACAAACCCTTGTTAAACTCCAAGAGAAAACTCTGTTGAACTACGTGATTCCTTCATGATTTTCATTCAAACAGGATTTTTTCTCAGATATCATCTCAAAAAATTACTCCAGAGATTCTTCCAAACGGTATTCCAGAAATATATCTTGAAAATCTTCAGTTCTTCGGGATTTCCATGATTTCCTTAGAAAATTCTGGGTCTTGTTTTCTTTTTAAAAAATATCCTCAAAGTGTCTCTTGTGAGGAATTCCTTCAAGATTTTTGTTCAGGATTTCTTAGAAAGTTTAACCAATATTTTTTTTTAGAATCACTCCAGAGATTCCTCTAGGAATACCTCCAGAATTTTTTTTTGTTGTATGGTATTTAGTTGGAGCTGCCTGACAGCTTAACTTGTCAAGGCTGAACCCTCGGTCTGCCAAGTTTCTCCTCTACCAGAACCAATACTCAGACGGACTAGGCTATGGTGCCCACATGACTCTGTCTTTTATTAGTATTGTGACGTGGTAGTTTTTTTTTTTTAAAATACCCATATTCCTTTGCTTCTGAGAAAAGGAAGCATTGTGAAAATCAGCAGCTCTATCAGAATTTTCGAAATAGTAGGTAGTAGTGTCATTACTAATACTGTCTAGTCGAAATGGTTTTGAATAATTTGTCATTTAAGTGCTATTCTGATTACTCCTGTCTTTTAACGTAAGATTAGAGTCTTAAATGTCAATTGTTGTCAAGTCTTAACAAAATTAGGCTGTTTAGTAGTAGTTCTAGTTAATTTCAGGTCTTTACGTTCATATATCCTTAAAGAAAAAGTCACTTTCCTTGTCTGTTCAACAATTTCTCGAAACTAGCAAGTGTACCATAATGATCGATCTCAGCGTCTTACTTTCCATAGTTCATTTTTTATAGTGAACATTGAAGAGAAAAGTTACCTTAGGCTTCTATTACAATCTCCTACAAGATTCACTTTCGGTGTCAAATGCAATGCTTCACAACGCCTACTTTCTACTTGTAAATTTTGCGAAAATTAAGCTGGAATCAGATTTATACCGTTGTTACAAAAGAGGTATTTCTTATTTTGGCAATGTAAAACCCATATTACAATAAGATTGTCGCCACTTATTTCTACTCAGTGAATCTACTAGTAATTTTCCTCAGAGTAATATTCCCTACGTCGTACATGATAACGATGTGTCTAGCTAGCTAAGGGATCGTTCAAATATTACGTAACGCAACAGGGGGAGGGAGGGGGTCTTACACAGTGTTACGGTCCATCACATCGATCACATCCGAGATATTATTGCGTCTATGCCATATAAATTATGATGCGGCCTTAAGCAAAAAATGCCAAAATGTGATACCACCACTACAGGTTACGCCTTTAGTTTCCATCATATGGGCTAATGGATTATGCCCTCTCATCGCGGCAAGGTCGCATAACCAAGGGAGGGGAATACCTCCAGAAAATTTAGAACAGAAATCCTCAATGAAATTCTCCAGGAATCAAACTATTTTCCATGAATTTTCCTATGATTTCCTCCAACATTCTCGTTCAAGAGCAAGAATTCAACAAGTAATTTATCTGAATACATCTCCAAAAATTACTTCAGATTCAGAGACGCCACCGATTTATTCCACATATTTCTCAGTATTTTATCCTTTAAATTATTTCCAGGAATTTCTCCATAACTTCAGAGCATGTATTTCCATGGTTTTACCTCCAAAATTTTCGTTCAATGTCTGTTAAAGATTTTAACCAGGCATTTCCAAAGGCAACATTTTTATAGTGTAAAACAAATTCCGACTATCGTAAAATCGAACAAAAGTCTGTCAGTTAAAAAAACATTTTTGAAAACAAAAATAGAAAAATATGCTGGGCGCCACACCGAGGATTTTGTGAAAATTGTGTACATGATTGCGTCATCTCGTCCAAAAATTTTGAAAAAATCTCGCCCCGAAGGTCACGAAAATGGGGTGCAAGATTTTATAAGAAATCTACTAAGAATTTTGTAAGAATTCCGCATAGGATTATGCTCCAGACAGTCATCTATATTGTGAGAATGCTGAACAAGATTTTTCGAGAATCTTGTTTGGGTTTAAATGAGAATAATGAGCAAGATTGTTTGAAAATTTAGCTTTGGATTCTGTTGATCTTCGAAATTGTGTCCAGAATTATCCAATAATCTTGCTGAGGATTCTGTTAGATTGGCGGGCCAAATTATTTGTAGTGCACAAAAAATCTATTGTCGTTTAAATCGAACAAAAGTCTGCAAATTGAAGAGAACTCTTTTTAAAATTAAACTAAAAAAATGCTAAACGCCATATCGCCGAGAAATCCCTGAACTTTGCGATAATGGAGTTCTAAACTTTATAAGATATACGAAATGTTTCAAAAAAATTATCCATAAATGTTTGGAATTTCTCTAGAAAATCATCAAAGAATTGTTTAGAAACTATTGAAAGAATTCGCCTGAAAAAGAATCAGAAGTCTTTAAATAAAACGACGAAAATCGCCAACTAACATTTGGCGATGCACACATGTGTTATAACCAATTAAATGTAATTTCAAGTTGATAATGCTATTACAGTTTATTTCTACTGTATGTGAAAAATTGCGAGTGAACTACTAAAAGAATTCCTGAGGAATTCTTCAGATGTTCGCAAGATGTTTCAGCTATTACACAGAATATATGTTTGTAAAACATTCAGTTGTTAAAAGTCGCTATGAATTATGAATTGGAAACTGAAATTTTCCTAAAATATAACGTATTGAAAAACTATATTATATATTTGTAGTCTGAGATAGTTTGAAACTGTTTTTACAGTGACTCAATTTCATTTAATTATTAAACATTGTTAGATATTGGTTCAAATATCTAAACTTATAAAATGTTGTTTAATTAATTAAGTTTCGAAATTCTGAAAGTAAGCCAAATTTATTTAGTGCAGTAAAGCATGTTAATACTACACTAGGGTTGTTTGCTGTCATGAATTGCTTACCAGTACATCATTTTAAAAAACGGTCGTTTATTGAAATTTAAGAAAATATATCTTGATGGTATTACGCAGATCTGCAGATAGATCTTTCTTAAGCTTCAAACAACATATGTTAGTATTTTTACATCAGTAAATTGGATAACTTAATCAATCTTTGATTACTTATGATAATATGTTGGTCTGAATTTTAGCAAAGTAGAGCGTCTAATACAAATATTTTAAAACATATCAGGGGGGCATTCCAAAAATATATTGGCCTTTTATTGTCGAAAGTCAAAAAAGTTTAGGAAAGCACTGCTTTAGATGATTGAGTATAATATAAAACTCAATCTAAAGCTTTTGGACATAGACATTCTATTCTTTTATCGCGGATCACTAATCGGACATATAAATAGCTCATGAAAAAAAACAAATCATAATTACAAATTAGCTCATAGTTTCGTGATTTTTATCATTCTCAATTTTTCCGATAACGCATCTTTAAATAGGAAATGTCCTAACGAAATTTGTTGAAACGGTTTTAACGCGAAATATGTCTGTAAAATCCAAAATATCGTTTGGGTGACATGACAAATTTGGCTAAAAACCAGCATAATAAAACTGATGTTGGCTCTCAACAATGTAGTCACGTAATTCACCTACGTTGATCAAAAATAGTCAAAGAATATCGATAGAAATTTCTCCACGAATTCTGTTCTCTAACATATTTCAAATCATTCAAGAATTCCAGAGAACCTAGAGTCATGAAGGAAATGAGCTTTGCAGTTCAGCTACTGTTGTTTTACCATGACATACGAGGAAAAAACATGACAAAACATTGGTGAGATTTTCAGATACATCTCCCTTAAAGTTTTCTCGATAATGAGAGAAGCGTCTCGACTCAAACAACACAATCCTATTATAATAATCAATATATCTATAAAATTATTTACAGTTTAAAAAAAACATTACAGAGTGAACCTTTCAACATATTGGGCTACAATGTTGCTTGAAACATGGATCATAACATTTACCCATTTAACTTTTAACTTTTGTCCCATAGGTGGAACACAACATTTAGATACTTTTTTGACAAATGTCAGGTAGAATCGGTGCCTTATAATACACACTAAATTAAATTCAGCGATTATCCTAAATTAGGGTAAATTGTAATATACCCATAAAACGAGTTTTTCGCAAAACTAAAACGTAGCGTGATATTGTGGTATCTTTTTTTTGCATAATCAGACATATTTAGCTAATTTAGACAATTTACTAGTTTTTTTCGTGAGATAATATAAAGTCTCTTACTTCAAATGCCTACGAATAACGATGCCATTTATAACATGTTATAAATTGAGCTAGAAATCTTAAAGAGCAACTTTTTCTCCACTCGTACTTTTGCCCTTAGAGTAAAGGCAAATAAAATAAGTTAACACTCGAATCTATGACCAAGGGTCGGGTCGAAGGACAAAACGTCGAAATGCCAAAAGGTCGAAGAGGAAAAAAAGAGACAAATGTTCAGAAAAATTAAATGAGTGATTTAAATTAAATTAAATCATTCAATTCCTAAAATAAAATTATCGACACAAATTACACAGCTCAACCATTCGATAATTAGTACAAACAGTTGTAATGTGCAAAACTAGTATATTAGCGACAGTCCCGCTTCCAACTGCCACCCATCCTACCTAACCCCCCACAACAGTTCTCGAAAACTTATTCTAACAGACTCAAGTCAAAAAAGTATACAAACTTACTTTATCGATTCTACGTGTTTCATAGACGAAATTCTACACGTTGCGCTCTGAAAAAATTCGATTTTTCACTTTTAAAACGTTTAATTTCCGGATTTACAAAACGACGAAAGTAAGATTCTCAACTTTCGCAACCTAACCACTACTTTCGCCGCCCCGCTGTATGGAGAGACAAAGTGACTTAACCACGAATCAAAACAAAACACTACTTGAGCCGATTTTACACTGGTAGAAAAACGTCGAAAGTAACTGAATAAATCGGCTTATCATTTTGTAATATTTTTTTTGTGGGAAATAACAGGAACTCCCTAGTTTTTGAACGCGAGCTTAATGTATGCAAAATTTAAGCGATGTACACGGCGAAAAAAAATTAAAAAGTTGATTAATTTTAAAACAGTTTTAAAAGACAGGTTGTGATTCTTCTGAATTAATTTGCTCAAAACCATATGAAAGTTACTTACGTCGATTTGAAAAAGTAATCGAGAGTTGTTTTGCATAGAATCCGAGAGCCGCGAGAGTAGGCGACAGAGACACATGCTCAACCCACAAACTGAGAGAGCGAGAAGTGGGTTACTGTGGCCAATTCCGACTGAGCCGGTTTTCTGCGGGCGCATCAGTCGTCGGGAATGGGACACGATGCAATTGCACTTGCCTTGCATTTGCTGTGATTCGCAATACAGTATTCTATCCACACACATAGATATCGCCGTCTGTCGGCAAGATATGGCTAGAGCAAGATTCTGCGCAGCAGATTCGCAGTCACATGTTTCCGACTCCGACAAAAACAAACCGGGCCGACCGGGTTCGGTGGTGGATGGAAGTGTGAGTTTCGAGGCTTTTTTTTTCAAAGATTGATGGTCGTAAAAAAGAAGATAGTGATAATCCAGACCCAGTTGTGGGAAGAATCAACCAGACTAGTGAATTGATAAAGGCATGACCCGACGAAAACCCGTCAAATCATCTCATTTCCGAATAATGCACAGTCATCGTCTATGGAAGCACGAAGATCCCGTTTCTCATCGCCGACAAATTCGACCTTGAGTCCGGCACAATCGAATGAAATGTGCAGGCGAAGGCAGGGGGTCGGAGAAACTATAAGGAGCAGGGGCCTTCCGTAGCTTAGTGGTAACGTCCGCGGATACAAAGCAAAACCATGCTGAAGGTGTCTGGGTACGATTCCCATTCGGTGCAGGATCTTTTCGCAATCGAAATTTCCTTGACTTCCCTGGGCATAAACTATCGTCATGTTTACCACTGATATACGTATGCAAAAATGGCAACTTTGAAAGAAAGCTCTTAGTTAATAACTGTGGAAGTGCTCTTAGAGCACTAAGCTTGAGAAGCAGGTTCCCGTACCAGTGCGGACGTAATATTCAGAAGAAGCAGACGAAAGAAAGAGCAGGTTGCTCTCTACAACATTGGCCTGCTACTTGCTGGCTGACATTGCACAAAAGAGCTCGTATTGGTCGTCCGTCAAAGGCGCGGTGAAAGACACGGAGATCGTCGACCGGATAAGAATTGTTTAGATTGGGTGGCACTTTTTCGGTTTCATTCATTCAATGAATCGTGGTCGCGAATGTCCGGAAATCCTTTTGACTGGTTTAGGGGTATTCAAGCTCGGGGTTTGTCTATATTTGTGGATTTGAATGTGTAAGAAATGCTTTACAGCTTTTCAGAGTGCATACTTCTCTTCACTTTTCAATTCTTAAGGTCTGGCTGACTTGTGACCCGACTCACGATTTCAAAGGCACTAATTTGCAGAAATAATGACTTAACTCTTCTAACTTTCGGCTAGTGCACAAAGCAAAATCGAAATTGCACTATCGTTTGATGTGCCCTTTCCACGAAATGTGTGCCTTCAAAATGTTGGTACATGATTGAATTTGGATTCCAAGCTGTTTCACCTTAAAGAGCATTGGTATTGAACCAACACCTCTCCAATAAATCATTCGGTAAAAAATGATTTCGCAACCGGTTTGACGAAACACGTGCTCTACCAAATATTCTGCACGCCTACACAAACCTGCAGTGCAAGCACGTTGCAATGGCAAGGGTACCAACTAAGATTTTTTACCCTTCTCACGTACTAAGAAAAGTATATACGGAAACGCAGTTGTTTCAACGCAAAATAGTGGTGATTCAATGATTTTTGGAAAAATAATGTCATAGAAAAACTCATG
Organism: Aedes aegypti; assembly: GCF_002204515.2. Taxonomy (NCBI): domain Eukaryota; kingdom Metazoa; phylum Arthropoda; class Insecta; order Diptera; family Culicidae; genus Aedes; species Aedes aegypti. The sequence goes on along the minus strand of NC_035108.1, from coordinate 59,282,583 downwards.
AAGCATTTTAATGCTGCACTTCTTCCTTTGGAATTCTGTTTCTAAAGTGAGTTTAGTGGTTTTTTATGAATGCTATTAAAAACTTCATCAGAATTACCTGCAGGAACCCCATAGATTTCTATGAATCAACTCCTAGTGAAACTTCCAGAATTAATATAGAAAACAACACTTGCAGAATCTGTGGAGTCTCTTTCTGAGAACCTAGAGCAATATAGTATTTTGGGTCCTTATGGAGTTTCTAGGGAATTGTAGTTGTATTTTGAATAACTTTAGAGGATCTTTCTAGAAAAAATCGATCTAGTAGAAAATTTTCGAAACAAAAAATCTAGAGGTATCGGTATAGTAATTCTTTGAATGTTTTGAGAATTCCTGAAAGAATTCGAAAAAACAAATGGACTGTAAGATGCGCTTATGCAATGCAAATTTTGTGCCAAAATATATTTTAGAAAACCACTCAAGACGAATTATACAAAGCTACCGAAAATACAACAAGTCACCCTAATACAGAATTATTCAAAAACAATTGTAGCTTATTTGCTTTGTCCAAAAATGGTCATATATGGAAGATTTAAATCTACGTGCTTTTGGTGCAAAAATAAATAAATAAAATTGTTAAAATACTGTGAAAAAATAAACGTTTTTGAAAGAGTTTTGGACTAACAGATATAGATGCCATTATTGAAAAATTAACGCTAAGATGTTTTACCCACACTTTTCACTTATACGACCATTTAGATTTTTTAGATATATCAATTAAATTACTATTGTAAAAAATCGCATATAACTTTCAAATTTGTTGAAGAAAACTTCGGCAGTATTTTTTCGAATCGAAAGGACAACAAATACGGAGTATGCACTGCTCCCCTTGCCAAATAAAATTGATTAAAAGGTTATAGCTCCATACAAACATCTTCCCAGGAATCCATCAAATATTTGACCAAGATTGCTGCCAAGAAATGACAACAAATCTGCCCAAGAATACCTAAAGGACCTTGCCATTTATTCATCCATTAGAAAGCTCTCCATGAATTCATTAAGGATCTCAGAAAACGCTGATAATGCATTCTAATGGCAGGAAGATTTCGCAGTAAATATGCATAAAATCCATACAAAATTTCTGGATCTTATAAGTAGATCACTGATTAATCCAAACAAGCTTTTTCAAGAATCCGTATACGTTCCTCTAGGAGTCCGCAAAAAAGCAACTGTTTATTAATGTATCCACAATTTTATTGGGAAACCTTCACTTGGGAAAGATCTCCCAAGGGATTTCCCAAAAATCTTTGATCTCAGCTTTTCACCATACCGGAAATTTCTCAAGAATTTCAAGAAAATTAACGAGAATCGTTCAATTACAATTACATTTTACAATTATTTCGCAATGCATTTATTCTTTTCAGTGATGTTCCAAAAAACTTTCAATTATCGACTCGATTCGAGTTAGGATTTCTGAAAACATGCAAATGCGTCATTTAATAATAATTTAATATTTAATAAGCATTTCATCAAGTACCTTGCCAGGAATCTCTAAGTACTTTTCTTACCGCATTTCATTGAACTCAATTATGTTTTGTAATCCCGGCACATCCCGGGTATTTCCCGTAATTTTTCCGGTCATTTGGAACTCCAGGGTTTTCCGCTTTATGAGAATGGATGAACACTCTGATTTTTGTATTCGTATATCGTGTGGTAGGTACTCTATGCGATAGGAAGTCGAGAAAATATCCACCCCGATTCCTCGACCCGTGGGATTCAAACCCGCAACTTCAGTTTTGGTATTGCTGAATAGTTGCGCGTTTACGCGCTACGACTATCTGGGCTTCTTCGAAAAGTATTCCGGAAACTTCTGGAGATGTCTGAGGATTATTTCCAGCGAGAACTCAAGAAAGAATCTCTGATGATTTCTTGAGAGCAGCGCTACTTGTAAGATCTTGTAAGAACTTTATTGATTTCCTAGAGGAGATACTCAACGATCAGATTATTAGTGGTGAATAAGGCGGCAACAAAAATTTGAAATTTGTCATACAAAATCGTTACGGAGGGGGGGTTGTCCAAAATTTCCAATTTTAGCGTTACGTAATAAATGGACGCTGCCTAAGAAACTTGCAAGTCCTTTATTTTTTTAGGAATCCTAAGAATTGCTCTCCTTGAAATGTTTTTGGAAGTTCACTGAAAGGTTATTCAGGGTGTCTACTAGTTTACCGAAGTGAAATTCCCTGATATTTCCAGGTTTTTCCAGGACTTGAAAAAAAAAATTCCAGATAAAAAAAATTCCCCAAAATACATAAATGATCGACGAATGGTTAGTTTTAGATGACCAAAATATATACCTATTAAAGAAATAATTGTAACGATAAATTTGAAAGTATTGTTCCTTTCTAATAATATCTTTTTTTGTTCTAAAAGTTTAAGCAACACAGGAAAAAACATTCGAAAAAAATGATGATTTTACTTAATTTCCACAAAACACAAACATGTTTATCAACTGATCTGAAATGCTATTAAATCATCAAGTCAGATATTCCCCAGTCTATTCGATCTTAAGGAAAAAATAATCTTTCGTTCAAAATGAAATTAAGATAATAAATCTTCGAGCTGTTTTAGTAAAATACCTATAATTAATGAAAACCGAATTTAGTACTACAGGTCGGACTCGATTATCCGGAGACTCGATTATCCGGGGACTCGATTTATCCGGGATTCGATTATCCGGAATTTTAGACTCGATTATCCGGAATTTGATTTTTGATGTTTTTTGTTTTTCAATTTTTATGCATAAATCTGTGATAATTTAGTATTGTAATATAAATATGAATGGTTTTGCAGTTTTTGAAACGTATTTAGGAAAAGTGGGGTTTGAAAAAGTGGTTCTTGTGTATGCTGGTCAAAAATTGTTTTTCTTGTAAAGACCCTACTGTTCCTAAAATAATTTCTTGCTACGCCACTGCATCATACAAATAAAACAACAAAAAAAAAGATAATATTTTATGTTCTTTCATCGACATTTAAATTTTTTAGTGATTCGATTATCCGGAGGATTCGATTATCCGGAGTGAAAAAAAAATCGATACTCCGGATAATCGAGTCCGACCTGTATCCATTTAATTTCTCCGACGAAAGTCGAGTCTAGTAACACGACACTGAAGACGACCTTACAGTTGTGGTCGAAATACGCGTATCTGTCAAAGGATACAAACTCTAGTGGAATTAAATGGAAAAGTACTGAACTCGGTTCCTTCATCTAATGAATTAAGATTTATGAACATCAGCGACATACCCAGAATATTTCTCTGTAGAACATTTTGTATTTTTTCGTTATTGACATAATTGGAAAACTCTAGGTGGTAGCGACTTATCGTCTTGAAATAAGAACTTGAGAGACCTCTTGTTTGAAAAATAAAAAGAAACAATTACGAACTAAAACGAGGTCTTACTAACATGAATTATGCATACAAAAAGCAACTAACAGGAAACTACGACATGAGAGTTAGATTCTAAGTTGAACAGACATTTTTAAAAGACTATAAGACTTTTTTGTAATTCCTTGTGACATTACAAGTGTAACTGCTCGTTTTACTGTGGATCACGAACTCTCTAAATAATTCTTCCAAAAAATAAATTGTTTTGAATACCTTCGAAAATTCAATCTAGATTTTTTTTACAGAAATTACTATGAAGATTCCATAAAGAATATACAAAGATCGTTTCAGACATTTTTCAATTATGCATCAAATTCACCAAAAATTTCCATTGATTTCCCTATGACTTTCTTTAGCATTCCGATTAGGAGGCGCATTCAAAAATTCAAAACTCCTTCAGAAATCTTTTCAATTTTTTTTAATTACTCAAGGAGGTGTTCAAAGAATTTTTCTAGTCATTCATACAGGAATGTCTCCAGAGAAACGATCAGATTGTTTGAAGAAAACTGTTAAAATGTGTTATTGAGTTCTAAGTATGCCTTGATGAATTTCTACAAGATCTTTGAATGAACTACTATATTTTTGATAACATTATTCTCAGAATGTTCTTGATAAATTGCTAAGATAACTGAAAACAATTACAATCTCGGAGTAATGTCTACAAGACGTTTTGAAAATTCGGACTTAATCCATAAAAAAATATATGAATGATCAGAGTAATACCTCTAATAATTGCTATAGTATTAACTGGTGTGGAATCTTGAATAAAGTTTTGAATAAGCATAGAGATTTGGAAATTTTAATTAATTTTTTGAGAGAAATCTTGAACCGCAGCAATAGTATTTTGATGAAATGCTGAAGAAATGCAGTGAGAAAATTCTGGGGGAATTAATGAGGAATCCCAGGTCAAATTTATCGAGGAATATTTGGAAAAGTTTATAATAGATTTCATGAACAATGTCTGAATGATTTTTGGAGCGATTCCTGAGAGTAATCGTGAATAAATTTGCCTTAATGAAAAATAGGCATAGGATTATTGTAGGGGTTTTTGGAAAATGTTGGGACGATTTTTTTAAAACTCTGGAATAAAAAAGAGAACCTGCAGGATCTGTGGGAAATCTTCTAAAGTAACTATCTAAATAAAGAATAAACAGGAAATATTGGTGAAAAATTCCGTGGAAAAGCATCTGGAGGAAATCCTGGGAAAATATTGTGAAAATTACTGTAGTTTTTTTTTTTCAACTCTGAAATAAACGTTTGTCGAAGCGTTGGATTGCACTAGATTTGCTGAACAAGTTCGAAAAAAATATCTCAGCATCCATTGAAAACGTTGGTAGTATTCTGGAAGTATTCCAGCAGAATTTGGAAGAAAATTTAGAATATTTACACTTATGTTTCATATGCTCATGAACGACACCCAACTGGAACCTTTACTTGCCTTTACCGATTTGGCAAATCTTAAGATCTGTTAGTTGTCAAAACCATGTTTTATGCTGAATAATTAAAAAACGTTTAAAGAATCATATATATCAATTAACGTTTTGATAGCGCGCAGCGAAATTTTTTTGATTGAATGCTACCATGTACTACTGCTTCAAATAATTTCCATGAGTGTAGCCGAAATTCCTGAGAATTCCAGGTTTTTCCAGGTTGAATCAAATTCCTGATAATTCCAGGTTTTCCAGGTTTTTCCAGGAGTAGACACCCTGTTATAAGCGAATTCGTAAAAGATTTTTTCAAAGAATTATAGAAAGTTTGTTAGATTCTTCTTAGATTGATTGTAAAATCACTGCTGGTGAAATTATTGGCAATTTGTATTGTGAAGCATCCTTACTAAGCAGATAATTGGAAGATGTCAGCCATAATCATAGGTGGGCTGCACTACTGACGAGATTTGGTGTAGATTCTTGATAAGGCCTTGTTTCGATTTGTCCATGACCTGTGATGGGTTTCGAGTGGATTTCAAAGAAGATTCACACGAATTCTTTTCGACATAAGTAGCTTTTGCTTAGATTAAGTGAATTTTTGATGAGATCATTGGCGAATGGCATTCTTTTTTAGTTATTCCTGTCAAGATTTTTGGCAAAATTCGAGGAAAGAATCTATCGTCAACAATTTCTCTCTTAACCAAAATTTACTTACAATTTTCTATAAATTCATGGAATACCCTATAATATTTGTAATTTTCAATAAATGTTTTATTTTTGGTTGAAATCTTTAAGGAATTTTGTTCAGCGTTATATATTGAGAATTTATAAGTTATTCTGGTGCAATTCCTATAATGTTTTTCAATAAATAAGCTGGAGAAATTTTTGTGAGCCGTTTCGAAGGAAATGTTTATAATCTTTTAATCCATCGAATAATTATGGTGAATCAAATTTGAAACAACTTCGCATTCAATGTGTTATTCCAATTCAAGTCCTGAACTTCTTTCTGGCATCACTGAATGTGCCACCAGTAGACACACAAGATTGCGCAACTTTAATCCCATCTCGACCCATTCGATGTTGGTGGGGTCATGTTCTGCATCGAAGCGAGTGTAAAAATCCAGCAGACAATCTACATTCCCCAATCCCATCCTCTCCGCTTTCCACACTTTGCATCAAACTTTTGCATTTGTTGGTTGGCTCGTGTCTCGACTGTGACCGTCATCCACGGAGCGAAGGCGGCAATGACTCTTATCGATTTTCCCATTCGGTCGAGTTATCACCTTTCCGCTCTAATCCAACATGCCGGTGCAAAATCAAGGACATCTCCTCATCATGGATGAGATGGAGCTTGGCTTGTAAGGCGAACACGGAGGGAAATTTGTGGCTCAATCATTTACAGTGACGATGTATCCAAGCAGGCGGTAATTGTTTAGGGGGTCACAGCCCATCATTTGTTTTGGAACCATGTTGACTTTGCAATCACAATTTGAAAGTAATAAAACTCACTCTTTATTATAAATATTGAACTGGAAAAATATCAGTATATGGCCACGCAGAAAGTTGCTGATATATTTCAGCTGTGTCAGTGCGAAGCCAACTGATATTTATTACATTGAAATTATGAGATGAATTTGCCAATCATCGATGACGCGTAAATTTGAATGACGGCCTACTTTCGCCCCAAATTCTTCTATCCAGTGACTGAGATAGAGGTGCACATGATAGAAGACTAATAAATCGTCTCGTAACCCGTGCCAACGGATAAACATAGAAGGTCACAATAGAACCACCTAAGCGATCGTTTTCCCAAAGACACAAGAAAGACGTAATGTAATCAAATCGAGAAGTAGTGATGCACCGTCAAGAAATGAGTCACGCAAACTGTAGTCAGGTTACATCAAAATTTCAGCGAACAAACAAAAATGTCGGTAATAAAAATCAATTAGTGCTAAGGTCAAAGTCGCGATTTCAGCCAAAAGATCTCCGGCCTAATCAGCGCAAAGCGAAAAGTGCGACTAAGCACGGTTCTAATAACAGCCAACAAAAAATGCGTAACGTAACGCGATAACGTAGCTCTGTCCAACACTGACAAAGTAGGCCGCTCCACTCGCATCGCACTGCACACGTGCTCCTTCGATTCGATGTAGAGAAAAATCGATAATTTTATACTTTTCCACACTGCCACCGCCGTATTTCGTCTTGCTATTGCTGCTGCTGCTTCTTGAACGTATGCTCCGTTTGAACTCGTCAACAGAGTATGAAATGCTTTACTTGTGCATAATCACGCGATAGTGGCCGCAGAGTGCTTTGGGGGGTCGCCATCTTGTTCATTTTTCGTGCGAATTCCAAATGTTTTCTGATAGGATAATTTGGAATGTCAGTTTGATATTGGGTGAATTGAGAGTCGACTATGAATAGATTAGTATCAGCCTTTTGGAGTGTGTTTGACCCATTGATGGCTATTATGATGTGTCCTAGAAGTGGATTAATGCTCTCTCGCTCTGATGGAATTTGATTATACAGCAGGCGAACATTATTTTCCATATTAATAGAATGATGATTAGTTCACTTGTTCAAACAAGTAGTGAGGCAAATTTCTGAGCAAAACAGATTACGTCAATTTTATAACTCGATATATTGAAAGGACATCTAGTTACCTATGGTTCAAGAACATCAAAGTAATCATTAAAATCAATCTATTGAGGGTTCTATAACTCGATATCGAAATATGGAATATCGCGTTATAGAGAGTTGACTGTACTATCATTAATCGGTATATTTTGAATGTAGGACTTACTTCGAACAATACACTTATCCATCGACAATCATTTTAATAAGGAATTTTGCTTAAAATAATAACATTTCTACATTAATGTTTGAATAGAGTTTACTTCCAAATGAAAATAAAACCGTCGTTAAACTGTTGCAAGCCTCGGAACCCGATTCTATCTACTATCCAACACGTACCGGGACGGACACGGACAAAACAATGGGAATCCCAGTACGTGTTGGAAATCTGTAAAAAAAGAGAGGACAAAGAACACACATAGTATCATCATCTTACGAAGTTGCATTTTCCAGTGCATATTAATAGAATTCGCTGCAATTAAGTAAAATGCAATAAACGCAATGATCGCTCATACTCAGTGGTTACTTTGATGCTTGATTGAAGCTTGCGAGCCGAACGGAGCATCCAAGTAACTATAAATACTCATTAGCTGATTCTCATTTGAGTGTGCAATGATCATCGATTGATTTAAAGGGTCGCTTAATTTAAATACAGTTGGTGCACTACAGGTCATTCGTTTGATAATTGTTATTTATCATTATGGGACGATGCCATCATCATCGTCGCTCGGAGACGAGGCGAAACAAGTAGGTAAATTTTTACGACACAATGACACGACGAAAGGGCATTCTATTCGCAAATAATAACATGCGACGGATGGATGGCTGAGCGCTGGTTTTCTCCTACCGATGGACGGACATCGCCCGGTGGCGCCGTTAACCCTTGACAGCTGATAAAGATATAAATCACTTGGTGAGGGTTGTTTTGGAAAATGTACGCAGATGTAGATGCCTAAGAACGTCACAGAGTGCACTGCACATGACTAGTGAGAAATGAGGCAATGATAAATTTCGAATGGCTAATCTGCGAAAGCTTGCAACTGGATAATTGAATCAGATGTTGAAAAAAATAAATAAATTCGACTGAGCGTCTGTGATTGATTACATTTGTACTTAACGCATAGTGTCCTTGAAGAATAACCTAGGGAAAAGCAGCTACAAGAATTTTGTACCATTTTTTAATGTCCATAAAAGTGGGGAAAATGAAACTCAATATTGAAGGAAACATCAGACAAACAGACGTACACTTAAAAAATTAGATCAAAATTAGTCTGAGGGCATGTACGCCCAATTCTAAAATTAGTGTGTTTGGCGACAGGCAAGATGGGTAGTGTGTAAACGTCAAACGCGACAAAAACGATGCGAGCGCGTGCAGGTGGGATTGGCTTAGGAACATATTTTTTAAATCGAACTTTAAGAAGGGTGTCGATGGACAATGATGAGAGTGTGACGTCTGTTTTGTCTGTGGAATGTGCAAAGAAATCAGCCACTATTATAATGTTATTATATATAAGCAGTCGCGGCAACATTTTACAGTCACTATCATAGCTCGAAATCGAGTTATAGAAACGTACGCGTGAATCGCAAGTCAGTCTCATTGTAAAAGTAGGCGAGAAAGGGGTGTGAAGTTTCCAAATCTCGTTTTCCATACGAACATTAAAAAAAATCCATTGGATTGGAACATGTTCAAATCTTAATGAAACTTTCACATTTAGCTTTTCACTACGATATCTGTCTGATAAAATATAAAAATGATCAAAACGGTTCATTTTTGTGTTACACGGGTCGGAAATCTGTAGTGGGGCTGATATGCGGTTACTTTTCATTATGGGACAATTTGACCTGCTATTTTTTCCGAACAAATCTATGTTAAACTGACTCAACTCAATTTTGACGAAAATGTAGATGGGACTGACTCGCGATTCGCGGCAGCATATTACTTGATTTTCATGGCTACCAAGATTGTAACTGAACTTGTGAACTAGGTTTTTTTTTTCTTTTTCAGTTATTGAAAGTTGTCTACAAGTCAAATGCTGATGCAGCACTCTTTTATCGTTTTTTTCCTGAAGTTTTTTGTCGCACAAACAATCGGGAGTTTTGAATGAATGCAACTCAAAGAATTTTATAATCCGTCAACAATCACCTCTCTGTAACCCGATATCGAAAATATAGATTTTGTTATCGCGATACACTATAAAGAAGTGCAGAGTCAACCAAGGAACTTCTTTCTTTGAATTCTTTGAAATGGGGTGCGTGGTCGACCCTGAGACATAATAACCATACTCATACAGGCCATTACAGTTAACCATCCATAACTAGATATTGAAGGGACCCTCGAGTTTCGGGAGATATCGAATTACAGAAACATCAGGGTGTCTACTCGTTAGCGAAAAAATTCCTGATATTTCCAGGTTTTTCCAGGTTTTATGAAAATAATTCCAGGTTCAATAAATTAATGACAAATTTTAAAGTGTGTTCGATTTAATAACTATTTTATATTTGTGTATTAATATACTATTTATACACTTCTAAACATTAATGCAAAGCATGCTGAAATGGAACAGTTTCATATCCAATATTACAATATGAAGATGATAACAATACCAAAAGCCACGTTTTATTCAAAGGAATCGTGTTTGCCAATGATAATGTCTTTTATTTCGTATGTAAGAGCTGTGTGAACTGAACGGAACTTTCAAGTGCAAATACTTGTTGAAAGCAGGGCTGTGCATTTTCGAAAGCATTTTGTGAAACACGAAGGCTTGGCTGCGTCGTCTCGATGGTGACGAACAACTGCGTCGCTTCGTTTTCTTTCGCCACTCATTCGTTTCGTTACCTTATTGAAAGCAGCGAACAAGAAAGGTGGAATGAAAGAGTAAGAATTTCGTTTCATTTGATTTCATTGAAATCTATCAAATGTTTCAAATTGGATTTTAATTTTTTGCAATAGTAATGTATATAACTGGTTAGGTAATAAATTAAGTTAGATAAAGTATGCGGGCCACCACGTCGTTCATTTGAATTAATCAGCTCCCTAAAAGCTAGAGACTACCCGATTGAAGACTAGCTTGTTGCGGGGTGAGGCTCTGATAAATGACGCGCGACGCACAGGCAGCACGAAAGAAATGAAAGACTACGCTTGCTGCGATGAAAAGGAAATGTTTGGTCGGATTGAAACGAAACAGTAGAGTTTCAATCGAAAGGGAAGCTGAGTCAGTCAGTTGGGGACTGAAAAATACTTTCAATGAATTGAAAATGGACAGCCCTGGTTGAAAAGTATTTTTAGTACAGATTATGTACATTCATCTCCATCGGTCGTTTGGATAACTAAAACAGCTTTATGGGCGCAAAAATTAACTTTATTTGGATTTTACACAATAAATATTAAGTTTACTGATGTATTAGCAAGTTATCATACAGTTATGACCTGCAAAAAAAAAACAAAATTCTTTAAAATATCTCAAATTGAAATCGGATCGTGTTAATGATAATCTGCTACATATTTAAATAGATAAGGGGCGATCCATTAATTACGTAAGACAATTTTCCGGGGGTTTTCAACCCCCCTCCCCACCCATGGTAAGATTTTTTGTATGAAAATTAAAAAATAAATTGTACGGCGCGTAAGAAATCTCAAACCCCCCCTCCCCCCATAAACCCTTACATAATTAATGGACAGCCCCTAACCTATTTAAATTAACAACAAATAATTCGTAAAACTTTTGGATCCCGGACCCAGTTTTTATTTGAGTAATAGAAACACGGATTATCAAGCTCCTGGCTATCGCGTTCCTACGTATAACATTTAACTGTGGCAATATGAATAAATTATAAATGTTTACATTTCATTCGAAAAAGTTCTAGCGTTAGCGTTAGCGTAGTTTACGGTATAACTTTCGTAGATTGGATACTAGCAACATTCATGTTTCTTTTTAATAATCTCATCCTGACTACTTTCAAGAACAAGGCAGGGGAGTATACTTGTTTCAAATCATAAACAAGAATACTAAAAGCATGAATATCGCTATTCCCGGCCACGCCCATTCTTTACCGTAACTTGGGATAGGAGTAGGAAATCGATGATGTAGCACTTACTTAATGAGAGGCACCGACCTCATAAGTGCTACGGAGTTGGGAGGTTGGGGAAGGTATAATTGTCAGGATTCGCCCTAGAAACTGGCGATAGACCATAAATATTTGTTTGTTTAAGCGTTTTCAAATTAATCTTTTGAATGCCGGCAATCAAACAGAAAACAATAGCTTATTTATAGTATAAATAGTATTTCGCGAAAATGCTTGTCCGTACGAAATTTCGAATTTAAAGTTGTTCAAATTCCAGTTTACTCTTTTAAAAATCTTTTTTCTGAAAATTAATTATTTTCCAATAATTTTAAAAAATGTGAGTGAGTTTCTTGAAAGTTAAATTTAGAAACCTCTTTCCAGGAAAGAAGAGATTAAAAAGTAAAGAGTGTATCTAAAATAATTATCCAATACATTTGCGTTGTACGCATGTATTTGTGATGATTTGTTATGTTGTCATCACTAGCGTGCTGTTTCGTCGTTTGCCTGTCGCTTCCCGTTTGTTACTTGTTTGCGCAGTTCAAAATTCTTGGTTTCCAAAATGTCGCGTAATTGAAAAAGGAAGTGGAAAAAAAAAGTTTCTGGACACATGGCTAAGTGAGAAGGATATTAGTATGGGAAAATTTGACGAAGCGCTTTGGAATGGGCATCATGCAAGCACTAATACTTTGGATAGAGCTACTAGGGAGAGGCAGAAAACCGGTTCTTCCAACTCGGAAACTGGGCCGGGAAAGTGCGTAATTCTGATCCATGAAGAAACAATACGATGTCAATAACGTGATTTGGCCAAAAAAGCAGGAACAAGTGTCGGAATGATCAGCGAATCAAGCAGCAGAACCATCTGACGAACCTACAAAAAGCAGAAAATCTCGAAAAAAAAAAGTGCAGAAACAGAAGAAGCGAGCAGCAACAAGGGCCCGTGTCTTTTGCAGCGTCCTAATGCATGCGTTTTGATGGACGATGAGACCATAAAAGGAGGACTCAAAAACCCTTCCAGGTTCACAATACTTTACTGCCCTCGTTAGCGGAGAGGATGGTAAGCGATGCGGACAGGTCGATTCAAGTGGAGAAATTTGGTCGAAAGTGCTGGGTATGGCAAGCCAATATGTACCTGTGGTTTGAAGTCCGACAATTTTTTACACTACCGGAACTATAAATGCGGAAATCTATAGATTCTTAAGTGTCCTTCAGAAGAGATTGCTGCTTTATATAAGAAGCATAGTACCCCTTCACTGTTTTGGACGGATTAGCGTCGGCTCACTATTCCAAAAACTACTCTCAATTGGGTTGCGGTAAACGGTATAGATTTGTTGAGAAAACATCAATGCACCAAATTGCCCTCAGCTTCGACCCATCGAACGTTACTGGGCAATCTTGGAAGAGGGTCTTCAAGAAGACTGGTAAAGCAGCTGGGAACATGCAGGAATTCAAAAAATGTTGTGCTCAAGCGTCCAAAAAAATGTGATGCAACTCTTGTCCGGAACTTGATGAAGAGTGTTCGATCAAAAGTTCGGAAGTTCTTAAAAGAATAGTTTTAATTTCATCCGGTATACTTTATGTTCAAGTTAAACCTTGTACAATACAGGATCAGTTTTTTGTTTGAATAAAATATCAATTTTTTACATGATTTAAAAGAAAAATATGTGGATAGCTTATTTTCGATACACTCCTTAACCAAAAAGAGATCAAACAGTAATCAAAAAACGAAAGCTAACAGGAACCAGGACAAAATAGTTTAATCAGACCAGACATTTCGCTGAAAATATTTTTAAAACTTTTTTTTTTAATAATTTTTCGCGACATTACGACGACATACCAGCACATCTGGTATATGCCAGTGAAGGACAAACATTCATTGATGTATTACGACGACATTACGAGAGGGATGGATTGATATCTCAGGGCTGGTAGCAGTCAGACAGCAAAATAATAGTGACTTTAGTGACCAAAATGATCAAAAAAGTGACCAAATAGTGACCAAAAAGTGGCCTAAAAGTGACTTGGAAACTACAAGTATTAGTCTTTTTTGCGTTTATTATAGAGGCTTTAAATTATTGAACTAATTTGCCTCTTAAAAAAGATTTAATTATTTACAATAATTCAAACAATTTCGCTCTTCTGAGAAACGCTAATAACTTTCCTTCTAATTTTCTGTCATTCTTCAAAATGTTTTTCATTGATTTAGCTAATCCTATTTTGTCCCCTAGACTTTTAAACTGATTACAATGGATTAGAATGTGTTCTATGCTGTTCTATTCTTGACACATGCTGCAGACTGGAGGTGATGTTTTATCGAGTATGTGACCTTAGGTGAGTCGACTGTACGACAACTAGTTAAACATTTTTGTGCTGCAAGAGCTGATCTGTCGATCCATTTTGCAGTAGTAGGCTTAATGACTCTAAGCTGATTTTCAGTTGATTCATTCAGCCATGCTTCATGAAATTTTGAATAAACGAGATTTCTGAACCATTCAACTAAATCTTCAATCGGGGTTCCTTCTTTTAGGGGTCGACTGATTCGTCCTCGTTTGGCTGCTTCGTCGGCGGCTTCATTTCCGATAATGTTGACATGTCCTGGAACCCAGACGAAAACTATCTCCTTTCCTCCAAGGTTTTTTTCGATGTGTTAGATAAAGGGAAAGTATTAGTCATTGAACTGACTAGAAATGAAAGTATGGTCTAAGTGAATATTAACCATTCTACATATTAGGCGAATCTAGAATGTAGAGAACTGCAGTAATTTCAAATATTTCGTAACAGTTATCTGTCCGAGATAAGACTTGATTGTCATAAATGGTCAAAAAGATAACCTTTTTCGAGATTTCATTTATCATTATTTACGAGACGAACATTAGCTTAAAATAAGGTTACTATGTTATATCTCTGATTTCAGTTTTAAAAAATTAAATACATGAACTTTGGTAAACAAACTCGTGATAGAATTCTAAACAAAATTCCTGTACATGATGAACTTACTGGCAAGATTTTGAAGTAGAGATGCAAAATGAATTACTTAAAGCATTTCTTAACAAAGCTGTGGAATAAATCGAGGAAAAAGGTTTGGTTGTAGACAAAATTGTGGTGAAAATTGAGAATAAATTTCAGTAAATTTTGAAAAATTCCGGACAGGAATTCAAAGTTCAAAAACAAACGAAAAATAGAAACTCATGCTAAATTTGTGGCAGAATTTCTGTAAAATAAAGTATCCAAATAAACAATAACTCCAGAACACAATTGATTATTAACGAACTCGAGAAAAGAACAAATTAGTTGAATGTCGTATATAAAGAATTAGAATTTCATCAGCATTTCAATAAAATCAGTGGCGACTCGTAACCTCACTTTCTACCTGTTCTATGACTCTAAAAATGACTATTTCGGCAAATTCAGATTATAAATCAAAAAGTTAATTATTGAAATCGTCCTTTCTAACAAATCTCTACTCATTTAATGCAAATTTGTTGTTGAAATTCAAGAATTTCTAATCGTGGAACAGGCAGATTTGAGGTTAGGGAATCGCCACTGCAATAAATGAATTATTGAAAATAATCACATTAATCAGTGGCGACTCGTAACCTCACGTTTTATCTGATCTACGACCCTGAATTTTGCAAATTTAAATTATAAAGTAAACAGTAAACGATAGAAAGCACATATTTGTTGCTGAAATTCATGAACAGGTGGATTTGGGTTAGAGAATAGCCACTGACAACACTGTTGATTAATTATTATCGTCCAACAATGTTCTATCATTCATTATGGAATCTTGTAGGGGTGATCGGGGCAATATGGGCCGCCTAAGGAAAACATCATAATGATTTTTATTTAAAACAGTATAGAGAAAAGTTAGTGGTGAAGAGTACATTATTGGAAAGGAAATTGTATTAGCTCTGCTTGAAATTATTGATTCTAGCGGCTTATTTTTAAAGATACCTAATAAATAGTAAACAGACCATGTTATACTAGTACTAAATTGCGATACTTGGTTCAACATATTTTCTGTTATGGTGCATAAAGATGACTATGCAGTAAAAAAATAATCTGGTTTATTTAGGCAATGTATTTCTATGTTCAAAACATCGCTTGTTTTGCTTAAATCTAGGTGGCTCATTTTGCCCCGCCCTTCATCTTGAAAATAACATATTGTTTTTTCAATAATTTTGTTTACGAACAAATCTAATTTCGCTCACGAACTGTTCATTATGATCAGAAGTTTCAATGGATTGGTAAAATTTACCAGAATTATAAATATAATTGTCTTATAGGCTTAATTAAAAACTGCCAAGATTATAAGCTTTTCATGGCGAAGGACAAATTTGTACATTTGTGTAAATATCTTGAGGGTTCAAACGAATATTCTAACGGTTTTTATTGTGGTGGCTATTTGAGGCATCCTTTAGCAGATCCTAATGACACTAGACATTTAAATTATTTAAATTAAAACACTGTTTTTGAGGTCAAAACCGGGGTGGCTCATATTGCCCTGTATGTTCATATTGCCCCCATGCGATTAAAAGCTTGGTCACACTAACCGCACGGCCACGTTGGAATTTCTGATGTGATATCTGAAATGATTTCCAACAAAAATAGTACTTGCTGTTGAAGTCCTGGACGAATTTCTGACAAACTTTTATAATTTATTTTGGTTGTTATTCTTAGCCGTCTCTGGCTTATCTTCCGGAGGAGTTTTGATGATGTTTATTTTCAGAAACCTGGTTTTGGATTTCTTGTATAGCCATAGATTACTAATATCAGATAATGGTTCTGGTTTTTGCCAAAATTTAATAAAATCTTTCGGACAACAAATTTATCCTAATGTTGCTTTCTAAGTTTTGTCAGAATGTTCTCCAAAGTTTTTCCAACGAAATTTTTTAAATTTTTCTATCGGAAATGTCTACGGAATATTCACTTGAATTCTTCCAAAAAGTAAGCTGAAAGGGCAGGGATGAACCAGTCTCGGGCTGAACCTCTCCATAATAAGGATTCCATAATAATATAGTTAGCCAGGAGTCTCTACTTTTCTTGAGTCAAGAATCTTGACACTTTGATTTCAAAATCACACTTTTCTTGTCTTTATAATAACAAAAATCTGTTTCTTGTTGTTTTTGTTTGAAAAGCTAACCCAGCCTTAAATTTCATTATCATCAGATCACAAAAAAAAGTTACTTTAGTGACCATTTTCCTGAAAAAAGTGACTTTAGTGACTTTTTGTTGGAAATAGTGACTTTATAGTGACCAGGTCGAAAAAAGTGACCAAGTCACTTAAAAGTGACTTGCTACCAGCCCTGCTTTTGTGACCATTTTTTTCTGAAGAAAGTGACTTGAGTGATTTTTAGTTGCATATAGGTACTTTTAAGTGAACATGTTGAAAATAGTGAGCAATAGATTGGGACACTATTATACGAAAAAATAGAAATTCTCGCTCCAGTCCTCTTTTTAGGTGTCATTTGGAAATCCATAACAACTGTGCAAAATTGCAGCGCGATCGGTGAATCTATATTTTAGCGCCAGCCGTTCAAAGTTTGTATGGGATTTACTGAGGGAATACTCATTTGAAACTGAAACCTGAAACGAGCTCACCAACCGATAATCCATCGTCGACATGATAGCTCCATCAGTTCAAATATCTTCACCAACTAACGACTAACGAATACGAGCTCGATGAACAACGAACAGGCTTTCTCGCTTCACAGGAGCATGCGACAGAATCAAAAGATTATACACTAAGGACCCCGACACATTATCCACCTACATTTTTACAGAAAGTTTGCTAGGGATCCCTCACTGTCCAATTCAAAGATGATTATTTTTCTCAAATGTAGAACATCTGTAAAATAAATATTGTATTGTTTTTTGAGTTTCAAGGACAATAGTACAAAATATGACATCTTTGTTATCCGATTGCTGAAGTAGTGACTTTAGTAGCTACTTTACTGAGAAAGTGACTTTAGAGACTTTTTGTTGCAAATAGTGGACCAGATCGCAAATAGTGACGAAGTCACTATGAATTGACTTGCTATCACTTTAAAATGCCATCAATGAGCGAATGATGTATTACACAGTGGCGACTCGTAACCTCACTTTCTACCTGTTCTATGACTCTAAAAATGACTATTTCGGCAAATTCAGATTATAAATCAAAAAGTTAATTATTGAAATCGTCCTTTCTAACAAATCTCTACTCATTTAATGCAAATTTGTTGTTGAAATTCAAGAATTTCTAATCGTGGAACAGGCAGATTTGAGGTTAGGGAATCGCCACTGGTATTACACAACAGTTACTATACCTACAAAAATAACTCACTAACATGCACCACTGCCTCGGGGATTTACCTAATGAAACCGATAGCAATAGCATAGTTTTCGATTGTAAATCATAATCTTTGTTTACAATCTGTGTCCTTTACAATCTTATGCATCTGTAATTAGTTATCATAAACCTGATATTGGATAGTGCCTAAATTTCCTGAACAGTTGACTACCCCACGGATCAAAACAATCCTCTGCACTTTCTCCTTCGAATGCTTCCAACTGTCATTTCAGCAGCGAAACCATTAGCCAGCACACCGATTCCGATCGTGACCGATAGGCGATACCTCCTAGCTGACTAGGGACAAGGACAACTACGCGCTTCGCCTTCCTTTGGTCCGGATCTTAAAGGCGAAAAATTCTCGCACTTCGCAATCAAATCAGCGGTGGGGTTTTGCATAACACTTCCCCTCGGGCCCCCGCTTCAAGTGACCAGCCTTCTTCCTCCTCCTGAAGCAAGTTCCTATCATGATGGAAGCACACACACTTTCTGCTCTGCGCTGTCATGAGGAGGAAACTTGCGAAGCTTTTGGCCTTTCTCTTCTCGATTGGAACAACAAGAATCTTGTCGGAGGATTATTCGTTCCGGAAAATTTACCTGTGCGGAAGTTGTTGCTCCTCCTCTCTCCGTCTTCCAGACGGGGAAATCCACCAGGACGCTGGAACTTCCCCCCTTTTCGGGTTACTTCTTGATCCCCACGAAACGGAACGGGAATTTAAATGGCAGCCACTGCCGCAGCAATTTCTACACCAGGTATTTCCTCCCTCTGGCTTTTCACGTAATCCTTTGATTTGGTGGTGTATTCTCGAAGACGAACAAAACTTTGCCAAAACCGAAAACGACGACGACGACAAGAGTTTCTCGCGAATTTTCAGCGCACTACACTACACTTTACTTTTTTACACAGTTCGGATTCCGCGGATGCTTTTCTCGACACACACGCATATAAAAATACCCAGCGCAGAAGGTCTCCGATTCCGATCTCGCGAGTGAATGGCGACAGGCCGAAGAAGCAAAAGCAAGCAGCCAACAACACGAGGGATGAAAATGGAATTTTTTTGACGAAGCTTTTTGACAGCGATTCTACCCGTTTGACAGTTGGTGTGGACACCCCGATCAGCGATAGATTGGCGAAAGAGTGTATATGGAGCTGAATAAATATTAAGGTAAAATTGAAACAATTTAAAGCTTTTGCTTCAGAAGGGCTTTTCTGACTTCATCAGCATTCTGCATTAAAATTACGTCCCTCATAAATCCAAACCACAGAAAAAACCGCACTGAGTATGGTTTATTGTTCACTTTCAACAATTTCCAGAATGGTACGTTCCACCATAAGCCTACTATTTCCGGTTTATGTTTCGAATGTAATAGCACACCCGGATAAAAAATACAATACAAAAACAATATAACGTATTGAAACAGTACCATTCAATATATTGGAAATACAATACAGTATTTTGTGAAATGACAATACAATTACAGTACAATATATTGTTTTCAACAGTTCACTGTATGGTATATGAGATTTTTGCAATATAATGTATGGGTGGTTAAGTATCGTAACAATACAAATATAGATATTTTCTCATACAAATATTTTGAAAACACAATATGATATATTGTTCATGTATTGTCTTAATAAGCAATTCGTGTATTGTTGTACAATACAAAAACAATTCAACAAACTGTATCATGGTTGCATGTCAGCTAATGTCAAGTGACTTCTAAAAAACTACTTATTTTGACTTTTTGAATATTTTCCACCCAAAATTTCTTGCTTTTTGAACTTGTTTTGCTTATTTCTTTCAGCAAAGCTACATAGAAAAAAGCAACAGTTGTTTTACGCGAAAATAGGAATTCGACCAAAATTGTAAGGTATAAAACCAATTAAAAACAATACAATGTTCTGTTACAACATATTGTATTGTTTTTGAATTGTACATCCAAACATGAATAATATTGCTTCGACATTCAATTACAATACGCTGTATTGTATCCAATACGTTATATTGTACATTAATGGTTTATTCCATTCACTGAATGATACGTTTTTATCCGGGCAGATAACAGATGTTTATGCTAATATAACAAAAATTGTCTGAAAACCTGTGTAAATATTCAAATTGAAACTCCTTGCAATCACTAGCCCCGCCAGATAGCGAATTGCGTCAATTAGTGGTGAGTATCAGTATCTTGAAATATTTTATATTCACCACTGACATCGTCATGGCAGCGATGACAGGGCCTCCACTATGTTGCTACATGTGTTGCCACTCAAAATTACCGTTAATTGACTTACACAGTTTTACAATCGGACTTCAACATCTGTTATCTGTGGTAATAGCTAAGGTTTTCGAAGTTCCGGTCATAATGATCAATGGGTTGATAAGAATGTTACCGTTTAAAAATTACTTTTGTCGAACAAATTTCAAACGACAACCACAACGGAAGCATACATAATAAGGTAAATCATTCTAGTACGTGAGGATAGGGACTATAGTTGGAATACAATCCTACAATAGAAAAGAAACAGTTGGTAATATGGTACGCGTAGAAATGTTTTTTCCCTTCTTGTATTATGGATCCAACAGAAATAACCCAACTAACATTTAGTGCAGATGTAAACATTCTCTAGGTCCTCTTTATACGGCTTTATGCTGAGTAAAGGCGCTGTACATACAAACGAAAGCTTCTATGCGATCCTTTTACCAACAAATCTGGCGAATCTACTCAGCTACTTTTAAGCTGTGTTGGCAGCTCTTATTCATACCGATCATTGCTCTATCTCGACAGTTATACGACAAATAGCTGTGTAACATCTTCGGAAGGCGCTTTCTCAACCATTTCGCAACTGTTAAATAATTATTATACAACTTCGCTGTATTATCGATTAAATATTATTTTCAAGCTGTATCACAGCTTCCGGAATTCATATCATAAGTATCTGAATTTAATGTTCCCAACGTTACATGCCACCGCTTAGAATCGAACTCACGATCTCTGCATCCACAAGTCTCGACGCTGTCCTTGTTGCCACCACAGTCTATATCGATAGGCAAAGAAAACACACCGTTTTGTTCTACATCGAAAACGGTTCACACAATATTTTGTAATGATCGTATAAGATGTCATAGCCGCGCTTACACCACTTCATAAGGCTGTAAAAGGGTGCGAAACGTCAAACGCAATGTTTACATCCAACAAGCTGAGTAGATGCATCACAAGTTGATGTTTTACAGCTTACTGCTGTATGCTCGCTGTATAACTGACGACAAAGCGCTTCTTAAATATATATTGAACAGCATAACAAATCATATTGTATAGAAGCAGCCGGATTGGTGATGGCGAGTTTTATTCCACATCATTAGGTTGCTATCTTTTACGGTGTTGATTTACAGCTTAGTGAAAGCAGCAAAAGCGATAACTGACGAAATTTATTCAGCTAAGATTTGTAGCTGCAAAACGTTTGCGTTACAGCTGTATTAACGCTAATCGTTCTATTTTTGACAGCTTTCATTTATTGCTGCGTTCGCTGCTTCAATCGGGTCCTAAAATTTTTAATGCAATCTTGTTTTATTTAATAACACGAAAGAGCATGTTACTGTAACTACTTAAGCAATTTTTCCCGCTCAAATAATGGCTAAATCATGTTTAAACTTTAATTTAAAAATTTGGTCCAATAATGAACCTTGACACTTTTGATCATGTTTGACGTTCGCTTAGTCGACAAAAACACCACAGGGGTTTTAGTTCGACCACTAGGGTTGTTCCTATCTGACATTTCGTAAGGAACACGGAAAACAAAATACACCCAATATTTGAGTTTAAGCCAAAGGATGTGACAAATTCTAAAAAAATGTTTTTTGAGCTTAAACCAACGGAAAACATTAGAAAATTGAGTAAGCATGTGTTTTTGGCCTGAACTTAAGCGTTTGGCACTAAAATTGGGACAGGGTTTTAGGACCCTATTTAAGTTGTTTATTATTTTCCATACGTTATGACAGTTCTCGACTACCATTCCTCCATGCGCTAGTGTTGGACGTTTGAGAAATTTGAGAATCCAGCGTAGCGCGATCAGTGAGTGGAATACAACCATCGACGTCACTCGGCGGCCAGTGATAGAAACTCAATGTTCGAAAGGTGGTTGTCTGTACTTTTTGCCGCTGGCGCTAACTGTTAGCATTAAAGAGCGAAGTAAGCAGTCGTTACCCTATTCACATAATTTACTGTATTATGGCGTATAATTGTGTCCATTCGGCAATCATCAATTATATTTTTAGGGATATGCTTTGGAACTTCTACTCCCCACCATATTAGTGCAGCGAAAATGATCATGCTGGCTTTATTTGATTAAAAAGCAAAAACACAAATTTTCTCAAACTGAAAAAAGTAAAATGTTTACAGTGATAGTGACTTAAACAATAATACGACATAACCTTTTGTGGATAGTTCATCTTCCGTGGTGCTTTATTTGCTTTAGGATTTCGTTTTTACTACCACTGAAAAAGAGCCATCTATTGCCTTTTCAGTTTTGAATATCGCCTTGATCGCCCTATAGTTACACTGAGAATAATCCCACTCTAGTTTTTATGTGCTGCACACATAGATTTTTGCAATCAAGCTTTGCACATAAATTATATTGTTAATGCAGATAGAGGCAAAAACTCTGTTACTCTTATTTTTTATGTACAATGCAACTACAAGAGAAGGGTAGATGCAGATTAATTCATATAATCTTGCATTTATATTTTATGTGCGTTCACAAATGGTAAACAAATGGCGTGCTTTTGAACTGTTTTGTTTTGTTTAACATTCTCTAATAATAAAAAATGGAAAAAAAAATAGTTTTCTTTGAAACTTTCAATATATTGTTGACTAAAATGTATTTAAATATCAGTTTGACTTCAAATCTGAATAAGATTTTCTACTGCTGAACTAACGATCAGTGGAATCCGTGGTGATGTCATCTTTAGCAATCAGGTTTGTAATTTTCGTTTGTCGACCTGCTGTCTGGCCGAAAATATCGCTTACATTCATGTGAGACCCAGTTGTGGTTGTGGTTGTAACGTTCATCTTCCGAAACCTCCCGCTGGCCGCTAACGATATGAAAGATTTTTTAAGTTTTGTTTTCAATCCTGGTAAATGTGAACTTACAGCTTTTTGAATATCCATGTGCCTATAATCGTTGCCATTCTAGACGATGTACTGCATCCACTTCCTGTTTAGAAGCTGATTATATGATCGTTGATCAAATAACACTTTAACTTCAAGACCTTTGAAAACTGAAAATCGATCAGTGGATTTCCAAACAGTTTTTTTTTTTACTTTAACTACGTCTTACGGCAATATAATGGGTGTCAATTGAAAATCTAAAATGTTGCGACCGTCACGAAATTATGTAAGATTTTGAATGGTAATAACTCAGCCATTTATTGGTAGATTTTCAATGTTTTCCCACCAATCGGTCGAAAATTTATACTGGGTACCCCCGTTGGTTTGACCACATTTAATCTGAACACTTTTTAATTTGTACCCCGCTAATTTGCACATCGTTCAGATTAAAAATTGTTCAAACGTCATTCAGCTCATGGAACGGAGTAAAGTGAAATGGAATGCTGTGTAACGGAACGCAGAATCAAAACAAAACAGCCAAAAGGGTAACCAGAAGAACGATTTTCTGTTGATCGTAGGGTGACTAGAAGTTCAAATTAAAAATGAACCCCGATGGTTTGCATGAGGTACCGTTCAAATTAGCGGGGGTGTACGGTACAACATTTTACTCAAATGGAGAAAACTTTTGATTTTTGAAGATAGACTGTCGAAAATTGGGAAAATGTCGACCCCTTTCTTACGCAACCAAACTCGTTCATATTGTCTTCCACGATTCTTTTAGGTTGGGAAGCGCACTATAAAAGCAGACCATTTTCAGCTTATTCGCTCATTCTTCTTTTGATGTTAACTACATCTTACGGCAATATACTGGGTGTCAATTAAAAATCTAAAATGTTGGGACCGTCACGATATTATGTTAGAGTTTGAACTAAAGGAAGGCTGCAACTATGAAAATCGACTAAAATTCAAATGCAAAAAATCACTTGGTGTAGTTAACGTCATGCGGTCGTGTCTTGTACACAACCCCCTCTGATTTTTTCTGCTAGTTGTAACGCGTTGAACCACGTCCGTCCCACGTGTTGAAATATAATTATTATGGATCCAACAGAAATAAGGACAAACATTTTTTTGTAAATATATTTTTTCTCAATCTCCAAGCGTCGCGACTAATATTTGAATAGTGCGCTATGTTCATAAACATCGTATGAATGCAGCGCCACACATGTCATTATGACAGTTATGTCGGGAACGAGTCACACATCGCGTGTCCCACACGCGCGTTCCGATGTGGTGGGTGCGCGACAATATACGCTCTCAAATCTTAAGTGTGTGGCATTGGCATTACACTGCAGAGCATGTGGATAATATATGTGTAGCGGATACACCCCTGACTACGCCTGTGGAACGCGATCGGTAGAAGTAGAAGTCGAACGACAGAATGTTATGCTGGATAATCATAACATTCAGCCGTTGTAGAACGATGAACTACCAAATGCTTACACAGCAGAAAGTATGTGTCACGCCACTCAGTAGGTAGGCTAGCGTAAGGAAATTATTTTTGAATAAAGGAGATATATACGAACCACCGACTGGACAACATCATTCTATCCAAACTAATCCAGTCAATGCATGGCGATCCTAAGCCAGTATTAAGACCATAAATTAGTGTTTAGCACTAAGTGAAAGTATTCTACACTCAAGTGTAATGAAAAGTTTTGAAAAAAGAAGTGTTTGAGGCCGATATCACCGTAACAGTTGTGTACCAGAATGAACATTACGCGTGACATTAATTGCAAATTAAATCGCATGGGAAAAACTTACTGAAACGATGGGTTGGTTTTCGGCTGACGAAATCGTCGCCCCAACCATCACCGCGTCAGCACCGAATGGTCACCACGTAGCACAAACCATTGCACTTTGTGTAATGGCTGGCGTAGCCGTGGGCTACATATTGGCAAAGAGTATTATCAGGTGCCACCGCCAGCAAACTGAGCGGGTTGCCGAACGTACGGCACGGCTGGCGACGCTCCCAGCTTAATAAGTGAAAACGAGAAACCAACGTAACAAGTGAAACATGAAAAAGACTAGTTTTCTGGTGCTCCGTTAATTTTATTTTTCGTGTCAAATGTCAAAAAACTAAAATTTTAAGAGATTTTTACGATTACGCGGTACACAGTGACTCGTTGCATCGAGAAACAGTAAAGTGCTCGTCAGAGAAAAACAATCGGCTTGATAAACCAATCGAAAAGAAGAAGTTCTCGTTTCGGACTAACCCCGCAAAGAGATGAACAATGGCAGAGAAACGGACGCTGCACGAGGAAACTGATATTGATTAGCTACGAGGAAGTCCAGGCCAAACAGCAAATAGGTGAGGCCGTATTTGGAGTTGCAGCAGCAGTATTGGCGAAAATCGAGCCACAAAGCACCCGGACGGGATGGCGCGAGACGCTGTTGTTTGAATATCGAGAACTCAACCAGACAATGGAAAATTATTAACAACAACAGAACAGGGGGAGTAACCAAATAAACTGGTAAATTAAAAAAAAAAAAAACATATTTACACAAAAAAAAATTATTTTAGGTAACAAGGATAACGAAATCAAAACAACCAAAAACATGAAAAACTAAGGAAAAAGAAGAAGATTAACGATAAACAAAAGAGAGAAAAACAAAAATGTGTGAGTAAACCAAAATTTAAAAAAAAAATTGATATCTTTTGAATGGATAGATTTTTTATAATCCAAGATGCAATTTTAAGATTGCATACTAGCTTGAAAAAATGTAATTTCGGACTAGAGAAAAAAAATAGCAAGATTAAAGAATTACTAAAACTCAAAGATAGATTGAGAATCATAGTAAAAGATAAAAAAGTAAGAGTAAATCTATCAAAACAGTATAGAGATCTGAGAGTGATCATAAATGATTGTATCAAATTATTAAAAAGTTCAAACAAAAAGGACCTATCCATTCAAAAGATTATTAGTGAAGAATCAGACTCAGAGGAGGACCACTCGGAATCATCAGACGGGGAAGAAACCTTACCCAAGATGGCTCCAAAACTAGATTTGGGCACTGCCCTAAAGCTGGTAGATAAATTCAACGGGGAAGCTGAAAAGCTTTCCAGTTTTTTTGAAACTCTGGACCTCCTTAAAGATTATAACGATGGAGTTCCAGAAATCGAAATTTTGAAATTTGTAAAAACTCGATTGACTGGTCCCGCGCACGGTGTAATAAACACGGCGGTGACCATGGCCGAAGCCAAAAGGCTTCTAAAAATTAAATTTTCTGTAAAATTTAGTCCGCAGGCCATTGAGTCGGAAATGGCCACGATCAAACAAAACAAGAAAACTTTAACGGACTACGGGAAGGAGATTGGTGAGCTAGCAGCAAAGCTTGCAGCTGCTCACGTCTCCAACGGAACATTCGCAGATGAGGCGGCGGCTGAGGCCATCGTACAACCCATCGCGATCCGAAACTTCATGCAGGGTTTAAAGGACTCTAGGACGCAATTTTTCCTCAAGGCAGGTATCAGGTATCAGGTATCAGAAGGCCGGCTCCAGAGGCACGTTCCCCGCCATTTGGGAGATTTGTGCCATCGCCATGTTTGAGCCTATTTCATCATCTACCCGATGGGAGAGGAAAGGGAAGGGGAAGATGGGAGGAAATAGGAGTGGGGTCCCTTGAAGAGGGAAAATCGCATAAGCGAATTAAGAGCATGTAGCTCCATACCACAATGGGTTCGAACAGCGCCCTAAAAAGGGCACTGCAAAACGCATGAGCGTAAAGAGAGCCTATAGCTCATTACCACAGCGGGTTAAGAATAACAGAAGGTCCTGAAGATTCAGGTTACTGAAATCAGTTTCACCTAATAAGTGTTTACCAAGTAATTGGAATCGCCATTACGCGAGAACTTGACAGTTATTGTCTGTTTCATTGACAACAAAACGCGCCGCCAACTTTTAAACAGACCGAGAAAATCGTCGCCAGCAAACTAATCAAAGGAGGTTTTTTGCCGTTGTGTTGGTAAGACTGGGGAAACGTCAAATTCGCACCGGCTGGTTGGCTGGCGACGATTTTGGCGACGGTTTCACCGGCGACGATTACAAATCGTCGCGTCCGATAAGGTGCAAAATTTACAATACATATCAGGTGATAAGAAGTTCCATAATCGGAATCACAACTATCACACACAAATGTATCAACACACTGAATATTTGCCATGTGATAGTTGAGTCAGCAGTGGCCAGTTAAGGTTGTAACCAAGCGACTGCAATTCTGCTTTGACAGATTTGTTAAATACTTAGCCACCTTTGGAGTGGCTCAGTAATGTACAGACATCCACTCGTCCCGCGAAGGGAGTTGTGGGGAACATTTTCTATAAGCAAAGTGACAAGCAATTTTGAGATCACTCAAAGCAAGGACAATTGTGTCCCAATTCACCGGAAGTGGGAACATCCAAATCACTAGGATTTCCAATGGACGGAGAAAATCCATGGAATTTGGTCACAACCAATTCACAGTTTGTGGAGTATAACAAATGCATAGTCTGCGAATTTACATTCTTATGTTCATATAGAGATGTAGGCGATTTCCTACAATAAGTAATCCAAGATTAGAACTACTTAAGCATTCCATCAGACTGGAGCTTCTCAAATTGATATCTGAGCTGCTCCAGATGATGTGATGAGTATCAGCATCACTGCCCACAATCAGCAGAAGGCCTTTTCATAGACAGTGAACGATAACTCGTTTGAAATCATCCATTGGGGATGGTTCATCATGTGGTAAATACACCACAAAACGAAAGACGTATTTCCTATTGAGGTCACATATAGAAATATCAATTGTGACAGCACATACATCTCTGGTTGTTAACTCAGAAATGAGTGTAGCGACGTCAGCGCTATTCACGAGCACGTATGCACGAGGCATGGCACGCGAGTATGCCATTTCATGTTTCTGAAAGTAGCAAAAACTGGGTCCACTAGGTTACCTAGATAAAAGTTCACAAAAGTAAGGTTTTTGAACTACCGCCACTTGAGCTGTACCATTTGCATGAGTCTACAAAGATTGATCGTTGCTGACATTTTATGCTGGAGATTGATCTAACTAAGCTATCCTAGCCGTAGCCACTACCCAAACTAGGCAGGATTAAGCTTTTCGCCATCTCAGAACGAAAAAGATCAGCAGCGAACAAAAACCAGATCGGTAGCTCTTAAAAGTCGCCAAAGGCGAAAAGCACAGATTACACTGCATAAAACGCATAATGCGAAACCATAGAGGTGAAAATTTAAACTAAATTACAATGTTTTAATAATCCCACCCTTATTTAGCCTCAGGCTTGAGACTGAAGAAGGGCAGCCGATTATCTCGGAGAAACACAAGGTCACCTGCACCATTGCTCCGGGTAGCACAGGAAGGGCATAATACTGTAGAGGGCGCCCTGGAACTCCACAGGCTCCGTTTGCGGCTAGGTTTTATTTAGACCCCCCTAACCATTCATTCTTTGGCACGGTAAGCTTAAAGCCGTATGAATTAGGGGTCACCTGTGAGGTGGACTTTTACCACCGGAACAGGCAGTCCGTAGTGTTAATTCTTAGCCAGTTGAAACAACCGCTACCGACACTACGCGGCTATCTAGGCTGATCGGGAAAAGGAAGTTAACATTGATGATTAACTCCTGACGTGCCCAAACAGCCACCAGGAGATTGGTGAGCTAGCAGCAAAGCTTGCAGCTGCTCACGTCTCCAACGGAACATTCGCAGATGAGGCGGCGGCTGAGGCCATCGTACAACCCATCGCGATCCGAAACTTCATGCAGGGTTTAAAGGACTCTAGGACGCAATTTTTCCTCAAGGCAAGGAATCCAGGCACACTTACCAGAGCGATAAGTGATGCTCTGGAGGTGCACACCAATGAGGAGGAAACGGCTATGTGGATGCATACCGGCCCCTCAAGGTTTTATAGAGGAAACTATCGGGGAAGAAGTTCTAATTTTCGGACAAGAAGAGGAAGCAGAGCAAGAGGTTTCGGTTATGGCAGAGGCCGAGGTAGAGGCTTCCACCAAAACCAGCAACCTCCCGGAAATAGACAACAACTCAACAATAATAACAACTATCCACAACAAAACCGTGGTAACAACAACAGAGGTAGACACGGACATGCCAATGTAGCTGTCCAAGAACCTCAACAGCGACCAAATCAACAACAGGAAGAAGATGTTGCGAATATTATCGAGCTTTTTCGTGAGTAATGTAGGGAAAAGGCTACCATCGATAACATTCAACATCAAAAATGAACAGGTACCATTTATTTTAGACAGTGGAGCAAGTTGTTCTATTATTTCAGCACATCTTGTTCCCCGTGAAACAGCAATTGACAAAAATGACAAAATTAAAATAAGAGGAATAAATGGTTCAACTTTGTCGTCAGGAAGTATTAATATTTGTCTTTGCTATGGACAAACAGTTTTTGGAATCAAGGCTTATGTTGTCAAGGGATTACCCCCTAGCATACCTGCCTTGCTTGGAAAAAATTTCTTGTACAAGTATGAAACAATATTAAACTTCAAGGAACAAACACTAATTGCATACGTAAACAATTGCAAAATTAAAATACCATTCAACACACCAAATATGTCATTTATATGTGTACCCGCTAGAACGGAGATCACAGCATTTGTAGAGGTAAATGTAAACGAACCTCAGGTGTTATTAAGTGAGGAAGTCAAACCATACGTTTTTATAGCTAATTCAATTGTAAAACCTAACAATGGGAAGATCCCAGTAAAAATTTTAAATGTATCAAGAAAAACAGTTCTTTTGCATGAACTGCAACCAAAAATGGAAAAGCTTGATCAATATAATATAATTCATCTTGATGATGTCAAAACTGACTCGAATAGAGCTGAAAAATTGTTAAAGGAATTAAAAATTAATCATTTATCTCGTGAGGAAAAAGCCACGATTCGAAAAATTTGTCTGAAGTACAACGATATATTTTGTCTATCAGACGATAAGCTATCGGTAACCAAAATTTTATCACCATCGATTGCCGTTAAGCAAAATACGCAACCAGTATACACAAAACCATATCGGTTTCCACAATCACAAAAAGAAGAAATTGACAAACAAATTAAAAATATGACTGACAGTGGTATAATAGAGGAAGCCCGTTCCGAATGGAATAGCCCGGTGCTCCTCGTACCCAAAAAGTCATGCGATGACAAAAAAAATGGAGGATGGTAATTGATTACCGAAAGGTAAACAATTCCCTTCAAGATGATAGGTTTGAATTAGGAAATATCGAAGACATTATAGATTCTCTGGCAGGGGCCAAGTACTTCACGCACTTGGATCTCTCGCAGGGATACTATCAATGTGAGATAGATCCTAAAAGTAGACCTATAACAGCTTTTTCAACAGCCACTGGTCAATTTCAAATGACCAGGCTGCCAATGGGATTAAAAATTAGTCCCTCAACATTTTCAAGATTAATGACAGTCGCGATGTCGGGACTGAATATGGAAAAATGTTTAGTTTATCTAGACGATATAATAGTTTTTGGCAAGACACTAGAAGAACACAATAAGAACCTTATTGCTATTTTTGAAAGACTTAGGGGAGTTAATCTTAAATTAAATCCCGCTAAGTGCAATTTTTTGCAGCAAGAGTTGCTTTATTTGGGACATTTCATATCGGAAGAAGGAGTTCGACCTGATCCTTCGAAGATAGAAAGTATAAAAAATTGGCGTGTACCTAGAACAGCCGATGAAGTTAAACGTTTTGTTGCTTTCGCCAACTACTATCGAAAGCACATAAAAGATTTTTCAAAGGATTTGTATTCCATTGAATCAGTTGACAAGGAAAGGTGTAGTATTTGAATGGATACCAGAATGTCAACAAAGCTTCGAAATATTGAAAACTAATTTTGTTAACCCACCAATTTTGGATTACCCGGATTTTGAAAATTCTTTTAAATTGCAAACTGATGCGTCAGGGTATGCACTGAACAAATCAGAATTAAATTATGGAACTATTGAAAAGGAACTATTGGCTGTAGTTTGGGCGATCAAGCATTTCAGACCATATCTGTATGGAAGAAAGTTTGATTTGGAAACAGACCACAGACCATTAGTCTATTTGTTTTCAATGAAGGAACCTTCTAGTAGGCTAACTAAATTCAGGTTAGCACTGGAAGAGTATGATTTTAGTATAACGTATATTCCAGGAAAAGACAACGTATTGGCAGACGCCTTATCTAGGATGACAAGCGACAATTTAAAAGAAATAAACAAGAAAGTTGACCAAGATGTTCTAGTGACCACGCGAAGTAAATCAGCAAAAGAGAATTCTGATGGGGATCCAAATAATGAAATGGCTGGCCAGCATTCATTATCAGGATTGTCAATCGAAGTAATCTTTAATGAAAACAAAGTAATACCTGAAGTAAGATTTGATGCTCCAAAACATCAAATTAAAATTAATCCAGCTAAGACTCTAATCCAGCTACGGCGGATTTTTTTTTTTTTTTCTGTTCGGAACATAAACCACTGCGACCAATATTTGATCTATTGTAGTATATCCCGTGTCCTTTGTGTAGTGCATGTCGTTTTACTTTGTCACTATCGAGAAGTGATAAAGCATTCGGTTTTCTTACAGTTGTAATTCCTAACTTGATCACAGGAAAGGATTCTAACTGAAAGGCTCCTACCCTTCGAAGAGTGTGGTGCATGCACTCTCCACAGGCGCGCCCCTTTATCAGGCAAAATCGGATCCCTCGATAAAGCCAAGAAATTACACCGATATTGTCCATGCATCAGAATCCTAGTCCTTACTTCTTCAAACTAGAGAACGAAATAAATATAAGATTAGAAAACAAATTGTTGAATTCGACTCATTTTTTTTCCTTGTCTCAAGATCATTCTCGGCAACTGGGAAAACCGAGACTTGTCACTTTCAACAAGGTTTAAAATGTAACAAGGACTAAAAGTGTTCCTTTGATTACTATAACATCCTGTTTTCTTCGTTTGAAGCAGTCAGGACTAGGGTTCACTGGTAGATCTTTACCCCATAACGCACCACGAAAAGGTGATCTACCCGCGTTATGGGTACAGCTACGGCGGATAGTAGCAATGCTGAAAGAAATGTGCAAAATAAACAAAATAAACGAGCTCGTAATAAAGAATACTGATCCAGGAAAACAATTTTACAAACATGATACATACCAACAACTTAAATAATGGCATGCCACCATTGAGAATAATGGATCAGAAGATAAAGCACATTGAAAGTAAAATGGAGAAAGATCTCATAATAAATGATTTTCATTTACTGCCTACGGCAGGCCATGCAGGTATAGCGAAAACACTAAAGAACATACAAAGGCGATATTTTTGGTCGACTATGAAAAAGGATATTTCCAATTTCATAAAGTCTTGCGAATCTTGCCAGAAAAATAAACACATAAAACCCAAAAATGTACCACAGATCGTAACAACAACGGCAAATAGTGCATTCAGAAAAATCTATTTAGATTTGGTTGGACTACTTGTGCCTAGTTATGAAGGTCATTCATACATACTAACAACACAGTGTGAATTGACAAAATTCATCACTGCGACACCAATATTAAACAAATCAACCAAAATTGTTGCTAAAGCTTTTGTAGAGAATGTCATATTAAATTATGGAGTTCCCGATGAAATTGCTACTGATCGAGGAACAGAATTTATGTCAGAGTTATTTACAAAAATTTGTGAACTTTTAAAAATTTCTAAATTAAATTCAACTGCTTATCACCATCAGTCGATAGGCGCATTGGAAAACTCGCATAAGAGTTTAGGAAATTTTTTGAGAATCTATGCAGCAGGAAATCCTGGAGAATGGTCATCATGGACCAAGTTTTATCAATTTGCGTATAATACCACAACTCATCTGGAGACTGAAAAAACTCCATTTGATTTAGTGTTTGGAAAACATTGTAAACTGCCATCAAGTTTAAGCGATCCTCCTCCGATTCTGACACCCATTTACACTTTGGACGATTATTCAAAATTACTAAAAATAAAAATTCAAGCAACACAACAAGCAGCACACAAATCATTAACTGAAGCAAAAACAAGAAGAACTCTAAAATTAAATACAAACACAAAAGAATTACACTATGTCACTGGACAGTTATTGTTAATAAAAATGAAACAGGGAACAAGGTTAGTACAGTATATGAGGGACCGTACCCTGTAGTAGAAGACAGAGGACCGAATGTAGCGATTCGAATAAAAGATAAGGTAGATTTAATTCATAAAAGTAGGACAAAACCTTTTATAACAAATCCATCAATTTTATAACCAATATAATACAGTAAAATATTTTTAGGACGTGTGGCGGATGAGCTCGCTACCACTTACGTTTTTAATAATACCAAACAAATATCATTCCATTTCACATAAATGAGTATCTCTAATGTTAGTTCTGTAGAGTCTTGAGAAGACTGAGCTGGAGATATGAGATATCAAAGGCGATCTACAATGGATCACATTAGTTAAACACATTTACATTTCAAATTATTAGAATTAAAAATAAACATGTATTTCAAACTAAATGTTTTACGTTTCAACCATTATAAACTAAATGTTTTAAATTTTCAACTATAAGATAAAAATTTAAAAATAAATAAATAGGGCGTGTGGCGGATACACCCCTGACTACGCCTGTGGAACGCGATCGGTAGAAGTAGAAGTCGAACGACAGAATGTTATGCTGGATAATCATAACATTCAGCCGTTGTAGAACGATGAACTACCAAATGCTTACACAGCAGAAAGTATGTGTCACGCCACTCAGTAGGTAGGCTAGCGTAAGGAAATGATTTTTGAATAAAGGAGATATATACGAACCACCGACTGGACAACATCATTCTATCCAAACTAATCCAGTCAATGCAATGAAGAGACAGTAAATTTTATTGGAATCTAATAGTATTCAAATGTTACACATATACCAAAGTTAGAGACCCTAGAAGTCGTTCTATTTGATTATCGCACATAAAATATAATGGAGATTTAAGCTCAATGTACACTAGACTGATACAAATTTTGAAGTTTTTGCTCCCCTATGCTTAAACGATGTCAATTATGATTAAAATGATCCTCCCAAAATTTGAAGAGATTCGGATGAAATTTGGTTGTGCACACGCTATTTGAAGTTTATATGGAAATTACTATGGAAAAGGCAAACCTTTTGTGTTCAGTCCTCTAACTGCTCGTCATAATAATCTATAGAAAAGTGAACACACTCATCTCATGTGAAAACTTCCCAGCTACAACTTTGCCGAAGACCACATTTCGATAAGACTTAAGGATAATTTGTTATTATTGATAACAAAGTCTGAATCATGCTGAGATGATCAATCAATTACTTTCAGAGCAACACTGCTTTTTTGCTGTAGAACAGTGCTTCCCAAACTTTTTCAACTTTCGCCCCCTTAAGGCCCATATTTATCTGAAATCGCCCCCCTGATTTGTGATTCAATTATTTGAATGAAGCGCTGTGCGCCATAATATGTCCTCGACTGGCAAATCCATAGAATCAAAATAAAATAACTATTACCGTAATCCGGGGTATCATTGATCAGCGGGGTAACATTGATCGGAATGACCCATCTCATAAAAAGTTCACATTATCATTTATTGATGGAACATTTCCAAATCATGAATGGTGCTTCTCTTTCTTATATTCATCAGCTGATAAAAGTGAAGATTTTTGCGAAAATTGCGTTTACCTTATGCGTAAATTTGGCAACTTTTCGAAACAATGATTTCAATGGTTAAGGATGACACTACCAAACATTCATGTCTCACATAAGTTATGTAAATGATATGAGCAAGGAAAATGTGGTTCTTACTAAAAACGGTATCGCCGAAAACGATTCCGTTGTCAAAACTTTCATAAGTATGTTCAATTAGGCAAAATTACCGAATTACTGTTAAGAATGTAACTTTCCCTTAGGAAATTGCCTACCTTTAGGCGTATTCCGTTGTTCGAGATGTTTTTAATTTTAAAATAACTCAAAAAGTAAATGACTTGTAAGCATTTGGCCTTCATATTCGACTTCAGGGCCATGATTCTAGTAGGTTACGACATTTCCAATATTACCGAACGTTGTTTACATAGGTGATCAATGTTACCCCATATAAGCTAAATAAAAAAATTACTTAAAATATGTTTTTAACATGCTTAAACCTGTCAAAAAACAACATAAAATATATAGTATATTTTGCGTTTTTGGAAGGTTTCGCAAAGCTCCCATAAAAAAGTTCCTTATATAAAATATTAGGCATTTGCAAAAAAATATCAGACATAAGTTTTGTACATCCAAAATATGTTGTGTGACTTAATTGTTATCTGTGACTAATCATTCCGACCTTGTGCAAATGTCAAATACCGACCATTCTTAAAACTCACATGATATTAAAATACCTGGATGCATAACACAAATATTTTATGTTTGACAATCATCAAATGTTGTCTATTATAATTTTAAAATGACCATGATTAGAGATATAACAATCTAAGGTAAAGTAGTCATGATAATTTTATTTTTTTTCAAATGCTTTCGTGTCTGCTTTTTCGCCCCCTTTCTGGATTTGTCGCCCCCCAAATTCTGTTTTACAAATTTTCGCCCCCTTGAGCTTGAAAATCGCCCCCACGGGTGCGAATTCGCCCACTTTGGGAATCACTGCTGTAGAACATAGTAGCCTGGATTACTTTGATCTATTCTTCCTGCCAGGAGCACCACTGTTGCCTGCCGAACAGTTGGTGAAGCATGCTACATGGAAACCTACTTTATAATGATGACTAACAATTTATCGTGACGTTCAATCAAAAAGTGGTCTTCGGCAAAGTTGTAGCTGGAAGGATTTCACATTAGAAGGATTTGTTCACTTTTCCATAAAATTTTATGACGAAGAGATAGAGGGCTGAACACTAAAGATTGACGTTTTCCATAGAAATCTCCATATAAACTTCAAATGGCGTGTGCACAGTCAAATTTCTTCCGAATTATTTCAAACCTTAGGTGGATGCTATTTTTCATAAATAAAATCGTTTAAGCATAGGGGAGCTAAAATTTCAAAATTTGCATCACTCTAGTGTACACACAGCGAACTGGACTATCGAAATTCATACATTTTGCCTTATGAAAGATGGAACGAATATCGCAATACGAGCGCTTTATGTATCGTTTTACCGTCACTCAACATCAAGGCGTCCATAGGCGCGGGGTGTATGCTCGAGCCTATCGATCGCAAGGTCCTTGGTTCGATTCCAGGTTGCCACGAAAACTTTTTTTGTTTTCAAATTTTGGTTCGCTGCGTGTGTATTTATGTAAACTATGATTTTCGTCAATTTGCATCTTTCAATATCTCAACATTGAACGAGCTTTCAGTAAAAATATGTTTTACCGACTAAATTCGTCATTTAGGTTTACCGAAGTGTTAAGGGTCAAACACAATGCAACGGCATTACGGGAAGAACGGCAAAACGGCAACACCGACTTGAATGACATTTCAATGTTTTGATCAATGTCGACTCAATCAGATTCAACATGGATTTGACAAGTAGAGTGTAGATCAAGATGGGCTTGCCGTTTTGCCGTTGTACCGTGCTGCCGTTCACATTGTGTTTGGGGCTTTACGTCTGTTTGTCTGTGATAGGTTTGTTCCCTTCACTGATTGCTGCGGTCTTATCCGGGTGTGGGAGTCTAAATTGCGCTCTAATTCTAGAACACGCTTGCAAGCCATCAGCTGGTGTAACAATAGACATAATAAATTAGACCGCTAATGTCGCTGCAAATCTTGTGACCAACATCTAGTATGCCTATTTTTGTGATGGTACTCAAAGTGTCAAATTTTCATCAACTCAATTATAGCAATCATGCATTCGAAACCAAAATATACACTCAATCAACGTTCTTACGCGAGTGAAGTGTTTTGTTACCAAAATGGGTTTTTCTTGTGCTCTCAAGAGTTGTGATTCAACGTACAGACGAAAGTCCCGTCTGGGTGTGTCGTTCTACAGGTGATGAACGCTCATAAATCACAAAATTACATGATAAAACCACTTTTTATTTCAGATTCCCTACAGATACTGTGATGGTCGCGCAATGGATGTCAAGTTTAAAGCAGAATTATCAAGAATTGAAACAAAATAGAGATACAGCTTTTTGTTCCCGACACTTTTCGAACTGCTGCTTCAAGAGTGTCGGAGGGAGACGATTCCTTACTGCTGCGGCGAAATTTTACAAATAATTGTTTTATCTTAAGTCCTTTAGACTATATTGTTCCATGTAAGCGGTTCGAGTGCATACAAGTACTATTTAAAGACACAAGTATATAAAAACCACAAAACAGAAATGCGTTCAACATTGGGAGTTGTATATTTTTTATTAATCACTTCTTGTTCAATTGTATCCTTTAAAAAAAATCACATTATTCTTCAATTGCTATACGATGGAGGGGAAAAACAAGAGATGGAGTATCTACTCTACAATACAAAAATCCAACTGCTTATCCTTCCGACGATCACGAACGCGAATGATAAAGATTGATCAATAAATATATTTTCAACACAATCTGATCCGTTCTTATCATGTGGAAGAAGTAAGTAAATGATGTTTCATTCAGTTCCAACTGTTCTAGCCATTCTTCCTTACAATTCAACAACATTTGCTTTCGCTTTTACTCGGTTCACTTCTAATGCACAACGAAATGACTAAATAAAACCAAAACAATCGTTGACACTTTGAGTACCGATGGTCGGCGCCAACAAAAATCAAGGCTACTGTGGTTGAATTATCCCTATCACAACCCTTGTATGGGACTAGCAGCGCCCCTAGCGTTCTAAATCTAATACTTCTATTGGTGTAACTGGAGCTTATTAGTTGTCTTTCGTCAAGTTTATCGAAAGAAATTTTTTACTCGGGTTCGCTTGTTTTGTTTACGTTTCGTTCATCGTCGTCTCTGCAGAAGGCGGACTGCGAGTTTCGTCTGTCACACAGCGCTTTAAAAATACAGTGTTCGGTTGCATATTGATTTATTCCTAAGTTTTGGACACTAAATTGTACAAATTTCTAGAATAGTTATCAAAATCATCGTTATTAGTGCACCAGAATGTCGTTCAATTTCGGCAATACCACCGGAACCGGCTTAGGATCTACTAGCACTCCGGCGAAACGTAAGTACTAAAAGGAGCGAGTCTTGCATGAAGGTTATGTCGATTGTTGTGATTTTTGCTGTAAGGACCTGTAAGGACTATCGGATAATTTTAAATCAATTAATTCTCTCCCAATGTGTAATGCATTCTTATATACACGAATTTCGGTTAAAAATAAGTACGTAGTTTACAAAAAATCGCAAAAATATTTAAAGTCTATAATCACACTTCGATTCAGCGCAAAAGCGTCTGGCCTGGATTCTCTGAGGCTTCGCGCTCTTTGGAACAGTGCATCGAATGCCTCCGCTGTGATCTTCGACTGCTCTGCCTTCGGGTCGTTTCAATGTCCTGCTGGTTCTCTATGCTTTGGAATCCCTTCCTAAAATAGGTGAAATTTAAACGAAAATTAAAGTTGATCTTTTTCTCAATTAGTTACAGGGCTGGTAGCGAGTCACTTTTTAGTGTCCAGGGTTGTTACCACTATGTAAATTGCGCGGATTAAATTTTAATCACCTGCATTATACATTTATCAGCTAGAGTATTTTTTCTTATTTTCATTTGGCAATAATTGGCAAGGATGGTAAATTACAAATCTCGCATCACTTATGATCTCGCCTTAAAAGCCATTGGTAACCATGTGTGTAGCTCATTGTTTCTGAGCATTTGAATGGATTTACACGTTGCTTAACAACTTTATGGTGAAGAAAGGATCATTATCTACCTACCAGTGATGTTGGTTTGAATGTTTATTCCTTCACTTGCTCAGAAACAACGAGTTACACACATGGTTACCAATGGCTTTTAGGGCGTTATCTCAGAGTATGAGAGAAATTGAAATCTCTTAGGGATGGTACACAAATTATGTCACGCTAAATTTCGACATTTTCTTACAAAAATTTTGTAAGGCTTGTCAGGCGTGGCTTGACCCCCTCCCCCCCCCCCCTTGGAGCGTGACGTAATTTGTGCATGACCCCTTAAAAAGGATTTATATCTAATAATTATTAGAACGAGTTGTTGGCTACCATGCATAAATTGGAACAAAATCTATGTTTGTCAAAAAAAAAGTTCTCCTGTTTTACTTTTCGTTGCCAGCCACGCTAAGTTAAAACAGAAATTACCTTTTATAACACATGTAACCGAAAATCCCCAACAGAATGAGCACAAACACGGACGTTATGGTAACCGTAATGTAGATGTAGAACATCTGAATTTTGTCGGACAGCATGTCCGAACCGGACGTTGACTTGCTTCGCCACATATCTGTTGGAAACGAAATAGAAGATGATTATCCTGCCAAGATTGGCTACCGTACTTCCCAGACCTTACCGATATAGTTTGTATCATCGTCAATCTCCGGGGGATCAGGCAGGGCCACCGTCGTGGTGCTGGCCGTGGTAGTCGTGGTCAGCGGGTTTGTGTACGAGAACGAGAAAGCCGAACGGGTCGGCGGGCCAGGGAACACTATCTGGCCTTTGTCACTGAGGAATCGGTGTCCCGACTTAATGTACATGGCTGTGGGAAGAAAGACAAACACTAGCTAGTGAAAGCAATACAGAGGCAATAATACATAAAATATAATCTTATGAGTAATGTATGTAATACTTTCGAGGGCCATCCGGGATGCTACGAGACGAATATCTTTATAGAATGGTTTCAGAATCTATATGATCTTTCAAAATTATTCTTCTTGAATTTCTAATATGTTTCAATATATCTTTATTCAGGAATTGCTCTAAAAAATTTCTTAAGTCAGATGTTTTCCAGCAAGTCTTTTATCAATTTCTGCAGTTGTTATTCTAGGAGATCTTTCGATGTTCTTCCAAGAAAAGCTTCATTCTAGAAGTAGGTATATAAAAAAAAACGAATTTAGTACTATACCATTTAATTCCACTAGAGTTTGTATCCTTTGACAGATACGCGTATTTCGACCTCAACTGTAAGGCCGTCTTCAGTATCGAGTACTAGACTCGGCTTAGTACACGACACTGAAGACGGCCTTACAGTTGAGGTCGAAATACGCGTATCTGTCAAAGGATACATACTCTAGTGGAATTAAATAGTACTAAATTCGGTATTCTACTAAACAGCTCGAAGATTTATTATCATTCATTCTAGAGTTTTTGTAAATATTCTTTATGGTTTTTGTTTTCAGGAAACCCTACAAAAATTCCTTCAGGAATTCATATGCTATTTTTTCCGTTATTCTTCCAGCCATTTTCATAGGAATTCCTCCAAGAAATCATCCAAGATTTCTCCCAGTACTGCTAGAATGGATTATTGCATGGAATCTCGTCGCAATTTCCAGGAATTTCTAAAAAAAAAATCGACCAGGGATCCCTCATGTAGCTGCTACTGTACGATGTCTAGGGATTCCTCCAGCATTTCATCTAGGAATTTAAAAGTCAAAACATTTCTTTGGTAATTTCTCGAATAAAACAAAGTTCATTTAAAATTACGCACCAGCAGAGATGGACAAAACAATTCAATTTTGAGAGCGATTTGTGATTGATTCACTCACAAAAGTGAATCGACTATACTGCCGTGAAACGCAAGTCAGTCCCATCTGCATTTTTGGCAAAATTGAGTTGAGCTCAGTGCAAGTGATTCTTCCTCCCGGTACAGGAATATCCCCAAAAATTGGTGAATTGTCCCAAAGACATTTCCAGTAAAATCATTCCCTGGATTGCATGAACGGAAGTATCCTGAAATTTCTTCGGAAATTCTTCAACGGCAATTATTTCAAGGGTTCTTTCAAGGATTCGATCGAACTCATTTTAAGATTTTCCCCATGATTTCGACTTCAGTTATTTCAGGAGGAATGGAGGGAGTGTTAGACATTTCTTCGAGAAATTTTGAAAAAAATACTGGATTGTTATCTCTCTGAAAATTCCTAGAAAAATCATTGGAGCAATTTCGATTTTTTTGGGGATTGTACTCAAGATTTCTCCACATCACTCCCAGAAAAAAGATTCATCTGATAATTTTTCCTGTAGTTGCTTTATCAACTCTTTCAGGAATGTTAGGATTGCCTTGTTAGGGGTATTCAGTTGTTCATTCTGTTTTTCGTTCGGATTCTACGCTAAAACAACTAGAACCCAAAGTTTCAAAACTTTCCGTGCCCTGGAACTATTTTTAAAATGTGTTTGAAATCACTTTTGACCTACCCCTCGGCAAATTTTACTCAGTGGCAAGTTTCGAAAAAGGGATGTGCCACCAAGCCAGCACATAAAGGACATGTGACTATTGAAACAATAATATACTTTCAATCATCATTAAGATTTTTGATTGAAGATAATGAGCCTTGTGTTCATCTATTGTTGAGGTCGTTGTTAACTTTTTATTTAGTAAACAAGAATATGTACTTCAGAGACCACATACCTGAAATACGAGACCAAAAAGAAACTGAACGGGAACCACGTTCCAAAATGAATACTTCAGAGAATTCAACCAGACATCTACCGAAGCGTCTTTCTAAAAGTTTCTGTGGGAATTCACGTGACGTTACGTCAAATATTACTACATTTGTTAAATGATTTTTTTTACAAATTTCATCAAAATGTTGTTCAGGTATTTGCTCGAAGCTGTAAATTCGAAGATTTCTTCAAGCGTTTATTGAGAAATTCCTTCATAAATTTTCAAAGAGTACCTCCAGGATTTTCGTTTGAGATATCATAAAGAGTTCAACCAGATTTTTTTCCAATGATAACCTCTGAAAATTTCCCAAAAAATCCTCAAAGAACTCTTGCATTTCTCCACAATTCTTGTCCAAGGAGTCGCTGAGATTTTTTTTTATTTAATTGGAGAAAATTCATTAAAACAAAACCGAGATATGTTTTTAAACGAAATCCTTAAGATATCACTGATGAAATACATCATAAATTGTTACACCCTGAATAAATTTTTAAATGAAGGATCCATGTAGAATTCAAGATAATTCAAAATAATTCAAGAGCTTTAAAGGAATTAGAAATTTCTGGAGAAATTGATGAGTATCCCCGGATGAACTGATTGTGAAATTCCTGGAAAAATCCTCAATAGATTTTGTAGCATAATCGAGCAATTCCTACGATTATCTATATGGTAATTCTAGAAGGGTTGGCCCTGATAACGACTGTGAGTATTAGTAAAAAATTGCCATTCATTTCTAGAATAACCTCTGCTATCTTGGATGAATTAATATAGGGATATTTTCTAGGTATCTCAGAGTAATAACTGGAGAAACCGGTACAGGAATTTCTGAAAGAATATTGGACTGCTGAAGGATTTTCTGGAGCAAATTTTGAAGGAATTTCAAGGCGAATTCGTAAAAGAATTGCTAAAAGAATTGTTATAAAATACCTTTGAAGATCCCCTGAGCAGTCTTTGTACGAATTCCTGAAGAAATTTCTGAATTGATCTCTAGAAGAATTGGTGAAGATTTTCCACGAAGAATCTATGAACCTATGGAATAGTCGCTTAGTAGCCTCTGGAGTCTCAACGTAAATCCATCAAGATTCATTGCAAAGCGAAAAATGGAAAAGGGGCTTCGGATACTGTTTGATGATAAACAGAATAATGTATTTTTGAATTTTTAATTTTTTTTCACATTTCCAATTAAGGTTCCCTTCAAACCTAAATTAATAATTGTATTTTAGTTATTTTTTAAACTCAATTTCAACCACTATGACCAATTTCCATCATGGTTCCGAGGCTCTATGCTAATAACCCGAGGCCCGGTGCGGACTACGCTACTGATTTCATCACTGGGCAAACGATCATTTGAATTTAAATTGATTGAACCTTTTTTCGTGATTTTTAATATCAAAAGCATTATATTGAAGCGCAATTAAGACCTAAAAACTTTTTTTTTATCAATAACTAACTCAATTAGATTATTTGGAGATAAAAAAGTAGCAGCTTTTGGTAGCTTGATCAAAAGAGCACATTTTTAACACAAATTTATTGCGCTTCAATGCATAATTTTGATTTTATAAATGATTAATGAAGATTTCAATCAGTCGACACGATGGTATTACAATTCATATAAAGACAGTTCGTCTTGTAGTAAAATTTGCTGAAGGGGGTACTCAATTTTTAACGTAGTATCAGAATATGTAAACAACCGGATTTTCCTAAACATGTCAATTACTCGTAAACGGCCTTTTCAGTCAGAAACCTATACCTACACTGCCCATAACTGCATATTTGTAACATTCGACAAAAGTAGGCATTGGGTAAATGGGATACCAAGTTTGCATTTTACTGCAGTATGAGAGGGAACTAAAATTTCAAAAAATCATTAAGAATTCAAAAGAGCTTGTTTGAGGCTGAAATTATGTACAACTCATACCGCATATTGGGTGAATAGTCAGAAAATAATTTTGTTAGAAATTTCGTTGCTACTACATTATGAGGCTCATGTATAATCTCAATGTGACTGTTATGCGATTACAATTGCCAATGTGACAAAACAACTTGGTATTTTTTTCGAATTTTCTAGAACAAACTCACAGATTTTAGTAAGTTGATCGAAAGTATTTATCATTTGATGACTCTCCCCGGTATTAACTCCAATTTGTCAAAAATGTCGAATGTGACTGTTATACAGTTATGGGCAGTACAGGGGATAGGCAAAATGATTGAGATAGGCAAAATTTTGCCCATTTTTGGATGAAATTGGATGCATCTGGAAGCAGTCGACGGCAAATTTGGTCCAGTTTTATGAACTTCCTTGGCTATGCATATTGGCCACTGGACACCGGAGATGTTCCGGATTTTCTGAGGTCATGTCCAAATGTCATTTTTTCTGTCGCTTGTATTTTTGTGCGGTGTAAAGTTAGATAAATGTTTGCAATTTTCCTACAAACTAGAACTAATAGGAAGTTGAATGCCACTGCACGCATTAAGATTGGTTGGAAATCTTCAGAAATATGACCATTTCCGTAAAACTGGTTCCGGAAAGCATGGTCAGTCATGTTTATATTTCCAATCATGTAAATTTTATCCGGAGCTATATCCAAGCGGACACCAACCTTAAAAATGATGTTTCCTGCAGCGTATTCAGAACCATTAGATGCACAGACCACTCTATAGAAGGTTCCAGGTACCCTGGGGGAAGTGGTCAATTAGGAACATATCCGGAACCATATCAATATGGGCATCAAACTTCATGATTTTCAAAGGTTATGCTTTCCGAAGCATTTCCAGCATCACCGGCTTCCATGACCACTTTATAGTAGGTTCCAGGTGCCCCGGGGGATGTGGCCAATTCGGAACATGTCCGTTCATCTGTTTAGAATCACATTCTACCATAAACAG
Source organism: Aedes aegypti (assembly GCF_002204515.2). Classification (NCBI taxonomy): domain Eukaryota; kingdom Metazoa; phylum Arthropoda; class Insecta; order Diptera; family Culicidae; genus Aedes; species Aedes aegypti. The sequence continues at coordinate 59,238,095 of NC_035108.1, read as the reverse complement.
TAAGATCCATGTGACTTGGAAAATGGCGAGCATTTTCAGAACCACAAGATGTAATAATCAATCTATAGTAGATTCCAGGGCACAGTGATTTTTTTTGCCGATTTTGTGATCGTAATAGAATAGCGTCTAAACCGTTGGTTTTAGCGAAAAAGTTTGTTCAGAGAAGTTTCTCGATTTGTTAAAACGCTTCTTTTGATACTAGCGGCCAGGTGATTAAATCACCTAAAAGTGAGATAAAAAAATATTTTTTTTATCTGTTGATCTGTTGATCTAGATAGACGGTCGGTGTCTTCAGAAAAGTTGTAGCACATGTTAATTCAAGACACTTTGTCGAAGACACCAAATTTCTATCTCTTATACATTACAAGATATGTTATTTTTTCTTAAAATGACCCTTAAAAATCAAAATTTTAGTATAACTTTTTTCTAACATTTTTGACATTTTTTGTGCCTTCTACAAAGTTGTTCAACTACAAAAACTACATGTTTTTGCTGAACATTGCAACTTGCTATCTCTTATGGTAAAATAGTTATTTTTAAATAATCGATTTTTATGGGGCTTTTTTGGACTAATTGCATTAGTTTGGACGCAGATTGACGCACTTGGCGATTTGCGATTTTGAAAGGGCTATTTTATGACTTTCTATTGACACTAAGAACTTTTGGCCAGAAGCGGTCTATTGATTGTTATGTTTTAACTAGTTAAGCCATAAAAATGCAGTTAATTGCGGTTTGAGGACTTTTTATCGTTTCCATTACGTTATTTCATATGATACATGTTGCATTTGATACGTTATGATAATTTTCATTATATTTTCATTTACTACCTCACCTATAGACTTCATTTAGCATGGAAATGTTTTTCTTTTTTCTTTTTGTTTAAGTCATACCGATTCACCCAACTTTTTACTGTCCATAGAGCGTTACGTAATTTGTGAACGATGCCATTTGTTTGTCACGCAACATTAATTTTTGTTGGTACCATGTAATGTTTAAACAAAACTGATCGTGAATAATATGCTTGCCGACATTTCAATAGTGAATGTATATTTCACTTATACTAATGCAGACAAAGTATTTGCAGATTTGAAATAAAACTGTATCAGTGAGCGCCGACTGCACATGACTCAGAACTTTAACTTCAGTGCCTGTTTTTGAATTCTGTTATAACTGTTAAAAACTCCGTGAATTCAGTGGGAACTATTGGAAAATGTCTGGTTTAACAAATACAACTATAAATTTTATTATAAATGAGTTGTACCATTCCTTATTATAATGATTTATCATTTTTATTTGTTTGTTTAATTTGTTTACCGGCAAAACAGACCGATGCTCGAAGTAGGAGGGAACGTGGAAAAGAAAGCAGTGAGGATTGTTTATCAGCCATGTTGTGTATCGCGAGATTTTGAAATGAGCAAGTATATTACGCTCTGTGACTAACAAATAATAGTTGCGTGACAAACAAATGGCATCGTTCACAAATTACGTAACGCTCTATGGACAGTAAAAAGTTGGTTGAAACGTTATGACTCAAACAAAAATAAAAAAGAAAAAACATTTCCATGCTAAATGAAGTCTGTAGGTGAGGTAGTAAATAAAAATATAATGAAAATTATCATAACGTATCAAATGCAACATGTATCATATGAAATAACGTAATGGAAACGATAAAAAGTCGTCAAACCGCAATTAACTGCATTTTTATGGCTTAACTAGTTAAAACATAACAATCAATAGACCGCTTCTGGCCAAAAGTTCTTAGTGTCAATAGAAAGTCATAAAATAGCCCTTTCAAAATCGCAAATCGCCAAGTGCGTCAATCTGCGTCCAAACTAATGCTATTAGGGCCGATTTCTTCACCTTCGCTTAAGCCGTAAACCACGTTTACCCATACGATTAAACCAGGTTTAAGGTCTAAGCGGTGGTGAAGAAACCGCTTATTAGTCCAAAAAAGCCCCATAAAAATCGATTATTTAAAAATAACTATTTTACCATAAGAGATAGCAAGTTGCAATGTTCAGCAAAAACATGTAGTTTTTGTAGTTGAACAACTTTGTAGAAGGCACAAAAAATGTCAAAAATGTTAGAAAAAAGTAATACTAAAATTTTCACGTGGTAAAGATGGACAAATTATGGGTGAAATTATGAAAAAAATCCACGTGCTCGGCTGGGATTTGAACCCAGGACTCTTGTATGCTAGACGAGCGCTTTACCAACTAAGCTACCGAGCCACTTGGTGACCCAATAACTGAGTTGGTTACAAGTTTAGAATTCAAATCCCTACAGACCACGCGGACCCCTTTCATAACCAATATCCATCCATCTCTTGTTCCTACACACGCGGAGCGAGCGAGTGCGATTTATTTAGTGTTGAAACTGTTTGCCTATCGTACCTACATCGCTTCCACAACAACTGTATTGTGGAAGAGTAAAGATGTAATTTATTAATGATGTAACCCATAATTTGTCCATCTTTACCACGCGTAATGAGTTAATTAATTTAATAACCATGCGGATTGGATTACCGAACAGCTCAATATAAGTGTCAGTTTATATTAGAGTGTACTGCCTCTCTGTAGTAGTCATGTCGTCACTTGAGTGAGAACGACACGTTGATAGCCTTCCCACATCTTTACTCTTCCACAATACAGTTGTTGTGGAAGCGATGTAGGTACGATAGGCAAACAGTTTCAACACTAAATAAATCGCACTCGCTCGCTCCGCGTGTGTAGGAACAAGAGATGGATGGATATTGGTTATGAAAGGGGTCCGCGTGGTCTGTAGGGATTTGAATTCTAAACTTGTAACCAACTCAGTTATTGGGTCACCAAGTGGCTCGGTAGCTTAGTTGGTAAAGCGCTCGTCTAGCATACAAGAGTCCTGGGTTCAAATCCCAGCCGAGCACGTGGATTTTTTTCATAATTTCACCCATAATTTGTCCATCTTTACCACGCGTAATGAGTTAATTAATTTAATAACCATGCGGATTGGATTACCGAACAGCTCAATATAAGTGTCAGTTTACTAAAATTTTGATTTTTAAGGGTCATGTTAAGAAAAAATTACATATCTTGTAATGTATAAGAGATAGAAATTTGGTGTCTTCGACAAAGTGTCTTGAATTAACATGTGCTACAACTTTGCTGAAGACACCGACCGTCTATCTTCAGCAGATAAAAAAAATATTTTTTTATCTCACTTTTAGGTGATTTAATCACCTGGCCGCTAGTATCAAAAAAAGCGCTTTTACAAATCAAAAAACTTCTCTGAACAAACTTTTTCGCTAAAACCAACGGTTTACACGCTATTCCATTACGATCACAAAATCGGCAAAAAAAAATCACTGTGCAGGGGCTCCTAGAGATGGGGCCAATTCGAAACATTGTATATCGCGAATATACAATGTAAGGCATAGGGGCCTTCCTTAGCCTAGTGTTCAGAGTCCGTGGCTACAAAGCAAAGCCATTCTGAAGGTGTCTGGCTTCGATTCCTGGTCTGTCCACGATCTTTTCGTAATGGAAATATTGTTGATTTCCCTGGGCATAGAGTATCATCGTACCTGCCACACGATATACGAATGCAATAAATGGAAACTTTGGCAAAGAAAGCTCTCTGTTAATAACTGTGGAAGTGCTCATTGAACACTAAGCTGAGAAGCAGGCTTCGTCGCAGTGAGGACGTAATGCCAAGAAGAAGAAGAACAATGGATCGCATCACCAATTAAAGATGACTATATATAACATATCCCATTAATTCTTCTTGGGATTGCGTCCTTACTGGGACAGAACCTGCTTCTCAGCTTGGTGTTCCTTAGAGTACTTTCACAGTTATTAACTGAGCGCCTGCTTTGACCCCATTCAGCATGGTTTTGTTTTATAGCCCCGGATCCTAACCACTCGGATAAGGAAGCCTCCAATAAATCAAAATGTTTTCATGATCATGATCATTCATGGGTCTCTTGTAACAATAGTTTTTTAACCAATGCGAAAAATGATCTTCAAATGCGTTGTTGACCTTCAAAATTTTGGCTGTTGATTGATTTTGTTCCGGTCATTCATGGAGTAGAAACTATTCAATGCCCACTGCTCTTCTTCTTGCGTGATCGAATTGCACAATTCGCAGCTCTCCAAATTCAACCAGCTGTCTTTCTCTTGAGGACTCGTCATACTTTTTACCATTTAGTGCAGGGGTTTTCAGCCATTTTGGCTCGCGGAGCACTTTTTGAAATTTAATCGTTGCGCGGAGCACCTGTTCTTCATCTCCGTTTTAAATCCGATCTTTTACACGCTTAAATCGACCATAAATTCCTACTAAAAACGTGAAGTGAGATTTACAGTCAGTGACAAAAGTTAGTTAGTAACTAAATGTTTTTTTTCTTAAATTTTATGAATTCATTACAATGCAGTCATATTCCAATGAGTTTCAGAGAGTTGTTCGAAGACAAAGTAAGTAACCGAGTTATTTTTTATTTACCTCACAAACGGTATTTTGTGAGTGGCTGGTGTGTTCTGTGTGTTTGCATAACTTTTAAAAGCGAATGACTTCACCGAACAAACCAATCGCTTACAACAAACCGTTTTTGAATTGAAATAAAAAAAAATCGCTCGATTAAATTTTTTTAGCTTCGCACAACCCTCTGAAACTCATTTAAAAATTACTGCATTGTAATGATTTCACTGCAACATTTCAGGTTATTTGTAGTTCGTCATCCAAATTTCAGCCAATTCAGAATACCAGAAGCTGAGATACAGAGCTCAAACTAAAGTACGAAAAAAACAACATTTGGTTACTGAGTATTGTTACTGACTGGTCAATTTTGCATGATTTTTCTAATAATTCAATATCTTAATGCTAATCTTAAAAGATTTGTTTAATTTAATTGATCAAGTTTTCTTTATGTCGGAATTAAACTGTGACAATTGGGCAATTGGGGTACACAAATTATGTCATGCATCAGAAAGTCACGTACTGCGTGACAAGCCTTACACAACTTTTGGAGGTCGCATACAAAAAGTGTAACTAGTGGGGCACGCGTAAAAAAAATGTGTACCATCCCTCAAAATTAGTGTGGCTTGTGGCTAAACTGCTATGGTTAGGAAATGTTCTGACTTATATGTTAAGTTCGAACAACCAAGCGAGCGAAATTTTTCTTTTTTTAAGTCTCTATGGATCGATGCATGAGTTCACTAATTTGACGTTTGAGCGGTGCGTAATTCACTCGTTGCCATGGTCACGTAAATAACACGGCACCGCTCAAACGTCAGAAAGTCAACTCGTGCATCGGTCCATTGATGAGCTAACCACAAGTTCAACACTTAAGGCGAAGTAGGCCGTTATTGAATTTTGTACTGGGCATCGATGATTGTGGCTAATTCGTGTCACGATTGTGATTTAATGAAAATAACTTTTGCACTGACATATCTGAAAGAGTATCAGCATGGTTTTTACATTTTACATTTCTGAATCGATATTATTTTTGATGACTGAGTTTTATCACTTAGAAATTGCGAGCTACGGAATCATCATGGCTGCCAGAATGAATGACGTATTACTTAGCCTTAAAGAAATATTGGTAAAACCCGTGAGATATTTATTCTTAACGGTTTTAAAATTTCGACTTTTATTAGAGTTACTTCAGCTCAATTTATTTTCGACGAGTTTCAAATATTATTCTTTCGGGAAAAATTGAATAAAGGAAAACCAAATTTCGTAGCCAAATATATTCCATATAAAATGTATGATCAAATATTCGCCGACTGAATACTCTATACCTTTCAATTACAAAATATCAACCCAAATTCTATGTATGGCTTGGTTTGACAAAATAAAAGCATTTTATAAGCAAAAATTGAGATATTTCAATGCATTGGTACACATTTTCAAAATTTTCGCGGAGCACCTCCGCGGAGCACGATCTGAAATCCGCTGATTTAGTGTAATCCCTAGTAACCAGGTTTCTATATGAACACATTTCCTGGGATATTCCTAGAAATGGAGTTCGAAGAGCATGGGTTATTTTAAGCGAGATTAGAGAGTGTAATTTGTAAGGTTCTGTTCAATTGTAACCGATGTTCACTTATGCACCAAAGTATAATATAGTGCATTCAATCTTGAGATTTACCACTCAAACGAAGTCCGCAATCGAGCGAATGAGATCGGATAATTCCATCACAGGCAACCGGCTTCCAATGATTGGACACGTGAACATTTACTCGTTGAATCAGCACTTCACACTTTCAGAAGTTCGTTAATCCGTCCAAAATAGTTCTGCATACTCAGCTTATTCCAAAGCAGATGTGATGAATATTGATTGTTTCACAGCTAGTCGCAACCGTGCCGAACTTGTGGAATCTAGTGACACTTATTAGGCACAAGTCCTCGACACGCGGAAAAGCAGAGGTGCTTTCACTGGCGAACACTATCACCGACTAGTGGGGCATCAGGTTTCCAGTTCCTAGCACCTACAAAGGCAGGGACAAAGGAAGGGATTGTTTTGGTTCTCGTTTTCGTTTTGATGCGCTGATTTTAATTCAATTAAAAGAGGCGGCATTCCTAGGTGCGATATATGCCTATGTCGTTGAATCCTCTAGCCAAAGCACTTGTGTCGAACCGCATTGATCTGTACTCGATTTCCGTACAGAGTATTTTGAACAGAACTATGTCGCGAACGTGGAGGTCAAAAGATCGATGTATTTTTATATAAGCAGTGCTAAGTAGTGATTTAACATATCATTATCGAACAATCTTAGGTGTAGCGAATGATAGTCGCGAAACCAGTTTGTTGCGGTAGGAACTTTAAGAAATAGTCCAAAGAATAATGTAATGGCAGTGTATCATAAGATGTTATTTTTACAAAATTGCTCTTGCATGCTTTACACTCCGTGTTACTATTGTTTGTTTTTTTTATACTTCTTTCTTGGGAAGTCTGATACACAAGGGTGTGATCCAGGATTTGTATAGGGGAGAGTCCTGTCTTTAAGGAATTTTTCTAGGAACCCTACGAGAATTTCTCAAGAATTTCCTACGCTGATTTGACTAGCCATTTTTATATGGGTTTCTTCATGAATTCATCCACCGTTTATCGCAGGAATCGCTCTGAAATTTTTTGAAATGTTTTAGGGTATTTCTTCAGCAGTAATGAAAAGTTGCAAACATGCCTGCTGAACCGGAACAAAAACAAAACAAAATGCTCGCGAGCATCAGAGTGCTAATTTGCTCGCATCTGTCGCGCGTAAACGAAGCAAAAGTGATTCGTGAACGTATTCAAAGCTGTTCAGAGTCAATAGCGCCTTTGGGAAAAAGGCTATTTCCCCTCTGAGATTTCTTGTTTTCAAGTGTTTTTGATTACAAACTGGTAGTTCACTATGTTTGCGAACTTTTTGCTATTTCTTTTGTTTTTTTTCCCGAGCAGGCGGGTACGAACTTACTCACACCAAGCCTGTTCGCGAGTCTGTCATGTCTTGTGTTGGTTTAGGCTCGTAAGGTGCTTGGTAATGCGAACATTTCCACCAATGTTCTTCAGCTTTTAATTCAGGAATTACTTCTGTAGTTCTTTCAAACAATTCCCAAGTGCAATATCCATGGATTGTGCAAATATTACATCAATTAATCCAGTTATTTCTCCGATTATAAGTTCACATCTAGGCGTTCAGAAAATCCTGCAGGATATTACCTAAGAGATTGCAAGTTTTATCAATAGTTACTTTAGCAGTCTTTACCCGTCTATTTAGAATATCCATAAAGCTTCCTCAGGAATCCAGCAGAGATTATCACAAGAGTTCATTGGGAATTTATACATAAGTTGATTACTTAGGTATTTTTTTAAATACATCTAATTTTTTCGGGGGTTTCTTCAAAAATATCTTGAATATCTTTAGACTATACCTAGAAAACTTCTCTGTAAAAAATCCTGGATAAACTCTTTGAGAACTTACTCTTTATCTTTAGGAATCTTACAAGGAGTCTATGGAGTAATTTCTTGAAGGTACCCTTAGAGACAATTTTAGAAGAAATCCTAAGAAATCAGTGGAGGCATCTTCTTTTTCCAAAATGGAACAGAGTGTGACAGATACATTCTGCCCTGAGAAAAAATCCTCAGCTTATTCTTGCTGAATATCTGGTTGAAAATTTAACATATTTTTTATACTAAATTTTTAATATGATATAGTCATTATTATTATGTGGTCTCCAATGTTTCCGTAGTGGCCATCAGGCCTGCTTGCATATAGTTAACAATTCTGTGAAACAATGGTTCTTAAAATAGATTTAATTCATTCTTGTCACGGTCAGCTTGTAAACATGTAAGGCATTATGTAGCTATACTTTTCGATTTTATTTGTACAACAAACATTGCATGAAGATTGTGATTTCTATAGACTTAAATATAACCTACCCTGCAAGTAACGGTCAACCGTAATTGAATTACGTTCGAGCTTCAACTTAAATCCACATGTGTACGCTTGCTTGTAGTCTCCTACACTGGTCGAACAGTATTCTTCGCTCTGCCATGTGACTAGCACATGACCTATCCAAAGAACTTCGTGAAGCGGAACCCAAAGGATTACTACAGAATAGAGCACCTCACATGCATGTAGTAATGCAATCGCCGGTGACACGTGCGTGGTTTCCTCGAGCGAATTTGATTTCTACGATTTGTTACTAAACATATGCTTTTGTTTCCTCTTTTCCAGCAGCGGCTGGATTCGGTAGCTTCTCATTCGGCGCTCAGGCCTCTACGCCGGCATTTGGCGCTGCGACGGCCACCGCCAATGCCCCAGCCCCGTCCCTTTTCGGTGGAGGTGCTGCTCAACCCGGTGCCGCCAACACGACCACCGTCACGGGAGGTTTTGGTGGATTTGGAACTCCGGCAGCCGGTGCCCCAGCAGCCAGCACAGCGGCCTTCGGCTTCGGAACCAACACGGCTGCAACGGCAACGCCGGCGTTTGGCTTTGGTGGAACAGCGACGTCCACAGCGGCGGCAGGAACGACCGCGACACCGTTCGGAGGATTCGGAACGACGGCCACCACGTCGGCGGCTGCACCCGCTTTTGGCGGTTTTGGAACGACAACGGCGACTACGAGTGGTAAGTACATTTTGCTTTGTAATTTCGGTTTAATAATTCCCAAATAGGATTACAGCTTAGTTTCTCATACAAATTGGTGGCAGTCAGACATTGCGAGCTTTTTCCGTGCATGAAATATGATTCTTCTCTAGCGTAACAACACTTATTTTACTTCCCTTATGCAGACGGAGCGATATTTTCCGCCAAGGTCAGAGCTGGTAGCAGGTCTCTTTCTAGGAGACTTGGTTAATTTCAATGCAAGTCTCTGAAAAATTTCTATTTTTAATAGAAGCTAGGGCAATTCGCCTAATGTTGAACGGCTAAAAACCTCGCCTATTGTTGAACAGCCCGTGTATTCCTTACGGCGTGTTCAACATTTAGCGAGTATTTTATTTTTTTACTTTCTATTTTAACCAAACTAATCTCTAAAGTCACTTTTTCCTTTTTTCTGCTTGCAATGAATTCTGGTGCAAAACTATGAACGCTTCAGAGCATCCCCCATCGACTATTACGAGACTATTCCACAGTTCTTTCGGAATTGGTTTTCAGATTCCTAAAGGAAACAAATCTTGAATTCTTAAATTTATTCAGTGATTTCTCCAAAGATCACTTATATAATACAGTAAACTTTCGTTCGTTGCACTAAATCTGTAGCCCACTTAGTGAAAGACTTTCACTAATCGGGCTGAGTTTCGAGCTGTCAAATAACATAGAACAAAAGAAAAACAGAGCTACCAACATTGATAAATTGCGTCTTATGTCAGAAAATGACGTTTGCCTTCGTTTTAGGTGGGCAATAGCCCAACTAACGGGAGCCCAATTAAAACGTAGCCCACTTAAAGATAGTGCAACGAACGAAATTCGACTGTACATTCCATGACATCTCCAAAGATCCCTCCAGAAATTCCTTTAGCGATTCCTGTATCAATACTTCCAGAATTTTTCAAGGGATGCTTAGAGGATTTCTCCAAAATTCACTCCAGAAAATCCTTGAGCATACCAACGCTACTTCCTCCAGTAAATTTCACGGAGTTTTCTCTGGTATTTTTTTTTTCTAATTCTTTCGCCGTTTTATCCAGTTGTTACTTCAGGAGATCTTCCAAAAATTTCTACAGGAGTGCTTCTACGAAAATCCACAAGTATCATAGGATATATAAAATCCCAGAGTTGTCTGTGTGTCAGTAAAGCTTTGAAATGTTTCATTGAGCACTACGGCATAGATTTTAAAGCACTAAAATGATCGAGAATACTCCCTAACATTTTTTCGCAGAATGTTCTGAAACTTTCGAAATATTTCTCATCAGAAGAAACACAACAAAAGCATCAAACTTTATTGTTGAAAATATTTGTTTAAGGTACCGTGGGGCAAGTGGGTAATGGAATTCGCATAGTTGAGATTCTTCAAATTCTAGAGACTTTAAATTGAAACAAATGAGGTCGTGTATATTTTTTAGGTTGACTCCCACCAAATATAAGCAGAATGCTGAAATTGATTTTTATGAAAAATTGAAGAAAAAAATACAGAAAATGTTTTTGAAAAATGTCTCCTTACTTTTCACTTGCCCCAAAAGTGGGGCAAGTGAAAAGTTTACCGTTTGGAACAATAAATTCAAAAACAAACAGTTATATTCACCATTTCTATTAGCTTTAACATATGTTAAGACTTCCCAATGAACAATAACATAAGTAACATGTAAACAAAGAAAATGTTATTCTTTTCACTTTAATTTTCTTCTCTTGAGTTATGAGTTAGTTGAAATGATTCGACAACATTATAACTGCAACATTTCCAATGTTAGTTCTTACATTATAGGACAGCAATTGCATTTCTGCTCTGTAGAATTTCCACCGTTCGTTATTTGTTTTTGAGAAAGTCGGATATAACGTCGGATAACTCTTCGGGAGAAATCAAACGGAATCCTTCAATAACGTATTTAGAATCTTTTTTATGTGGATAGACCTATACCCCATTTTATGTTTTGAACTAGCTTTACATAGACATTCCACGAGATTTCCGTGTGTTCTCTAATATTGCAACATTTCATTCAACGTCTTCCTTTCAATTGGCTGCCCGAAGTAGACATATTAATATTGTAATGTTTGGCAACATCTTTTAGAGAAGTTCCATGATTTCTAATAGCTTTTAACGCTTCAGTGAATTCATGAAACACTATTGTCAGCACGTTATGTTTTTCTATGATAATTGCGAACCATGTTTACTTATGGCTACTTAAAGAGAAAACACAAATTCAATCTCTAATGATAAACTTTTCACTTGCCCCACCTGATAAGAAAATTGACGGTGTTTAAATTTAGTTATTTTTAGGTCTACGTCGAATTAATTCTAAAACTTTTTTTATTGCAGTTTGAAACTGTCACAGAGGACAACTAAGAAGTGGTACAGGAAATTATTTTCCGCAACTTTTTTCCACTGAAAATATTAAAATATGATTGTACGCCGCCAACTTGTTACGGAGTAACAGTTGACAGGTTAACAATTTTTCGCTCTATTATGCAATAATGGCTGAAAAATCTCAGAAACTCTTACCTATCGTAATGTTCTCAATGGCCTCAAAGGTTTACGCATGAGTTTAAAACGTTAATTCACATATTCAGTAAAATATATCAATTGTTTTCACTTACCCCATTTACCCACTTACCCCGCGGTACCTTATTCGGTGTCAGAGGATAGAGGAGTTCTTAGAAAACGTGTTGTTCATGGTCACAATAAAATATTTTGCCAGGGTCACAGTTTTGGGGACATTTGCGTCTTAAGGGTTTGACACGCCTTTATTTTTTGTTAAAGTTCATTAAAAAATAAATACAAAGATCTATAACAGTTTTTTGAGGAAGAAATTTGTTCATTCGGCTAGAGACAACTAAGATCAATACTAGCTAATAGGTTTTAAGCAAAACAGAGCCGCTTATCACACTTACATGAAGGTTCAACCACAGCTCTCCAGAATGACCCATATTTTCTAAAATATGTTTAAGTCTCCAATGTTCCATGTATGAATCCATTCTATCATTTGATATGGGCGTATGCTGGAGACAAGAATCTCACCATATCTTTGATGTTTTAGAAGTTTATATCACAAAGATATTGACCTCGATGACGAGTTCTGTCTGATCTTTCGACCTTGACGCTTGCTCCTACGGGGGCCAGCGACGAGGGCAGGATCAAACATGTCGCGCGTCGGTCTAGTAAGTGAAAAAGTGGCGTGATCGGTTAGTTCTTTTTGATCCTTTGACCTTGACGCTTGCTGCTGGGCAGTGCGTCAAGAAAGCCAAGTTTTTTTTCCTTTTCGGGTCGCGCGCCTTTTTTTTTTCTGAGTGCTTTTATATAGCCGAGCAAACGAGTGAGGCTGAGAGTGGATTGTGGCTGCACAGTGAAGGATAAGGGATCAATTGGTGAGCTCGTTTCATGCTACTATTTCTAATCTATAAAATATGTATGACTGCACATTTAATCGTTACAATTGTGGGACGTAAATATGAATTTTCAACAAACTATGAATTGTTCGTCACTGTGAGTGTCGACACAAACTCTGATTCATGAATTATTTATGTTGCACATTTTTTTTCAGAACACCCCTTTTTACCTTTATTTTTGTAATTAAAAAAAAAAAAACTTTGAATGGTTCGACACTACAAGTATAGACTTGCGAAAAGTTCACTTTATTCAACAAATTTTGGATGGTTCGCCACTGTAAGTGTCGGCATAAGAATAAGAGTGTTCTATGATGTTCCAACCAATCAAGTTTTTTGTTTCTTTTCAAATAAGTAAAATATAATAACACATGATTTCGTCCTGACAGCTGTAGGAATGTTACATTTAGGTATTTGTTCAACAAACTTTGAATGGTTCGTCACTTCAAGTGTCGGCATAATTTTCCACTACATAGAAATTGTTCATATCAAATGAAAATATTATATTAACAAAAAAAACATGTATATATCTCACAAATCATTATTTATCATGGTCTTATCGCTTATCAAAGTGAATCCTGTGACCCAACGATCCTTCCCATTAACAAACATCCCTCCCAGTAACCTTTGTGGAGATGCAGAGGCAAACACGGTCTCCAAATAGCAAAGGTTACACACTAACATTCCTTCCCCCAATCCCACCTGACTGCAAGGACGTGGCCGGCGCCGTTATTGACCCTGTATAAATAGAGGCACTGAATTATGCACATTGAAGAAGATTATGGCCAATCCCAGCCAAACTTCTAGTTGATTCTTTGTGCATTTTCACTGACTTCGGTCAATCACGGAATAGCAACCATTGATATGTGTAGTCAGTCTAAGCTAAGCTAAGCTAAGCCAAAGATATTGACCTCGATGACTGCATGATAAAAATATAAGGTATGCTTTCAATTCCTCTCTACTAAGTTGAAAGTAACAGATAAAAATCATGTCCAAAGCGAAAAACTGAGTCTTAACAGATTCCACAATACAAATAATGAATAACATTTATGTTTCGTTTATATTTTCCATATCAATACTATCATAAAACATGATATGACGATTTTCGCATTTTTTTATGGGCCATACTGTAAATTATGTATAATAAGGCCATATCGAGTTTTGAACTCCCAAATTTCGTGGCTAGTCACGTTGGGTTAGCTAGTGGGGCAAGTGAAAAGTTTATCGTTTTGAGCAATAAATTCAAAAACTAACAGTTATATTCACGATTCCTAATATCTCGAGCAGATTTTTCAAAGGTTCCTACAGAAATTCTTCCAGGAAAACCTACTAAAGTTTAGTCCAAGGTTTTGGAAGAAAGTATTCTAATATTTTCTCCAGAAAATCCTTCAGACCAGAAATTCCTTTCTGGTAAATTTTTAAACCATTTCTACAGATATTTTCCTCACGAACTTTTCATTTTTTCCACTGAGTCCTTAAATAGGTAGTTACTTTTAGTATTCTTCCAGGAGATTTTCCAGGAATTCTTTATTCTTATTCATTGGAGCAGGAAGAAAGTTGTTTAGGCTCTTTCTCAAACGAGCATAAAAACTCATCTTCTTTTCCCCTGAATCTCATGCCATATGGGCTCTCCATCGATTTAATTTGCCTACATTATAAGGGGCGATCCATTAATTACGTAAGACAATTTTTGGAGTTTTTCAACCCTTCTTCCCCCCATGGTAAGATATTATGTATGAAAATTAAAAATAAATTGTATGGCGCGTAAGAAATCTCAAACCCCCCCTCCCCAAAAACCCTTACATAATTTATGAACAACCCCTAAGTAAGATAAAACCGAATGAATTGTGTAGAATTAAACATATCGTTTGTAGATTTTATGGGAATTCACTGAAAAAAGGGTTTATCATTATAAAATAATCAAAATATTCATGAATACCTGCGTACGTAATCCGGGGTAACAATGTTCATTTTTTGATTATTACTTAAATTTACAGATATATATTTTACAGATATTATAATTTTTATATTTTTAAAACAAGTACTGGCACCCGCTCGTAACTATATACTTTATTTTGTTCATCGAAAGATTTAAGCATGTTTAAATAAATGTTTTAAGTGATTTTTTCGATTAAGCTGATATGGAGTAACATTGATCACCCAAGTAAACAACGTTCGGTAATACAGGTCGGACTCGATTATACGGAGTATCGATTTTTTTTAAATCCGCATTATCGAATCCTCCGGATAATCCAGTGCTTCCCAAACTTTTTTAACTTTCGCCCCCTTGAGGCCGACATTTATCTAGAATCGCCCCCCTGTATGTGATTTTATTTAGGCGCTGTACACCATAAAAATGTATTCGAATCACATATCCGTATAATCATAATACAATAACTATTATGTAAATTTATTTTTTTTTTTCATAAACATCGATAACCCACAATTACTAAGAATGATTTACTGGATTGCTATTTTAACAATATCTTGCGTGTATTACAGGCTGATGACTTATTTTTTGATACAAGTTCGGCCCAGTTTCAACTAATTAAATGTAATGTATGCATAGGCGCCGATTTGTGACGAAGTTGGGGGGATGCTCTCCAAAATTAAACCAAATGGAATGTTTTCCGAGCAAACACACTTCTGTTGACATGGATGTGTTATATTTGGATGAACTGCATTATTTGCAATTGTGCGTATTTGGAAGGTTCAAATTCGGCGCCCCTCTGATATTTCTTTAAATCTGTTTTTAAAAAGAGTGTTCTTCGCCGTTATCAAACGGTTTTATCTTTGGAATTTTTGTCTGATAATTTTTTAAAAATTTGTTTCTAATATGATTTGTACCGTAAGAAATTATAAGAATGAGTGCAATCGAAACTTCAAAATGGATACTGTAGTTTTTTTTCGTCAAAAACTGGGTGCCAATTAAAGAAATATTAGCTTTCTAACCTCAAAGTTTCCATACAAAACAAAAAAATCCTTATTTAAAATATTGGGCCTTTTCAAAACTTTCTAAAAATTCTCAGATACATGTTTTGCATATCCAAAATATGTTGTGTGTTTTAATTGTTATCTGTGACTTATTATTCTGACCTTGTGAAAATCTCAAATACCGACCATTCTCAAAACTCATTATATTTAAAAAAAACTGAATGCATAAAACTAACATTTTGTGTCTGACAATCATCAAAGGACAACACTTGATCATAACTTTGAAATGACCATAAAAAAGATATAACGATCCAAGGTTTACTAGTTCTGGAGTTGAATAGATTCGGAATTGATTAACCTCCAGATGTGTGTCATCCAAAGTTTATAAGAAATTATTTTCAAATGCTCCCGTGTTATCTCTTTCGCCCCCTTTCTGGATTTTTCGCCCTCCAAATTCTGTTTTACAAACTTTTTCGCCCCCTTGAGCCTGAAAATCGCTCCCAGGGGGGCGTGATTCCCACTTTGGGAATCACTGGGATAATCGAATAACAAAAAGAAAAATTAAAATCTTCGATGGAAGAACCTAAATATTATCTATTTTTGTTGTTTTATTTATATGATGCAGTGACGCAGCCAGAAATTATTTCTAGGAATATTAGGAGTCTTGAGAAGAAAATTTTTGAACGGCATACACAAAAAACTATTTTTCAAACTTCCCTTTTCTTACCTAACGTTCAAAATTGCTAAAGCATTCATATTGTATATTGAAATACTAAGTTATTCCAAATTTCCAAACTGAAAAACAAGAATATCAAAAAACATATTCCGGATAATCGAGTCTAAATTTCCGGATAATCGAATCCCGGATAATCGAGTCACCGGATAATCGAGTTTCCGGATAATCGAGTCCGACCTGTAATGAGAATAACGTTACTTACTAAAATCATGACCCCTGAAGCTAAATATGAAGACAAAACTCTTGCAAGTCATTTACTTTTTGAATTATTTTAAAATTAAAAACACTAACACTAATTGAGCTTTTGTAGAACAATATTTTTTTTATTTGTTTAACGTAGTGTATGAAGTAAATATATTTTCCGATAGAATAACCTTTTCATCTTACTTAATGTTATATAAATTTTGTTTAATACAAATCATCGAAATTCTAGACGTCACTTCAAAATGTTATTTTGTGCAATATTTTGATCAGAATGCATTATAAACTTTGTTGTATTTGTATTAGGACTTAATATTTTTTAAATGTTTTTTTTTAGTTTCTTCAACACTTGATGAAATTATGAAGATTTGTTTAAAGAAAGTTTCGAAAAGATAAACCGAAAACAGATATCCCTTTCGGGACGGACCATATTTGAGTGATTATTTCAAAATTCACCTTATAAACTCATCATCTCGTAGAACAAAACTTTCTTTATTTTGGCTATTCTATCAATCCATGAAATTTTTAGGGTCAAATTAAGACCAGCACACTTGTGCTGGTCTGTCCCCAAGGCGGTCAATGTTCGAAAAAAAAAAAATATTTTTTTACAAAAATTGTTCCAGTTATGCCTTTTTAAAAAAAACTTTGGACCCGTATTTTTTTATTTCGTCATTACGGTACTCTTTTGTGGAATAGGGTGACCCAAAAATTTAGAAATAATTTTGTATTTTTTTTAATGCACATTAAAATAAAAACAAAATAATATACTTCAATTTACATGATATTTTTGGGGCCGCGGCTACAAATCAAAGCCATGCTGAAGGTGTCTGGGTTCGATTCCAGATCGGTCCTGGATCTTTTCGTAATGCAAATTTCCTTGACTTCCCTGGGCATAGAGTACCATCGTACCTGCCACACGATGTACGAATGCAAAAATGGCAACTTTGGCAAAAAAGCTCTCAGTTAATAACTGTGGAAGTGCTCATAAGAACACTAAGCTGAGAAGCAGGCTCTGTCCCATTGAGGTTGCAATGCCAAGAGAAGAAGTTTTATGATTTTTTTATAATTGGATCTCAAACAATGTACGAGAGATAATAATACTTCATATTCTCTCAAAGATTCAAAGCACCGTCACCTAATGACATTTATCGCTATAATTCAAGATATATACGTATATTGCTACAATTATACGTCATAGAAAAATAGGTAAACATATGTGTGTGAATACTTGAAAACTAATTGTCTCAACCAAACCATTTGCTATGGTTTTGCTATGTTTGTTTATACGTTTAAAAATTATGTATGATTTTTTTCTCAAAAATAATTTATGGAATAAAAATCAAAATTGAAAAGAATAATAAACATCAGAAGGTTTAGTGGAATACTTATAAATAAGTGCAAACCGAATTTAGTACTTTACTATTTAATTCCACTCCACTAGAGTTTGTATCCTTTGACAGATACGCGTAATTCTACCTCCACTATAAGGCCGTTATCAGAGTCATGAACTAGACTCGAAGAGTAAGTTAATTTTTCAGAGACCCTCTCCAACCTTTTTCACTCATTTTACCTAACATACACACTGTATCGTATTGTATATCACTTTTGAAATCACATAACCCTCCTTCAAATGATACTTAAACGATGTGTTTGTAAAGGTTGGTAACATGGAACTGATTAATTTTCAATAACTTGAATCATTCATTTTATTCCTAGAATTTAAATGGAAACGTCAAAACATTCAGTCTTCGTAAGCAGCTTCCCCAAAATTTCATGTAAATTTACGTTATATGTGCCCGACAGCTTGGACGTTATTTATCAAGAATGACGCCTTTTCAAGTGCAAATAATTACCATAAATTTTTTCTTCTTCTTTCTGACGTTACAGAAGCCTGCTTCACAACTTCTCATGAGCACTTTCACAGTTATTAACTGACAGCTCTCTTTGTCAATCGACCAATTTTGCATGTGTATATCATGTGACAAGTACGATTATACTCTACGCTCAGGGAAGTCTAAAAGATCCTCGACCGACTGGACTCTAACCTACGACCCACAGCAAGGTCTTGCTGAATATCTGCACGTTTACCGTTATGGCTATCTGGCCCCCAATATCATAATAACTTTATTTTATTTTTTACATCGAGTATTTTGCTTAAAGTTGAATTTTTGTAATTATAATATTAGTTTTTAGTAGTTTGTAGGACTGAATTTGCTTTTTGAAATTGTTACATATATTCCAGATATTTGAAGAATTGGCTTGTTTAGGGATATCCAGTTTTTTACATATTCTGAATCTACGTTAAAAATAGAACTAAAATCCAAAGTTTCACAATTTTCCGAGATCTGGAAGTATTTTTTGGGAAATTAGTATGGAAATCACTTTTGAATCACCCCTCAGAAAATTTTACTTCGGGGCGAGCTGTCGTTATGTAAAATGAAACGTCATTGAGTCGACGGATTGAAATCTTTTTTAATCATTTGTAATATCAAAATTAAGATATTGAAGCGCAATCAAATCGTGTTATACTTAGAAAAATGTGCTCTTTCCATCAAGCTACTCAAAAATGTGATTTTTTCATCACTAAACAACCCAATTACATAAAACAATCAATTTTTTTTCGAAAGTATTCACATATTTGGAAACTATCAGATTTGAAAATAAAAACACTGGCAATGCTTCTAATAAGACAGTCTGTGGTCAGCAGGCTTTTTGGTGTGCCATGAGTTTTAAAAGTTTCGCAATCGGTGTGACCGTTAGATTACAAAGTAAAATGTAATGCTCTGAGGGACGATTCAAATATGACGTCCATTGTTTTTCGGGATCACTTTGGATCTTTTTCCAATACCTAATACATGAACTGTCACACCTTCATTGACCAAACCACCTTATTGATGAACGTCATTTTTGAATGACCTCTGACCATATTCGTAAGTTTTGTTTTCCCTTTCGGTTCGGTTGCATGAGCATTTTTAGCTGTCAACCCTACCGTGGAAAGTTTCCCGATATGCATTATATACGATTATGACCTTTGAAGAGGGCATCACACGAATCGATGGACTAGCATGCAACACAAAATGGCACACGCAGTGAACTGGACTATCGAAATTCGTACATTTTGCCTTATGAAAGGTGGAACGATTATTGCAATGCGAGCGCTTTATATACCGTTCCAGCATCACTCCAAATCAAGGCGTCGATAGGCGCGTGGTATACGCACAGGCCTTTCGATCGCAAGGTTCTTCGTTCGATTCCAGGTTGCCGCGAAAACATTTTTTGTTTTCAAATTTTGGTTTCATAAGGCAAATTTATGAATTTCAACCCGATTCCTAGTGGCGAATTTTCATAAGGGGTTCTTATGTATTTCGATAGTCCATTTGCTTGAGTGCACAGTCGTAATACGTTCCTGACAAAAAAAAAAAAAAAAAATCCGGGCTGAAGCGGGAATTGAGCCTGCACTTCTTTGATCGATGCAGCTAGTTACTTTGCAACACTACACGCACGGCAATGAAGTCCAGATTTTAATTTTTAATATATCAGTCTCGAAATTCAAGATATGGACAATATATTTTTAAGGTAAAAGAAACGGAACGATATTTTTTATATGAGCGGATAATCCAGACTCATGAGCTTCAAACCTTGCTTAAAAGTCTAGTTGAGTATTTCATAGCACTGCAAAAGTTCAAAGTTTCCCAGTTTAAAACGCATTTCGTAGATCAACATAATAAACAACATTTTTGCAAGTAATACCAGCATGGGCTGCATACATCAATAGTACGACTCTGCAGTTCAGAAGCAAATAGCAAGTAAAGCTTTTAAGCTCCAGTTGTCCAACTTCATAAATATTATGGCAGATATTGAGCCAGCATGCATTGTAGAACACCATCGTTGATTATCGATTCAACATGGAATTGACAGAATATCAAAGCAAGGGGACATTCAAATATTACGTGCATTGTTTTCAAGAATATATAAATCCTTCCTATGCTCACTAACACGCTTTTTCTCAAGCCCCAAGTATATGCACTGTCACACTTTCGTACACCCCCACTCCCCTAAATAATTGACGTAATTTTTGAACGTTCCCAAAAAAATTTACTGTTTCTAAAACTTTGCTATAGAAGATTTACGGCAATAAATGTGATTCCCAATATATTTCAAATATGGACTTACAGAAAAAAAATTGTTTTAAACCAAAGCTATGGGTTTCTGTTACATAGTTTTTGTACGGTACATTATTTTTATGATTCGTATGTAATCACTCATTCATGTTTTAATGCAATATAATGCACTATTGCGGACATCAGAACCAGATTCAGCCACTTAACTTGATCAAAATATTGAAAATGAAAATTGGTACTCCACAACGAACATCGACCGGGTAAGTGCCGGCACCAGCACAATTGTGCTGGTCCCACTTTGTCCCTCCAGAAATCTTTGCTGTTTGAATTAATTCAAATTTGGTCTTCACCATAACAAAGAATGACTCTTTCACTCTCGATTCGTATCTGTGCATACCTAGAAAAAACGAATAGTTGAAAAGTTGCGACAGATAAAACTTTTTAATTCTTACGGTGTTTGTTTACATTTTGTTTACCCTGAGCTGGAGTTTTCTAAACACGATGTAAACAAAAGCTTTTGTGCTTAATTACAAGTGTCAATGATAATTCAGTAATCGAAATTAAAAAAGTTTAGTAAAATCAATGATTTATTGGCTCAAAGAATCATTCAATGTCATGGGTGCCGAACAGCACAATTGTGCTGGTTCGTCCCGAAAGGGATATACCGTTTTGAATATTTGAGATTACTTTTTGATACACTCCTTATAGGAAATGTTTAAGGATTTCCTCTAGAAGTACTCCTGTTTTTTCAGTAATTCTCCCAATAATGTCTAGAAAACATTTCTTAGCAGTTCCCTGAATGATTTTTTTTAGAAAAAAAATCCGTTTGAATTACTTGGTTGAGGAAATTTTTTGAGAAATTTCGTGAGAATGAGCTTTTTTCAAAAATTATGGAGGAATTATTAGGGGAATAGTAGATATGTACTGGTTAAAAAGTCCTGAACGTAAATTTTTGAGGAAACCCGTTGATGAATTCCGAGATGACCGCATCAAATATAACTTCCGGGGCAATTATGTCCGGGATATTACAGCGCATTTTAACAAAAATTTGTCCAACGCCTAAGATCTGCCATGTTATGTAAAAAAAGAAAGCACATGGTATTTTATGACGTATTATATGGTTCCGGATTATTGCACTACTCTATCTTTCTTTTCAAATTATGCCAGGCGACTGTATGCTGTATTATGCCAATCGGGTCTGGGTATATATGATCCTCAGCTACTATTAGTCCTGTTTTTAATTTCTTTAAATAACATGAAGGCTTTTCAAACTCTAAATAAATGGATGACTATTTAAAAAAAAAACATGTAGCACTTTGTATCATTCTTTGTTTAGTAATTTAATTTCTATGTTTGAATAATAAGTTTCCCTTGAAAATCTACGTTTAAGGGAGAGGACCATTGGAACATTGTGTCCAGGGTAATCTAGACAAAATTTCAACCCTCTAGAAACCTGGACCGCAAGACACTTACCACAAAACAGAGATAGCTTCTATACCATTAATTGGAACTATAGAGTGTGCTTCGAGGGTTCTTGTTTCGAAATGTATAATCAGTACACTAAGCGTTTGGTCTTGGAATAATCCATGAATTGTTTTAACGATTCTTCAGAAATCTCCTGTTAGTCCTCCTTGGATATTTCAGTAATTTGTCAAGAAATACCTCCAGTTTCCAGAAATGCTCTCGATAATTTATCCATTAACATCTACAATCTACAGAAATTCAGTAGGAATGATGTCACTTTTTGTCGAATGGGTAGGAATTTTTTCGCCTTACATAATAATATTCCCGATTCCCTTTTTCAGCACCTGCTTTTGGCGGTTTCGGAGCATTCGGCACCACTACCACCAGTTCGGCACCATCTCTTTTCGGACAAACCAGTTCTACCACAACGGGATTCGGAGGTTTCGGGACTTCCTTTGGAGCCGGTGGTGGATTTGGCCAACAGCAGCCCCAGCAGCAAGCAGGACTGGGATTCGGTCAAACATTCCAGCCTCAGCAACAGCAGCAGCAACCAGCAGCCCTCACCCAGGAGGAAGCTTTTGCGCAGTCCATTTTCAATGTGTCTATTTTTGGGGATGAACGAGATACGGTCATTGCCAAGTGGAATTATCTCCAATCGATGCTGGGAACAGGAAAAGCTTTCTATTCGCAGAATAGTGCCCCTGTTGAGATAACTCCCAGTAACTATTTGTGCCGCTTCAAAACCATGGGCTATACGAAGCTACCGGGGAAGGAGAACAAGGTCGGATTGGTGGGGCTCACGACCAACAAAACTGCTGGACAAATGAAGGACCAACAGCAACAGTTCATCACCAGCTTGAACCAGATCTTCGGAAACAAACCCAATATTGCCATCACAGTCGAGAGCGTTAAAATGGTCGGAGACAACAAATCGCAGATTGTAATCTACGTTGAGGAAAAGTCGCCCACCTCAAATGAAACGAAACGCATCCTGGCCACGGAAGTGGCCAGTTATCTCAACCAACCGGCCCCAAAACAGCAACTTACAACCCTAGGCGTAGAAACGGTGGTAGCTTTGGTGCTCCCAGAGGAAGACCAACTGAAAGAATATCTGGAGAACCCCCCGAAAGGCATCGACCCCCGCATGTGGCAACAGGCCAAGATCGACAACCCCGACCCAAAACGGTTCATACCGGTGCCGATGATTGGCTTCCAGGAGCTCAAGTGGCGCATCAAGTGTCAGGAAGGCGAAACCGACATCCACGTGTCCTATCTGGATAAAGTGGAGAAGGAAATCGAACAGCTGAAACAGCGCCACACAAACACCACCGCCAAAATCATGGAACACCGTAGGAAGTTTGCCGAGCTGAGTCACCGGATTCTGAAGATCATCGTCAAGCAGGAGAGCACGCGGAAGATGGGCTTCGCTCTGCTTCCGGAGGAGGAACTGATCCGGAGTAAGTTGGAGAACATGCACGCGCTGGTTTCGACGCCGACGCAGTTCAAGGGTAAGCTCAGCGAGCTGCTGTCGCAGATGCGGATGCAGCGGAACCAGTGGGCTCATGCAGGTGGGATCAATGACTACACGTTAGACAAAGGTAAGTTCGACGTAACTAACTTGAGAATTTCACAAGTTGATTTTTGCCTTATAGAAAAGGCCATTCGACGTACAAAGAATCTTCCAGACGTTTAATTTGAAAAATATTTTGTTTTCGCAGAATCATCGGAGGAGATGAAGAGCTTCTTGACAATGCAGCAGAAGGCTATGGCATTCCTGGTGGAAACGGTGAACAAAGACCTCAAGGACCTCAAGGTGATTTCGGATGGAATGTCACGACTGATACAAGGCTAGAAGATTTAGGTTTTCCTGAAATCATGAGGTAAGTTACACACTCGATCTATGTTGCTGCTACATGAATACAGAGATGCCTAATTCTAATTGAGAACTGGAAATCAGGATGTTAACGTGAAAATACATCGAAGCCAAACCTCGAATTTTCAAGAGCACAAATCTAGAGAACCAGACAACCGTTTGCTTGATCATGTTTGCTGAAAATGCTACTCACTGGTCACTCGCTGGTGGTGACCAATCGATTAGATTTTCAGCACGAACGGTTGTCAGGTTCTCTAGATTTGTGCTCTTGAAAATTTGAAGTTTGGCTTCGATGCATCTTCACCTTAAATTGATGCGTAGAAAGAATGAGAAATTTAGCCCAGAATGATGTTACTATACGGGTGGCTGTCCACGATCGGGTGACCAGGCATCGTGTACCGGGGTGAGATGTAGTAGGTGGTCCGTTCCATGGCAACGAAGCGGTTCTGGGGCCAACCGTACATACCTGGAATGTATTTGAGATCATGATGAGTGTTAACTGTGAATTGGGTCCTAAAATTTGTAATGAAATCTTGTTTTTATTTAATAACACGAAAAAGCATGTTACTGTAATTACTTTAGCAATTTTTCCCGCTCAAATAATGGCTATATCATGTTTGAACTTTAATTTAAAAATTTGGTCCATAAATGAACCTTGACACTTTTGATCATGTTTGACGTTCGCTTAGTCGACAAAAACACCACAGGGGTTTTAGTTCGACCACTGGGGTTGTTCCTATCTGACATTTCGTAAGGGACACGGAAAACAAAATACACCCAAAATTTGAGTTTAAGCCAAAGGATGTGACAAAATCTAATAACAATGTTTTTGCGCTTAAACCAACGGAAAAAATTAAAAAATTGAGTAAACATGTGTTTTTGGCCTAAACTTAAGCGTTTGGCACTAAAATTGGGACAGGGCTTTAGGACCCAATTGTACCACTTATGAACTTTTGAGACTTGCCCGTCTAAGCATTGCTAAGAGCATTCTTTAAAATGAGTCTTTCCTAAAGCAGGAATTATCAATATGTTTGGTTCGCGGGGCGGTATCAAATCGTTGCCTAGGCTGAAGTAATTATACAGAAGTAAGGTGTTCACTTGTCCCGAAAAATCTCGAAAACTTTGAATTATTCAAGAAGAATATCGAGCACTGACATGAAAAGTTCGACACCGATTTTTTGATCGCGTGAACATGTCGAACCAATTAAACGATTTTTTTTTTATAATTACGAAAATATAGGTCAAATGTAAGTTATGTGTTTTTGATATTATGTGAAGCCAGAACAAGGCTTTTCGCCAATACCGTCGTTGGGGGTGACAATGGGTCAAAAAGGGATACGTGCGATTTATTTTTTGAATTACTATCGCAATTTAACTCCAATAAACTTTAAATTTGTGTGTATGTACTTTGATGGTACATTAACAACTGTTCAAAAAATTAAAGACAAATATTTATTCACAGCGGCACCTCAAGTGAATGAAAAATGACCCAATCTCACCCCATAGAGGGGGTGACATTGGGTCACTGTAATTGAAATAACTTGTTTTCGAGAATATGATTTCAAAACCATTCACAAGTGAAAAATCTTGACAAAAAACGATGCAAACAAGACAAAAAGATATCTAAGATGTTTTACAAGTATGATAAACCCATTTAAAAGAAAAATTATACTGAAAATTGAAGAGCTATGAGAAAACATATGTAAACCCAACACTTATCGTCAAGTTTACATAAATTTTCTTGGTTTTTCCCTCAAATTGTCGTCAAAGTCTCATCCCCATTGCTATAAAGCCCATTTAGTTTCCCCAAAGGTGTACTGAAACAGTGATTATTTTAAACCTTCGCAAATAGTTAAATTTCGGTGCGACATTCCACGATCAATAAATTTCAGGCAGAAGTTGACGTCATAATCCCAGTATTTCAGCGATCCAACTCATTTGTACTTCCGTGAGATATTTCTATAATATGAAAACACTGATAAATAATCAAATTTAGAAAAAAAACACCCTTTTGATAAAAATTTACGATGTTGCCGCGCAGTTGCTGGTTTGAGAAGTTGTCAAAATGCGTTGTATTGTTATTCAATGCACGGAATACTTAAGTAGACTTGTTTGATGTTTCAGAGATGCTGTATTTAGAAAGAATAAACACATCTTAATGAAAAAAGAGAACACCCGGCACCGTAAAATATCAAAAAAGTGGACTTGGAATTTCATTTACTATCGTTCTTGCTTGACCCAATCTCACCCCCATTTTTAATTTTTTGGACATCGTACCGAAAAAAATGATATTTTTGTGGGAAAATCAAACAGATTCCGGAAAATACCTGTGATGTGTAATGAAAAGACTTTAAACATTCTACTAATACAACGATAGAAGCTAGAGTACATGCGTGATACTTTATACAGGAGGATTTAATGTTGTAAATTTTATCTAGTTTCAACATGCAAGTTTATTGATGTAGTACACAAAAACTACTCTTTCTAAAAATGTATATTGTGATGAATTATGTGTAATAATATGTTCCCTAACATATGAATTATTAATTTTAGTAATATCAGCGTTATTAGCTGAAATATTTCGCAAAACATATTTTTCCGTTTTGACCCAATCTCACCCCCTAGACCTATTGTCACCCCCATCGACGGTACTAATGATGCGCAAACCACTCATATGTTGTCGCGAATGAAAAAAAAATTACTTCTTAAAAAAAGCATGAAACGAGCTCACCAAATTGATTCTCTAACATCGAGCAGCCACAAGTACTGCTGAAAATGCTTTTTCATTCAGCGTAGATTCAACGCAACATCAAGAAATTTATGTTACGTCAATGCTTCAAAAGTATCCTTTATGAGTTCTACCAAAGATGATATCCAAATTATACTCACCCGAACTCAAAACTGGAACCTTAGGAATATAGTTCGCACTCTTATCACTAGCTGCGTCATCTTTACCCGCTTCCTGTTCCTCTTCTTCCTCCTCGTCATCGGTCTTCTCATACGTACTCTTCGGTTTCTGTAGACACTTGAGCGCATGCAGGTTGCAAACCTTTTTCCTCCCACACCGACAGGTATCCAACAGGGTTTTGAACATCTGCTTCGACACAAAGTACGACTCGCCGTGTCCGTTGTACTCGTGTAGATTGACTTTTTGGTTCTTCTGCTGCTGCAGCTCCTTCAGCCGTTGGTTGTTTTTCTTGAGGTCAAAGTACTCCGTCGATTCCGGTTCCGTTATGAAGCCCCACTTTTTCTGGTACTCCCGGCGGACCTTACTCTCCAGCTCGATTTGCTCGCGTCTGTTCGAAAGAATGAGGACATTCATGGGAATTGGATAAGCTGCAATAGCATATACTACAGGGCTGGTAGCAGGTCTCTTTTTAGAGGCTTGGTCACTTTTTACTGCAAGTCTCTGAAAAATCTATTTTTTTAATGGCAGACATTTAAAGTTTATTTTTTAACCAATATGGTCTTTGAAGCCTCCTTTTTCCTTTCTATTCTTGCATAGAATCCTGGTGCAAAATTCTTCATTGACTCTTTTGACTATTTCACACGTTCTTCAAAAATTTCTTCTCACATTACTCGAGAAAAAGATTTAGAAATTCTTCTACCGTGACATGGTCGATTACCGCGAGGTTAAAAAAATCATGTTTCAATCGATCAGGTAAAAATAACGTATGATTATTTTCAAGTATTTCATTGTTTATATAGTACCGTGTGCGCACCTAACTTTGCTCAGCTCCAAACTTTGCGCATTTTTAAGAAGCATGAAAAAATGATAATGGATCATTGATTTTTTAACAATTCAGTTTCAGCAACATGTTCGTTTATGTGAAATAAGTATTTGACATACATTTGTTTATTAAAGAACCCTCGTTAATGTTAGTAAATAAACAAAAAACCTTATAAAACGTCAACTTTTACACCGTCTTAGCACAAGCGCTAAGGAGTGGCTCTGCCAAAAATGAACATTTCAATACAGAGTCAGAATTAGGGCGAATGTGAACACTAATACATTGTCAGTAAAATCGGTTTGAAGTTCAGCGGATATAATTTCAATTCTACATTACGTTTCCGATCGATTTAATCGCATGATGCATTTTTGTATGATCCATTACAATATTACTTTTGTAACAAACCATTTGATTTATTTTCATATTATGAACAACATGTTAAAATAAATAAAAAAGCATCATGCGCCATCCATCAAAATTGAGGGTTGTTGCGCCCCTCGGTTTTTCGTCTCCTTCAGTTTGACAGCAGCGATTGCGCTTTTCTACCTCATCCTTCTGGTTTGACTATCATCAGCTTCGCCGTTTTGCTACGCTCTTTCACACGAACCTTCTTCACTATCGACCTTCTGCACACTCAGTTTTAAATGCGCCCTGCTGCCACACTCAATCGCAAATGCGCCCGGTTACCGCAAGGGGGAAAGGTGGGCGAAATTGACATCAGAGTTCGTATCGAAAGAGAATATCAAATGCGCCTTTATGTTTTTCTCACTTATTTCTTGAAAAACGTTATTTTTAAGAAACAGTTGTGCAGTATATTATTGTAGTTTGGTGAATAAAACTCAATTTGTTTACATTTGTCAGTTAGGCCGTTGTTCTGGTACTGTATTGATTTTTCTGAACAAAACTGTGTTGTGGAAAGTATATTTGAGGTGTTTTTGCAAAAAAAAAAGGTAATATTCTAGTAATTCTATTAATTTTCCATATAATATGTCGAATTTTTATTTGAAAAAAGCGATGCGCAATGTTAGGACCCATTTTTTACAAAAGGGTCTTAAATTTTGCGCACTTCTAGCAATTTGGAATGGCATGTGAATACATGTACGTCCTTGCAAATGACAAAAGCTGTCGATCTTATCAGGAATGGTCAGTCAATCCATAAGGCAGTGGCTACATGTAATATTCATACCTTTTGTATGAAGCTGAAGGCAAGGTGTGCATTGAAAAATCTCGGAAAACTCATTGTATTAACGCAGGAGGACTTTTACTGTAAACTTGGATAATTGATAGCGCAATGGTTGGCTTCCCAGTTGATGGACAATGATTCAAGCTCCAGTTGCCTAGCAAAAAGCGTTCAATTATGGAATATCCGTACTGGCGGCAATTCAAAAAAATAAATAAACACCAGAGATCGATACATCTCCCGAACTTATCGATGCTTTCCATGGATTCAGTGGGAAGTAAGGGTCTGTCCATTAAGGGACAGCCCCTAAGCAACCTGAAGCTTAAAATACTAATAGACAAACGAGAAAACTCTCAAGCGCAGCTCGCCTGAGCTTCAGTTGAGGCACATCACTGCTATAGACTCGTCAAGTTCATCTGGAAATCCTCCACTTTCAGCTGACGATGTGTACAACAGAGAAGATTTTGTTTAAAATGCTTCCGAATTGTGCGAAATCGAATCGGTCACGGCCATCAACAGTGGATACGAGCATCTAATTTCTTAGTTATTCACTTATATAATATATAATATAATTTTATAGTTATTCAAAGCGATGGAACAAAATAAAAAAAAAACAAGAAAATAAAAAATAAGTTTAATAATTAAAAAAAAAACAAGAGAATAAATTGTATAAAGCAACGTACGTAAACAAATAAGCATAAGCTGTCAACTATATTGTTCAAATTGTTATCTTGTGAGTATATAATAAAAAATAAGAACATAGTAACTCACTACTCGCTTTCACTCTGTTTGGGGTGGTTGAATAAATTAAATTGAAATTTACGAAAAAAAAACTCCTGATGAAACTCATATTAGTTATACCCTTTTTGTTCAATGCAAAACCAGTAAAAAAGTAAAATTATTATAAGCAAACGAGCATTTGAAAGTATGCGCAAAGTTAGGCACATCATGCGCAAAGTTTGGAACAATTCAGATTTTGTGCGCAATGTTAGGCACAAGGATGTGAATCACCTTTTGCATTTTTTAATTTTTTATGGATTATTTTTATTTTTTTACATTATGTGTTAAAAGCCTATCGTTGGCAAAGGTTTGAATGAAAAAATACAAATTTTAGCCTTATTAGAAGCGTAAACAGGATGACAATTCCTTAACTGCGCAAAGTTTGGTGGGTACACGGTAGACCGTTTTACATACTTTGCATAAAAAATATGATTTGAACCATTTTGAAAATTTTAGCCATAGTGTTAGCATCAAGTACCGTTTTGTCTCAAATTCCGAACAGACTCATATTCCGAACACTCGGTTTTTGTATGGCGATTTGGTTGAAATGTTTCGCTGAAATATGTCACCAAATAACAAGGTAATGGCAGTCAATTGCAATTCAATTTGAACGTCTCCAATATAATTTATACCGCGGGAGTAGTAACGATTCTCTAGTTTGAGACCAGTAGAACAAGCTCAGATAAATGTATTTGCGAAATAATTCATTTGAATATGATTTATTCATGCTGTTCGGAATTTGAATCAAGGTGTTCGGAATATGAGACAGAATAAACACAGTGTTCGGCATTTGAATCAAAATGTTGTTCCTTACTTTTAAGTAAAAGCAATACTAAAACTAATTAAACTAACATCATTATTGGTACACTCAATAGCTAACAGTTAGACTTTGCGAAGAAATTAAAATTTACACAAATATCGGCTAATTTATGCCCATCAGATGCATTTGAAGTCACTGTTGACCTTAAGTGTTCGGAATATGAGTCAAAACGGTAATCCATGACGACCTTAGTAACCGAAGTTTGTTAGTTGTAATAATCAATAAAACTTTTCATTCGCTTTCCAACGTTGAACCCTATCAGACGTGTTTTTACTTACGATAGGTTATGGGCCCAGGACATTGGCCGTAACGCAAATCCGAATTTGGCCGTAACGTAGTCCTGAAGAAGTTTTAAGTTTATCAAACGGTAATTGTGAAGATGTTCTCGAGCGCTGGTAGCGGAGGATCTGGAGATGCAGTTTCCGGTGCAGTTCAATCTGGATCAAGGGCAGGAAGTACTGTGGATCCGAGAGTGGTTCGTGCGACTGGTAGTAATAGCATATCTCTTTCGATCGAGAAGCTCAAAGGCCGAGAAAATTAGGGATGGTACACAAATTATGTCACGCTAAATTTCAACTTTTTCGACCCCCCCCCTTTGTCACACTTTTTGTATGAGTCCTCCTTAAATTTTGTAAGGCTTGTCACGCTTGGCTCGACCCCCTCCCCCCCTTGGAGCGTGACGTAATTTGTGCATGACCCCTTACGCGTCATGGGCGTTCGCCATAAAGATGACCTTAAGGTGAAGATGAATCGAAGCCAAAGCTCAAATTTTCAAGAGCACGGATCTGGAGAACCAAACATCCGTTTGAGCTGAAAACCTAATCGATTGGTCACCACCAGCTAGTGACCAATCGATTAAGTTTTCAGCTTAAACGGATGTTTGGTTCTCCAGATCCGTGCTCTTGAAAATTTGAACTTTGGCTTCGATTCATCTTCACCTTAATACGTGAAGGTTCCTGGTGCGCTATTATGCCAAAAGAGGGTCAAGTCGTCGATGAAGATATTCAAATGCGAGCGTTATCAACAATTTGTCTCAGTCTCGAAAAGACTAACTACAGTCTAGTCATGGATGCGAAGGACGCACAAGAAGCCTGGAACAAGTTGAAGTCAGCATTTCAAGACGATGGAATTTATCGGAGGATTGGTTTGTTGCAGCAACTAACGTCGATACGGTTGGAGAATTTTGAAAGTACGGAAGCATATGTGGATGTGTTGTTCTCAACAAGTCACAAGTTAGCAGAAATCAAGTTCCCCGTAGCCGATGAGTGGTTGGCGTCTCTATTATTGATGGGACTACCCAAGTATTATGCCCCAATGGTGATGGGTTTAGAAGCGTCTGGACAAGCTTTGAAGGCAGATGCAGTGAAAGCGAAAATCCTGTAAGACGTTAAGGTGAAACATGGACCACGAAGCGCAAGAGATGAGGGAGCATTCTACAGCGGAGCGGAGCGAGAACACCAACCCCAGCGTCGTAAGAAGCAATCAACAAGAGTCAAAGAGGATCGAGCGTGCTATAATTGTCAGAAGATAGGACATTACGCGGCAAATTGTCCCGAGAAGCCTAACCAGAAAAGCAGCAAGGGACGAGCAATGTGCGCTGTTTTGGCAGTCGGTGACGTGGACCAAGGAGAATGGTATTTCGACTCTGGTGCCACCACACACATGGCAAAACCTGGATAGAATCTACACGGTAAGCAGGAGATTTCTTGTCAAGTTAGTACAGCGAACAAAACCAGTATGATGGCCAGAGTCAAAGGCGTCATAAGTCTGGATTGTGTTGAAGGCCCTGTGGATGTACAAGAAGTCCTAGAAGTTCCGGATTTGGCAGCTAATCTTTTGTCAGTCAGCAAGATATACAGCAAAGGTTTCGCGGTGAAGTTCACAGCAAGTGACTGTACAGTGCTGGATGAAAATGGACAAGTTTTTGCGTCGGGAACAGCCGAAGGAGGATTATATCGATTGAATCGGCAGGTACAAAATGCGTTTTTATCAAGGCTTGGTCACCTGAATGTGCAGAGTTGGCTTCGAAGGCTTGGTCACCTGAATGTGCAGAGTTGGCTTCGAAGGCTTGGTCACCTGAATGTGCAGAGTTTGAAACAACTGAAGCAGATGGTCACTGGCTTCGAATTGAACAAGATGGAGAATTTAAATTGCGTAGCATGTTTTCAAGGCAAACATTCCCGAGACCCATTTCCAAACAGTGAATCCAGAGCAAGCAAGCCGTTGGAGCTCGTACATACGGATTTATGCGGACCATTTGAAGTACCTTCGTTGGCCGGTAGTCGATATTTCGTTAGTTTTATTGATGATGCTACTAGGAAAGTTTTTGTGTATACCCTGCGGACCAAAGATCAAGTATATGAAGCTTACGAAGATTTTAAAACAATGGTTGAACGACAAACTGGTTTTAAGTTGAAAATTTTAAGAAGCGACAATGGACGAGAATTTATCAACGGTCGCACAATGGTCGGAAAAAAGTGAAGTTTGGCCAAAACTATTTTTATCGATGAAATATGTTATTTGACATTTCTGTTGTTTCAGAAGGGGTTATTCACAAAATACGTATCTTTAACAAAAAGATTTTTTTTTAAATAAAATTGGTATCAAATTGGGCTGAAAGCACAAATTTTGTTTATATCTGATCGAGTTTGATCAAAATGTGTATAAATAGTGGTTAAATATATTTTAAATAAACTTTGTATGAAAAATATCGTCAAAATATATGTAAAATATTGAGTTATTCAAATAGTTCTAACATGCAAATCAGCAAATTTCTGCAAAAATTTTAAAGTTTTTTTGTAAGATCTAAGGATGTTTTTTGATGTGCAATATTCGAAATGGAAAGTTTTCAGATAGTGGGTAACTTTGGGGAAATATTGCATTCCTTAAATCAGAGCGTTAATGATTAACGGGTCGCAATGATTGATTAAGTGATTAATGATTTCATTCATTTTTATCATGATTAATGATTATGATCATTGATTAAAAATTTTCAAGTCATGATTAATGATTGTGATTGATTTTTAAGCCAGAGTATGATTAATGATTATGATTAATGATTAAATTACAATTTTAGATGATTAATGATTATGATTATTGATTAAATTCAGTATGATTAGTGATTATGATTAACCCATATAAGGCATATAATAATGTCAAATTTGATCAAAATTTTCAATTTCAAAACAATAGTTTTTTTTTAAATTATCATTTATCGTATTTATATTGAAAACGTCACGACCCATTGTGTGCTCCAAATAAAGAAATAAAGAAATTGAAATAAATCTGAGCTTGCACTATACAAATCTCGTCCAACAAGTCGTTGGCGAGTAGTGTGTGATTACTGAGTTGAAATCGAATTCAGGTTAACATCTGCGTCCGTGAGTCCTCTCGTGATGTAGGGATAACGCGCCCTATCTGGTGAACATTTAATCCATATGCGAAGTTTATGTAATGTTTAGTTTTACGGTAGTTTTTCAAAATTATGTTTTTCAGTCGTCTTCTAATAAAATTCCGTAAATATCAGGATTTATGTTTATCTTTGAAACTGTGGGTATCGATTCGTAAATTACGATTCAATAGACCATTTCCGTCAGATCTAACCCCCAGAAAGCATATAAGCCAATGAAAAAAATTCACAGAAATGGTCCATTGCTCTGCTTCAAGAGCCAGTATCCTGGAAATAGTGGAAGCGTAGCTTGCAACACATCCAACTTCATAAATTATGAAGTTTTAAATGGAAGTTGTTAAGGATTCTCGATTGCGTGTGTGAGCGGCAGCGCGGTACAACGGCAAAACGGCAAGCCCATATTGAGCTACACTCTACTTGTCAAGTCAATGTTGAAAAGGATTTAGTCGACACTGGATTGATAAGTAAAGTGTAGATCAAAATGGGCGTGCCGTTTTGCCGCTGTACCGCGTTGCCGTTCACATTGTGCTTGGGGCCTTACGTGGAGGACATATTTAAGGGTCTTTTTAAATCTTGTGATAACGTCTTCGGATACAAAGCAAAGCCATGCTGTACTTAGTTGGATTTGGACGTTCCTTGAGCATAAAATTTCATTGTTTGTGTCACAAGATATAGGAAATGCAAAATTTAGTTATACATTAGAAGGCAATGTTGTAAAATTTGTAAAATTTTGTACAATGATTGATTGATGATTGATTAAATGTTTGACTTATGATTAAGATTATGATTACTGAATAAAATTAGCGATCTTTATGATTATGATTAATGATTAATGATTAAAACATAATATTGCAATGATTATGATTAGTGATTAATGATTAACAATTGATTTTTTGTGATTAATGATTAACATTTTTGATTAATCATAATCATTAATCATTAATCATGATTGAATTTATGATTAATCATTAACGCTCTGCCTTAAATATAAATTTTGTGCTTTATTTTATTGTTACATTTTTCAATTTTTTGAATTTCAGCCGGTTTGCCATCATAAAAGTCATAGAAATTCAAATTTTAGTTCAATTTCAATTAAGGATCATAATAATATAACACATGAGGTATAGTTAAAAATTAAAAAAATCATAAAAATCTCAAAAAAGTTTTTGGTAGTTTTGGCCGCCCCTTTATATTGAGCCCGACCATTGTGGATCGGTTTGAAGAAAGTTTGAGGCGTGATGGTATCCGGCATCAGAAATCTTGTCCGTACACACCAGAACAGAACGGAGTGACTGAAAGAATGAGTAGAACAATTCTGGAGAAAGCTCGAAGCATGTTGAATGACGCAAACATGCAGAAGAAATTTTGGGCCTAAGCTGTGAATACTGCGGTATATTTGATCAAACGCAGCCCAACACGAACGTTACATGGTAAAACTCCAGAAGAAGCGTGGACGAATAAGAAGCCGTACGTTGGACATTTGAAGATTTTTGGTTCTGTTGCCATGGAGCATGTTCCGAAACAAAAAAGGTTGAAGTTGGATCCGAAATCAACAAAATGTGTATTCGTCGGTTATGCAGATGATATTAAAGGCTACCGACTGTACAAGCCGGAGAATGGAGGGATTATTATTAGCAGAGATGTGAAGATACTCAATGAAGATCAATGCAATGGAGAAATAGCCAACAGAGATGATAAGGTAGATTTTTTGGAAATAGAATTTTCTGACGTGATTGACGAACTGCGAGTCCCAGAGATGCTGGAAGGAGAACAGGTAAATGAAATTGAACCGATAGCAAATGAAGAAGAGATATCCAACGCAGCAAATGATGATGGGGAAGATTCTAGCGATACCAGCAGCAGTTCAGGGAACGATTTTGAAGATGCTAGCGACGAGATTGCGCTCCCACCGCAATCAGTTAGACCAGCTTTCCAAGAGCATGAGTTTAGGCGCAGCGGTCGGGAGCGCCGCCACCCAGGCAAGTATACTGATTTTATAACTTATAGTACGTATACTGGCCAAATTGTATCTCAAAACCCACATCCGACGGCCAGAATCACAAACGGTAACTCTACAATGAACAGTATTGAGTCAATGAGCGATCCAACCACCTATGAAGAGGCATTGAGCAGACCAGACCGGAAGCTAAGGCTCGAGGCGATGCAGGCGGAGGTCAGCAGTCCAATGAAACGTGGATCCTGGAAGCAGTGTTGACCAGACTCATTTCCCCGAAATTTGAATTGTGAAGCCATGAACTGTTATAACTGTGCGTTGTATTCCTGAGATAAAGGGGGAGGTGGTTGGGCTTGAGTGTTACACATGGGATCCGACAGTTTCGGTCTCGGTGGGCCGCAATTCAAATTTCGGTGAAATGATTCGCACTCACTCACTCATTTCATTTCACCGAAACTTGAATTGTGGCTCTCTGGGATCAAAATTGATCGATTTTGTGTGCAGTACTCAAGCTTAACCATCTGCTTTTCTATCTTAGGAGGATAGAGCATGGTTGTAGTAGTTCGTGGCTTCGTAGTTCGGAAAATGTTATTTTCGGGGAAATGAGTCTGAACAACACTGCCTGGAAGACTTACCAGACGGAGCAAAAGCCATCAAGAATAAATGGGTTTTTAAAATAAAACGAGGACCAGATGGAAAAGTTGACTGCTATAGGGCACGTTTAGTGGTCAAAGGATGCTCACAGAGGCCAGGCATCGACTATGATGAAGTGTACGCTCCGGTAGTGCGATATTCGACATTACGATATTTGATGGCATTAGCGGTCAAATTCGATTTGGAGGTAGATCAAATGGATGCAATCACAGCATTTCTACAAGGTAAGCTGAACAATGAAGTAATCCATATGCAGCAGCCAGAGGGATTTGTAACGGATCCGATGAAGGTGTGCCGACTTCAAAGATCGCTTTACGGCCTCAAGCAATCTAGTAGAACATGGAATCAGCAGCTTGATAAAACGTTACGAGAATTTGGACTGGAGCAATCAAAATCGGATCCTTGCTTGTACTATTCAATTGAAGGAGAGAATATGCTGTTTATTACAATTTACGTAGACGATTTTTTATATTCACTAATGACACAAAAATGAAGAAACGCTTGAAGAAATTCTTGTGTAACCGATTTCGCATGAAGGATTTAGGTCAAGCGAAGTATTGCTTAGGACTTCAAATTACCAGGAATGAGGAACGAGGAGAATTATTGTTAGACCAACGTAAATATATTGAAGACTTACTGAACAGATTCAATTTGGCAAATAGTCATCCCGTTTCAACACCATTCGAACCTAGCGAGCGTTTGGACAAATCAATGGCCCCGAAATCAGGGGAAGAAATTGAAGAAATGAAAAAGGTTCCATACAAAGAAGCTGTCGGATGTTTGCAATACATATCACAAGCCACGCGTCCGGATATTTGCTATGCAGTCAACGCAGTTAGTCAATTTAGTAGCAATCCAGGTCCAAAACATTGGGCGGCCGTCAAAAGGATTTTCCGATATTTGAAGGGAACGATCAACAACAAGCTCTCGTTCAACAAGAAAGGCAACGATGAAATCATTGGCTTCACCGATGCAGATTGAGGAGGAGATATGGACACTCGACGATCAACTACGGGATACGTTTTCATGCTTCAAGGTGGAGCGATTTCATGGAATGTTAAAAGGCAACCAACGGTAGCTTTATCATCGTGCGAGGCAGAATATATGATTCAAGAAGCGTTTTGGTGGAGAAATATGGTGAAGCAAATTTTTGGAGAAAGACAAATCAAGATTTTCTGTGATAATCAATCTGCTATCGCCATAGCCAAAAATGGAAGCTACAACCCTAGGACAAAGCATGTCGATATACATTTTCACTTTGTTCACGATGCTATTGAAAATGGTTCAGTGGTAATCAATTACGTGAATACTAAGGACCAAGCCGCAGACGGATTTACCAAGCCTTTTATACAATCCGGAGTCTCTACCATGAAAAGGATCATCGGAATCAAGGATTAGGGAGGAGTGCTAGCATCAAGTAATCCATGACGACCTTAGTAACCGAAGTTTGTTAGTTGTAATAATCAATAAAACTTTTCATTCGCTTTCCAACGTTGAACCCTATCAGACGTGTTTTTACTTACGATACATAGTTACAGTTGATGTTGTTAAACATACCAGTGTTTCAAATACCGTGCATCTGACCCCGACAGCCGGGTCACATTTTGAAACATCTCTCAATTAAACGAACGAAGCGCATCAAAAATAAAACTTTTGTATCGAACAACGTATTAAGGTTTGCATGATTGATTCGGGAAACAGAATATATATTTCACTTCTCCATTTTATAATTATAACTGAAACACGGTATTTGGAACACATAAGTAACCGTGCCCTAATACCCAGGCCTGGTAGCGAGTCACTTTTTAGTGACTTGATTACTTTTTTCGACCTGGTCACTAAACAGTCACTATTTGCAGCAAAAAGTCACTAAAGTCACTATTTTCGTGATCTGAAGATAAATCAACTATAATTTGGATCAGCTTCTCAAACTTAAATAGCAGCAAATTTTTGTTTTACAGTTTTTTATGCTAACGAATTTTACTAAATTTGTAAGCAACTTTTTTTTTTTATTAAATTTGTAAGCAACTTTTTCAGGAATTAGGCCTATGATAATATCCAAAAGGAACTAGTTTAGAAATGGATTCCAAAATTTTACAAGAAATTCGACAAATCCGCGGATTTAGTCTATCCTTTTATCTCTACGATTTCGAAAGACTATTTCTATTCCAAAAACGCGCTTTAGAATAGAAATAGTCGTTGTTTGCACACACATGGGCGTATAGGCTAATAAATTCGAAATCGGTTTAAAATAAGTGTTGGGGATACGATTGTTTTGGATACTTCGAGTACTAAGTAATATCTAGATTTTTCGTATCTGTTCTGTTAATACTTATAAGTTACGGTCTCTTCCGACCGAGAGAGAAACGAGTCACTAGGACTAACCTATTTGTCCTAGATGAGATGAGGAGGTCGAAGTGGAAAAATGACTCAATCAGCATCTGAGGCTGGTTTTAATTCATGAGACAAGTTCTTTCCGAGTTCTGAGTATCGATATCTAGGCGGTAAACGATTCCGAATCAGTGGACTAGCAAATCTCCGACCTTCTAAAATAATCTTCTTGTTTCAAGGAATCTATACGTCAAATGTGATGAAACCTGTTCACAGTTACAAAAAACGACTTGAACCTTATAAGTAGAAGCAATAATTTGATACGCTAAAGTACTGATGCATGATCAAAATCAGTATCATTCAACCAGCTTTGTGGCCCAACCTGATTAAGAGGCGCGCTTTTGAGAGTTTAATGATGACATACTGTTTTCTCAGAAAGGTATAAATAACGGTTTTTTTTCTAAAGAGGCTTTTTGCAAAATGGTAAAAAATGATAATTGTATAAAAAAACGACTATTTCATTGTTCCTCAATAGTAATGGAGTAGAACGACAAGCACTAAACAAAGGACACGGGACAAAAGATCAAAGAAAACTGGTCGCAGTGGTTCATTCCGAACAGAAACAGAAATTATTTGGATTATTGTAATAAGTCTAAATCATTCTCTAATTACTGTGGCACAATAGTCACCAAATTCAGTTTTTCTCGAGTTCATCGAAAACAGATGAATCTTCGGAGCTAGATTGTGAGTTAGTAAGGATTAAATTTCAAATTAATTCTTACTGGGATTTTTTCGTCTTTTATTTGTAAATTCTTGATTTCGTCGGGAATTCCACAAGAACATAGAGGAATTTATCTACAACTTGTGTAAGGGTCGCCATACAACCTTACTCTAGAACTCGTCCTGAATGCATAAAGCACTTTTTTTCAGAAATCCATTTCGCAACTCTGGCATATACAGAAGCAGAATCTCGAAGAAGTTCGACTTTAATGCCAAAGAGTTTTGCCATAATTTCTGTCTTCAGAGTTGATGAATTTTGAATTTATAGGAGATTTTCTCTACTGACTGGAATTTGAGATTTAAAGTTGTTGCGTATGCATAGCTCTGCGACCGAGCTTTTACTCATGCGCCCCTACAAGATTTACTAGATTTTCTACTACGCACGCTGTCGCTTGATGATGTTTTACATTTATTGTAATTCGGTGAAGTCATTTGTATACGTTGAAAGCAATTATCTGTCAAGACGTATTTCGAAATACTAAAAGTAAATTTATTTTTGATTTTACATTATGTGTAGGTTTGTTGATATTTTAAGTTGTAAAGATCATATTTTAGTTTCTGAATTTTCATTTTAGATTAATGTTTGTAGTTATGAAGTCACTATTTGGTCACTTAGTTGATAATTTTAGCCACTAAAGTCACTATTATTTTGCTGTCTGGCCGTTACCAGCTCTGTGTTTACACCAGGCGATTACATTCTAACATTATTTTTGTTTGTTTGTGTGTGCAACAAGTTTGTCATGGCTTTCTAAATACTACTTAATGTGCTAACGTTTGTGACTATCATTAAGAAAAATAAATCATATAATATGCTAGAAATCCTCATAATTCCCAAATACACGGTATTAGGCAACACACGGAATAGGGCGATATTCAAAACGGAAAAGGCAATAGATGGCTCTTTTTCAGTGGTAGTAAAAACGAAATCCTGAACCAAAGAAAGCTCTACGGAAGATGAACTAAACACAAAAAGTTATGTATTCACTTTACACTTGATTTCTAATCACCACTTTTTTGATCCAGTTTCCAAATTGCAAGTACCGTCAAACGGGGCTTCTTTTGACATTATTTCCACATTCTTCAACTTTGAAGATTTGTAATTCTTAGAATTATGGATAGATATTGATAATTCTTGCATACATTTAAGTTGTATATGTACGTAACAAGTATGCAAAAGATGAGGCAAATCCATCAAGGATTAACAAAAATGCTTGAATAGCGAAAAAAGTTTGTCCTTCAAGACAAAAAAGGGGCTACTTTGGACATTTCCACCATTTGATAATGAAATGATTTTCCTTATAAATTTCAAACAGATTCTATGGGTTATCGTCCATTGTGATGTTATTGAACGTATTTTCATTGATAAACATAACTTAGAAAATTGCAAAATTCGAAACTATTACATATATATAACAAATTTCAGCGAAACATGCTATTTACTATTTTCAGTTATGAAACTTAAACTTTATACTTCCTCTTAAATGGAACTATCAGTTACGAATGCTAGATTTTTAAGCTAAACGAACGATGCAACTACTAGGTACTGCGATGATTAATGAGTTACGTATAAAAAGTGTATTTTCTATTCGTACTGTTATATGAACGATATGTAAAAGGACCAGTAATACCAGTAATAATTAATACCAGTAACTAAAAAGCAATTTCCATAAAAACGCAATCTATAAAGTAAAGTTTTACAAGATCGTAAAGAAGTGAAAGTTTGCTTTTGTAATATACTTTAAGCTTCTTAGCAGTTTAGAACTGGCTTAAGAGTATCTTATTTTGGCAATTGAAGGATGCAATTGTTTTGTACTACAAATTCATGTAAAATACGACGCAATTTTTTTTTAAACTTATGTCGTGAACTTGGTATTCAAATATGTGTGTTTTATGTCTATTCACTTTTACAAATATTCATCTCAATTTTTTTATGTTGTAAAATATTCAAATCAAAACATTATAATAAAATAAAAGTCGTAAAAAATAAGACATTTGATCAATTATTTTATTAAAACAACAATTTTAAGCAAAACAAATCACAAAATTTTTATGAAACTTGACGATTCGATAGTTTTGTGATGCTCCCAATAAGTTTCCACGACATGGGTAAAATTCAAACAATGTTTGTATAGCCAATGTTTTATGCCTTGTGAATATTTATTCGGCCTTTTTTGAAATATTTTCTTGTTTATCCTGTTATTGTTGATGTTGTTCCAAAAAATTATCATGCCTTGTGGTAGAGCATACATTGGTTAATAAAAGTGCTGAAGACACAAAATTGCTCAGATTAATATTTACGCTGCAAATAAATACAAAAGGTGATTGTCCAAAGTAGCCCCCGGAATCAAAAGTAGCCCCGTCCGACGGTAATTTACGTTTTTCATTATTTTCCATACGTTTTGACAGTTCTTCGACTACATTCTTCCATGCGCTTGTGTTGAAAGTTTGAAAAATTGAGGGTAAAATTCTCCAAGAATTTTTTTTAGGATACCTCAACCACTGACTAAACTGACGTGACTCTCGATTGCAGACGGTAACCGAAAATATGCAACGGTCAATTCAAATGATGAGTGGTCGCAAATGTCAAACTGATGCAACGTCAATAGTACGAAGGTGACATTAGGGCCGTTGTTAATTGTACCACGATTTTCTGGTGAGTTGCAAGCTTAGTGTCAATGATGATGTCGCGCTACACGATGATTGTTCATCTGCAACAACCAGACAGCTCACCAATCCACCAGGAGGTGGATCGTGCTGAGTTGTTGAGTTGAAGGAG
Organism: Aedes aegypti; assembly: GCF_002204515.2. Taxonomy (NCBI): domain Eukaryota; kingdom Metazoa; phylum Arthropoda; class Insecta; order Diptera; family Culicidae; genus Aedes; species Aedes aegypti. The sequence continues at coordinate 59,195,860 of NC_035108.1, read as the reverse complement.
AGCGAAAGAAGGAAGGCACAAAAGTCTGTTTGACAGCTCTGCAGAAAGCGCGTGCGCACGGAAAAAGCGCCAGTTCGGCTCGATTTGCAATGATCGGTTATTATTATTATTATTTTTATTTTTGGATATTCTATGGTTTGGTTGATCGATGTTAAAGTTTGTTTTAAAAGCAGCTCCACTTATTTTGAAACATGTTGCCGTGTACAATAGTAGACAACACAACTAATTTAATTAAAATAATTTGAAATTATAATAAGTACATAAACAAAAGGGGAAGAACGTTTAGGCTGGTTGTGCATTACGATAAAATCTCTTAACATAAGCAATGCTCGTTGTTGGTTCTTGTGAAAGGATCAACATGTTCGGCTTAACGAATCTTATTTTAAATATCGAATAACACCACATGCAGTTGAACAAAAAGGATGTGATTACAATAGACTTTTGATATTTTCAATTCTGAACCACCGCAAAAATAAATATTGGAAATCAAAATTCTCCTGAGAAGGATGATGTGGTGGAGGCTCATTCTAATTAATATTGTCGTTCAATTATGGGGATAAATTAAAATTGTTATTGTTCTATACATACTTACTTATTATAATTACCTGTAAATATTGATACAGCACAATTCAAGTATTTAAATATCAAATAGCAAACATAGATATGGTCAGTGTTCAGACAGACTGAATCAAGTGTTTTTTTTAATCGAGTAAGAAAAATGTACCCCAAACATGTGAAACATCAAAATAGTATAGATATTTACTGCAATAATGAAACTTATCTATTTGATGATACATTTGTATCAAAATAACATGGCAGATTTAAAATTGATGGAGTTTTTTACGTATCCTTAGAGCTCCAAAATTCATCTAGTCTGGTCTGTCTAAACACCGACCATATGATCCTCAAAAACTCATGAGAATGGTACTCTTTGAACTGTTATTCAATTTGGATGTGCTTAAAAGATTTATAAATTAAATGTATTATTGATGTTACGAGCTGTGTCTGCAGTGAAACTTAACGCTACACAAGAAATATATTTGAATCAGAGTATTTTTATATATAAATCATATGAAAAAAAAAATTGTTCCAGAAATTACTCTAGAATTCTTTGGCAGCGTCTCCCGGGATTCTTCTTTAAATCACTCATGAATCCTTCAAATCCTCGCTGGGATTGTTCTGAAAATCTAGAGATTATTTCCGAATTTTCTTCCAGATATCGCTTTGGGATTCATCCAAAAAAAACGTTACCATTCCGGTATTACTTCTGAGATTCTTCCGGATATCCCATTGCGATTATTCTGGACATCTTTTTGGATTTTTTTTGCAGAATTCTGTATGTGATTTAGGATTACTTTTGAAATCCAGGAAATTAAATTCTTTGAAATTCTTGAAAATTGTTTTCGAAATACTATGGAAGATTTTACCATAAATCCTGATGCAATTCATTTGGATATTTAAAGAGGATTTTATCAAAAAATGTACGACTCTACTAGAAATTCTTCGAGAATTCCTCCGAAAATAACTCTAGATTTTTTTTTCCGGAAATACTTCTGGTATTCTTATGAGAATGCCTCTGGTATTCTTCCGAAAATGACTTGAGATGCTTTCGGAAATCTTTCTGAAATTCTTCAAGAAATTCCACTGAGATTTTTACGCCAATATCTTTGAAATACTCCTGGGACTCTTACAAAAATCCTGTTGGAGTTTTTTTCGGATATCTTTCTATTCTAAATTTTTCAATAAATTTTGCTGGGATTGTGCTGTAAAACCTGCTAAGATTCATCCAAAAATACGACTGTCATTCTTCCGGATATCATTCAAGAATTCCACCGGAAGTTTTCGTGAGATTCAACCGTAAATCGTTCTGGTATTTTTCAGAAATTCCATTGAGATTCTTAAAAATATCCTTCTGAAAAATTTTCCAGAAGAATTCCAAGGCGATTCACAGAAACATCACTTCTGATTACTCCAGAATTCTATGGAATTTCCCTCCTGGGATTCTTCCTTAAATCACTTATGAATCCTTCAAAACCTCTCTGGGATTATTCTGGAAATCTTGAGATTATTTCTGATTTTTCTCTAAGTTCTTCTGGAAATCACAGAATACTTCCAGATATCGCTTTTGGACTCATCTAAAAAAAATCGTTAGCATTCCGGTACTATATCTGAGATTCTTTCGGATATCCTTTGTGATTCTTCTGGACATTTTATTGGAATATTTGCATAAATCTGTATGTGAGTTTGCGTTTATCTCCTTAAGGATTACTTTTGAAATCCTATAAATCAAATTCGAATCGAAATTTTCGAAGATTCATTCGGAAATTCAATGGAAGATTCTAACAAAAATCCTGATGCAATTCTTCTGGATATTTTTAGATCATTTTGCCAAAAAATGTACTACGACTCTACTACAAATTCGTCGAGAATTCCTCCGAAAATAACTCTGGCCTTTTTCCGGAAATACTTCTGGGATTATTATGAAAATACCTCTGGTATTCTTCCGGAAATCACCTGAGATGCTTTCGGAATCCCTTTAGAATACTTTCGAGGATGCTTCCGAAAATCTTTCTGAAATTGTTCTAGAAATGCCACTGAGATTTTTACGTCCATATTCTTCAAATTTGTCTGGGACTCTTCCAAAAATCCTGTAGGAAATCTTCCATATATCATTCTAGCATTCTTTCGGGAAGCCTTCTGGGATACTTTCGAAAATCTTTCTGAGGATCCTTCAAATGCTTCTGTTAAGGATTCTTGCAGAAATTCTTCCCGAATTACCTCTAGACTGTGGGAGTTTCCTGAATTTTTCAAGAAAACTGTTATTATTTCGACTATCTCTCTAGGATTCTTTCGGAAATTCTTCTACAATACCCCCAGATTTCTTTCTGTTATCCTGCTGGAGGACTTCAAAACATCTTTCAAATATTCTTCCAGAAATTTTACTGGAATTTTTCAAGAAATTCCGCTGGGATTCTTCCGTAAAACCTGCCGAAATTCATCCGGAAATACGACTGGAATTCTGCTTGAATGATAAGCATTCAAGAATTCCACCGGAAGTTTTTGTGGGATTCAACCGTAAATTGTTCTGGTATTTTGTTTAATTACATTGAGATTCTTAGGGAAAAATATACAGGATTCCTAAAAATATCCTTCTGAAAATTTTTCTGGAAATTGCTTTGAATTAAAGGAGGGTTTCCGGAAGAACCCCAGGTCGATTTACAGAAGAACCACAGAGAAATCAGGGAGATTTCTAAAGGAATTATTTTAAGGATTCTCGTAAATTCCTGAAACAATCTCAGGAGAATTTCGAATGGATTTTGAATGTTTTTTTTTTTTACAGTGATATCCAAAAGAATCCCAGAAGTTATTTCGCAAGAACCCCTGAAGATTCAATGAAAAGTCACAGACATCCAGACGATTTCATGAATATTTTCCAGAATAATTACGATGTCCAGAAGAGCTCCAGAAAGATTTACGGAATAATTTCAAATGGAATTTCCAGAACCATTTAAAAGTCACTTTCAAAAGATGCTCAGAAAAAGAAATCAGTAATCAAAGAATCTCATAGGTATTTTTTTAAAAGTCCCAGTGGCTGTCCGGTAGTTTTCTTGGAGGATTTCCATTTGAAGTCAAGAGGGATTTTCAGAAAATTCTGCCAAGGATTTAAGAAAATTTTCAAGGAAAATCAATGATAAATCACGAAAAAAATCAAAAACATTTCCTTATGAATTTCCAGAAGAATCTCAGAGTTTTTTTTTCTCAAAAAATCTTAGAAAAAAATTCTAAAGAATCACGAAGGAATTTTCGGAAAAATTCTGGATATACAAAATTATCTCAGGCAGAAACAATAAAATCAATAGCAATAAATCTGTAAGAATATAAGAAGGATTTCTGTAAGAATATAAGGAGGATTTACAAACAATTACAGAGGAATTTTCGGATGATTTCCATAAATAAAGATTTAAAAAAATCCCCGTCATCTGGAAGATTCTTAGCAGGATTTTCGGAAGTATTCCACAGGGATTTCTGGGAGAATTCCATTGGGATTTACAAAAGAATTCCAGAGGAATTTCCGAAAGAATCCCAAGAATTTGCACGGAAGAAAGTGAAGTGAAATAATAGATTTTTTTTGATTATAGTCTCAGGCGTCTTTCCGAAAGTATTCTAGAATAATAGGTATAATCTAAGACATTTTTCGGAAAGAATCTCAAAGGGATTTTGAAGAACTTTCAAAGAGTTTCACGGAAGAAATACTGAAGAATTACGAGGAAAATATCAGAATTTAAATAATAATTTCGATTGGATTTCCAGAAGAAATCCCGAGAAATTTTGTGAGAATCCCCGAACCCAGATTTTTAAAATAGATTCCATTACACTGGAAAGCAATCATTAAATCATTTTCGGCAGAATTCCAGAATTTTACAGCAGAATCCTGAAAGGATTTCCATAATAACCCAAGATGGGTTTCTGGGATAGTCCAATAGGAAGTCCCAAGGAGGTTATTGGAAAAATCAGAGCGATTAAAGAAATAACTACATATAATAATTTCAGAAGGGTTTCTGAAAGAATCTCAGTGAATTTTCAAGATGTCCTCTAGCAACACAACTAATATATACTAATATTTACAACTCAATACTTAATTATAAATTGCGTTAAGCTGAGTGTACGCCATCCAGTTTTGGGGGCGGATTGACGGTATCGAAGTGGATTAAAAACAATTATAGGAGAACGTGTGGAAAATACATATGAACTGCGCAGAATACATCAGACCGATTTACCATTGCTGACAATGATCATCAGTTGATTTTCCGCTACTGTTTTTTTTTTAAATCACAATTGTTATTTCTTTCCGTGCACGCGCTCGGGAAATGAATCTGGCCATGGTGCAACAACCGCGCTACATTCGATGAATCCTATGCGACAAAAATTGTCGGCGCTATCCGTCAAATTCGCTCACCAAAGCTATTTTGGTGACTTTAACATCACAGCTATTTATACAAAGAGCATCTTCATCAGTCAAACCAAACAATACACACTGGTTTCAAACTAGGAAGGTATGAGTAAAATACTAAATCTAAAATAAACTAAATCAAATTCGTATGATGCATTTTAGTTTTGTCAAAACTATCGACAATCATGTGAGTCTGTTTCTAAAGCAATATATTTGAGTCAAGAAAATTTTATTTCGTAAAAGAAAGCTTAGATTTTTGTATTCTCTATTTCCCAATTATAATTAAATATATTCCTCGTATTTTTACCCGAACATGTGTAGTTTTTCCTCGGAGTGCTAAAGATTTGTCCGTCAAAGTGTTTCTTTACAAAAACCACCAGGTGGAGTTAGTGTTCCAACGTATTTTCATTCAAATATTTGGCTATTATTCATGAAGCAAAATGCTCTAGCCACCACGTCAGTTTAGTCAGTGCCTCAACAATTCACCCTGGTTTTTATCAGAAAGAACCACAGAAATAAAATTTCTCTAAAAATTATTTAGGAAATCATCCGAATCCCTCCAAAAAATCAAAATTCCTCCAAAATTTTATCCAGTAATTCATCCATCGATTTCCCTGGGACATCCTCCAAGATTCTAGCGTTAGCGTTAGCGTTAGCGTAGGTATACCGTAACGTAGATTTCTTTTCGATAATCTCATTCAGACTGCCTTCAAGAACAAGGATGGGGAATATTCCTTGATCCAATCTTAAACAAGAAGACCAAAACCATAAATATCGCTACTCCTGGCCACGCCCATCTTTACCGTAACTTGGGATAGGGGAAGGAAATGTTGATGTAGCACTTGCTTAATGAGAGGCCACCGACTCAGCGACACCCTCATAAGTGCTACGGAGGTGGGTGTTGGGAGAGGTAAAAGGTCAAAGGATTCGCTATAAAAGCTAGCGATAGACCCAGGGCATTTATGATTTAAATGTTTTTAATTTAATCTAAACATAACTAAACATATTGAAGGAATAGCTTCATGGTATCTTCAGCAAAGTTGTAGAGTTTAACGAGATAAACAAGTTTGCTCAAAACAGATTTTGTGTAGGGCTATCAAATTTTGAGATAAATAGTTTTGAATTTTTCGTCGAAAATTTCACTTTTGTTCAACCGTTATTACTTATAATTATTAAAAAATATATGTTAAAACTCAAGTCATATCTGATGTTCTGTGAAAGTTTCATTCGAATCGGTCCATAAATAACTGAGATATAGCTTACCAAAGTTGGTAATTTTGTATGGAAAATGGAAAAAGTTGCAAATGTTTTGTAAGAACGCATACAAAATGTTTTAAAAATTTTTGTATTCGAAGCTTTTCCTCAAATCTTAAGCAGCAAAAATCCTGACAACCAAACAGCGGTTCCAACTAAAAACTTAATCGATTAATCACCACCACCTAGAAACTGATGGATCAAGTTTTGAGCTTGAATGGCTGTTTTTGATTCTCTAGAGTTGTGCTTTTGCAGATTTATCTTTAGCTGAACTGTCAGATAGTCCAAAAGTTATCTAGAAGATGTTTTGAAGTAAAGATGAAGCGAAGCCACACCTCAACTTTTCGAGAGCACAAATTTACATAATCAGACAATAATTCGAGCTGAAAACTTGATAAATTAATCAATAGTTGGATAAAGTTTTCAGCTCGAAATCCGGTCTGATTCTTCAGATTTCTGCTCCAGAAGATTGATTTGGCATTGATTCTATACATGCTCACTCTAAATAAATTGTTTATAAAAATGCTGTTTATTTTGTCAAAGATGAACTCGCAGGAATTACTGGATTTATTAACTTAAACCTTTATTGAAATCTCAGTACAATTCATATTCTGAAATAAAGTATTGTAGACATTGCTAAAACCATGTTTACATAGTATTCTAATGCATGTGGTCAATATTTAAAAAGGAAACATCTTTTCAATGCTATCTATTAGCCACATTTTGTCAACCGTGAACACCACGAGAAAATTGGAGGTTTTTTTTTAAATAATTTCTTAACAAACAAGAATTTTTCGAACATTTTTGAATTGAATCATAAATATACTTCAAGAATTTACATGTCAAAGAAATTTGTGTAAAAAATAGAAGATGTTATTTACTTAAGGTAATACTCAAAGAGATCAAAATAGAATTCTGCTTTGGAGAAATTTTGCCAGGATATCCTCTAGAACAACCATAGTGATCACGAAAAACAGTTCGCTGAATGATGGCTCTAGAAGCTGCATTTAAAATGGTAACATGGAATAAAACAAAAAAAAATGTTGTCACTAATCAAAAATGCCTTTCTTGAGGTGTTGAGGAGTTCTGCGCGAATTTTAAAGCAATGTTTTTTTTCTTTCGGGTAACAAAAAAGTATTGGCCCAATTTCAATTGCTAAATTCAATGTTTCATTCGCCAATAATTATTAGGCTTTCGCTGATTTTCCATCAATTTGTTCATGGTCCAAACATTCGATTTGTAACTGTTTTTTAGATATTTACTGATTTTCCAAAACATTTACTGCTATTTTAAAACATCTTAAATAAATTTAAAAATAATAAAAATTTATTTAAAGAACTTTCATTTAAAGAATTCCTCAACATCTATTAGAATGCTTCCAAAATATATTGTTTGAATTTATTCAGAAACTGTTTCAACTTGTCATGTTTTTGTCAACGATTTTATTCTCGAAACTTTGACTTAAGAGGTACCTTTACTCAATGTACATCTCCAAAAATTCTACTATATGCGTCACGCATTTTGGCGCCCCTCTAAAGACTTGCGCCCTTGGCGGTCGCCAACCTGGCCAACAGCACGCTACGGCACTGTATACATGCCTCAAAACTATCAGAAAAATTAGAGAAACATAATTTTGGATTATTTTTGTAATCCTTGAAAACTTATCTCCTCAATCCAGTTTGTTCTTGTTTTGTTTTCTTGGTCTCTATTTGGACTTTTTCAGGCATAATATCTTTAATGCTACCAGCCCTGTACACATGACTCTTAGCGGGAAAATACTCACATTTTACCGTCCCGAACAATGGGTTCCATGCTCGGATGCACCCGTTCGTTGGCCGGTTGTCTCTCGGCCATTTTTTTCATTGCGCCCATCTTCCTGTCCGTTGGCATGTTGCTTCTGAGATAGTGTTTAACGATCAGGAGACGGAAAGGGGTTCTGGAGAAATTTAATTTATTCTAGTCCTTCCGCTTCCTTGCCCAGCTCCCAGCTCCCGGCTAAAACAGAGAAATTATCCTGTTTCTTGTTCTCTCGAATGGTGGGTGACGATGACGACGACGCCGAAGACAATGATACTAAAAGCAATAATTAGATCCGCTGGGAATGCTCACATATAGAGACGCAAAAATTCAAACAGCCAACCTACCTTGTTCTATTCTAATGAAGTGAGATCAGTCCCAATTGTCTCGAAGCGTCTTTTGTTGAAAAGGATGACAAAGAAAGGTCCTCGTTCTGTATTGTTTTAGGATCAACGGGTGCAATAAACTGTAATTCCGCTTGCAAAGTATTTAATTTGAATTTTCCACCTGAGTGGTTGCCAACACAATACTAACAATGACGGGCAAATGCCGGTCGGGTTTTATATGTTGATTTGAATTGATGGGAAATTACTGGAAATGTTATTGATCCAGCCGCGTGTTGATGGTAACCGGTCTGGGGGGGATACGTCTCCAAGACGCAGTTTTTGTTGCGTTGTTAAATTCTGAATGAATTTTTATTGTAGTTTTTGTAATAAAAGGCAAAAGTCTGAATCAAAAACATATGTTTAGCTTAAATTTAGGAAGAACTATTTTTTGATTATTTAAAAGCAGGATTTTTTATTAACCACCCCTTTCCCTGATATTTGAAGTCAAATATAATTTACAAAATTTACATGAAACGTATTTTGACGCCTTTCACTTTTTTATGCGTTTTTGTCATACACTGAGGCAAAAATACATTTCCATAAATCGTGACTTATGAATCAACCAAATTATGGTTTCATTAAACGCTTAACCATTACGAAAATGGGATCATAAGTTTCATAAGTGAGTGCTTTGAGATATTTAAGAACCATTACTTGAAATAATTTTCATAGCGATCGCTAGAAAAACTGCTCCGCTTTCGATGTTGGGTACAAGTTTATCGAAAACAGATCACATGTTATCAAAACATGTAAATTTTTGAGCTCGCCTGATATAAAAGGCAACCGTTATTAATGATTGATAATTTTAAGTAAGCAATTACTATTGCGCATACCGTGTACGCACCTAACTTTGCGCAGCTCCAAACTTTGCGCATTTTTAAGAAGCACGAGTAAATGATAATTAATCATTGATTTTTTTAACAATTCAGTTTCAGCAACATGTTCGTTTATGTGAAATAAGTATTTGACATACATTTGTTTACTAAGAAACCCTCGTTAATGTTAGTAAATAAACAAAAAACCTTATCGTCATACGCATAAACGTCAACTTTTACACCGTCTTAGAACAAGCGCTAAGGAGTGGCTCTGAAAAAAATCAACATTTTTAATGAACAAAACTGTGTTGTGAAAAGTATATTTGCGGTGTATTTGCAAGAAAGGTAATATTCTAGTAATGCCATTTATTTTCCATATAATATGTTGAATTTTTATTTGAAAAAAAGCGATGCGCAATGTTAGGACCCATTTTTTACACGAGGGTCTTAATTTTTGCGCACTTCTAGCAATTCGGAATGGCACGTAAATACATGTACGTCCTAGCAAATGACAAAATCTGGCGATCTTACCAGGAATGGTCACTCAATCCATAAGGCAGCGGCTACATGTAATATTCTTGAAAGTACCTTTTGTATGAAGCTGCAGGCAAGGTGTGCATAGAAAAATATCGGAAAATCCACTGTATTAACATAGTAGACTATTACTGTAAACTTGGATAATTGATAGCGCAAAGGTTGGCTTCCCAGTTGAAGGACAATGATTCAAGCTCCAGTTGTCCGAAAAAAGCGTTCAATTATGGAATAAAAAAAATTAATCGCGAGAGATCAACGATACATCTCTCAGTTTAAGAATAAAAAAAACAAGATAATAAGTTATATAAAGCAACGTACGATAACAAATAGACATAAGCTGCGGCTGTAAACTATATTGCTCAGATTGTAATCTTGTGAATATATGTATTATAAAAAATAAGAACAGAGTAAATCACTATTCGTGGGCACTCTATGTTTGAGGTGATTGAATTCATTGAAATTCACGGAAAAAACTCTTGATGAAACTCATATTAGTTGCAACCTTTTTATTTAATACGAAACCAGTAAAAAAGTAAAATTATTTAGAGTAAACGAGCAATTTAAGGCATGCGCAAAGTTAGGAACAATTCAGATTTTGTGCGCAATGTTAGGCACAAGGTATTGCATCACCTTTTGCATTTTTTTAATTTTTTGTGAATCATTTTTATTTTTTTTTTAAATTACGCGTTCTACTGAAGGGTTAAAAGCCTATCGTTGGCAGAAGTTTGAATAAAAATATACATATTTTAGCCTTATTTGAAGCAAAAATACGATGATAATTTCTTAACTGCGCAAAGTTTGGTGCGTACACGGTACAGTGCCTTCCCGATTTTGGCAACAACGGGCGAATTTTATGTTGCCAAATTGGGGATGTTGCCAAATTCGGGATTTTTTGTTTACTTGTATTTTTTACCCTTATGAGTTCTGTAAGCCTTAAATAAGGCATGGAAATCTTTTGTCAATTATAAAACTAGCTTATTCAAGTTATAGGTTATAAAAAATAATGACCGTGCAAAGCATTATTAATGTGCATAATTCCAGAGCTAAAAGTCAATAAATCAATACAGCGCCGGCCATATCCTCGGGGTCATAAAGGAAGGGAAAACATATTTATTAGATAATCATCGTAACCAAAGAATCTTCTGCATCTACACAGTTGTTATTGAACGGATATTGAGTTGGTAAAATAAAATACAGTGGGATTCCGTTTTTGGCAACAAAGTCGAAATTTTCAGTTGCCAAAATCGGAACCTATATTTTAAGTTTTATTTTTCAACTATTGGTTTTGAAAACATCATTAGAATATTATTACATCATCCTTATGGCCCATATTGCATCGAGACTTCGGAACGGTTCACTTCGAAGCAGTTTTCCGTAGGGTTGTACTACGAATCCATAGCCGGTCTTTGCAGCAAACGTTCTACACACTTTTTACCCTACAACGTCTTCAATGATTTTTTAGAAGCTATTTGTATGAGTGGGCCATGTAAATCAATAATCGCAAAAGTGACCGCAAAATCAAGAAATGGGCATTTTCTTAAAACTGTGAGAAAAGAAGAAAGAAATAAAATATGTTACTGTATTCTTACAAAGACGTAATTATTAAACAAAAGCGCTGGGTAGCACAAAACGGCATGAATTTTTTTTTGTAATTTATTTAACATTAAATATAAGTTCAATTTCTAGGCTTCAGTATAAAATTTAACCATAACTCAGTAGGTTAAAATTTGCTCCCTTAATTTATGTTTCTGATAAAGTAAAACATTTCATAATGAATGATTGATTGCAGTCAAAAAGCAAACATAGCAAAAGCAAAAATTACATCTCATGATCTGCGACTCGTAAGTTTGTAGAAAACACAAACAAGCTTCTTATAATTTTTAGTTGAAATGAGTTTCAAATCAGCTTGATATGTGTTTTACGTTGTGCTACTTTTCCCCGAATGTCGGTTCCCCAAATAGCCTGTTTTCCTGAAAAGTTTTTAGTATTCATAATTGTCGTTAATTGTTGCATTTTGATTGGCGATTCTTTCTAGTTTTGCTGTCCTCAGCATTTTTGGCAATATGTGTTTAGTCTAGAACGATCAAATATCTCCTTCTTTTGATTAGTTATCGGTCTGTCTAGTTCAGCACCCTGTCACTAAAAACTATTCTTGTACCTCTGTGAACTGCATCACTTTAAGGGGAAACGGATCTTTCGAGGAAAGGTCATTCGGAGAAAAGTAGCACAATCATGTTGTTCACCTACCTTATTAAATCAACGGAAATTGACAGGATCAAAACACTACTAGAAATTCAAATTACCTCGCTAAGAATTTACAGGACACTCTAGAAATCTTAAGAGTTTTTTTTTGTTTTCGTTTAGTATGATGTGGACATAATCTCCAATAACCAATTAAACATTCTCAGGATCAAAAAAAAAAATCCACACGTTCGATCCATATTCTTTTCAACGTGCATCTGTCGTGTCGATTGGCAAAGTAAAATAACGTGTAAAATCTATGATTATGTTAAAGATTGATTTTGGTTCGACAGCAACAATTTTTCACAAGATTTGAACGTGTTTTACAATGGCAATATCCATCACTAGTAGAACTAGTTTGCCTATCATGACAAGGACTCACACTTGCCATTCACGCCTGACATGTTAAATAACATGTTATTTTTGGAAAAACCGGGCGCTCGAAATGGGTGCCTGGAATCGGAAAATACGCAATCGCTAACACAGCGTAACAAAAATGACACGTTTGCGTGTCTCAAGAACCAAATTATGTGTCTCTAGTAGATTTGGGGCTGCTGAATCTGATGCCGTTCTCAGAAATGTTCCAGCACGTCACAATTTTTAGCTACTGGTTGCCAAAGTTGTACAAAACACTGCTTTTATTAATGTTTACATGAAATTTAAAGTACAATTTATCATACTTTTTTGTAATCTAATCCACCAAACATGCAAAATAGAACTTGAACTTTCATTTCAGACATAATTTGATTGAAATTGCGCGATTAAATTTCGATTAAACCGATTTCTTCAACATGCTTGCAGTCTCCATACAAAGTTCTTCGTTTCTTCTATACGGCAAAATACAACAATTCTCTAAACCATCAAAAAATAACTTTTCCGTATCGAAAATAATACAAACTTTAATGATAAGTATTGTTATACACATAAAGTTTGAATTCAGTGGCAAATTAAGCCAATATATTACCTTACAAGCTGGGAAACTTGCATGCAAGTTGGCTGAAATAGTCATTTTTTGCATTTTCAACAGTCAATATCTCAAAAACTGGACGTGCTATGATATTTCTGAAAACGGCAATGGATTCAGCAACCCTTAATTAAGTGAATAGCGGTATTTTGGTGCTAGAGACAAAAACGTGTTCCGCAGTGTAATAAATCGTTCAGCAACGTTTTCGATAATTTGTAAATTAAATTAATCGAGCTTCTAGGATCATGACTTATGAACCAGCCAAATTAGGGTTTCATTTAACGCTTAACCATTTCAACAATGGGGTCTAAAGTTTCATAAGTAAGAGCTTTGAATTATTTAAAAACCATTACTTGAAATCATTTTCATAGCAATCACTAGAAGGAATGTGAGTACAAGATCACATGTTATCAAATGTCCATTTTTGAGCACGCCTGAAATAAAAGGCAAACATTATTATCGATTGATAATTTTAATGAGGCATTTATCATTGCGTTTGTTTCCAATTTCAATTAATTGACTGATGAAATTTAGTAATGAAATTCTTCACCAAAACCAAAAGAAAAAGTTAAAAAATTTCAATAATAAATGTTGAGACGCTAAATCATAATTATTCCTAAAGAATTTTGCCTTAGTGTAGCTTCAGAAGTGCTTGCCAGTAACAAATATGTTTGGAATATCTATTTTACTGATTCGTTGCTGCTTTCTGGAGCTGCTAAAATGTGGGATCAAATTTCATGATTTGATTGAAGTATTTTTGATTGTCTAAATAATTTTGGCTTCAGTTTTGCAAGGTGCAAAACCTTAGAATATGAGGCACAATCTTCTTCTTCTTATTCTTCTGGGCATTACGTCTTCACTGGGACAAAGCTTGCTTCTCAGTTTTTTTTAAAGACAACGACACGTTAAGCTTCCAGTGGACGATTTGCCCTTTGAAGAAAGCACCACACTAGACAACAGACTAGCATGCAACTCCCAGTGGCACAATCGAAATACATTTCTGACGAAAAGTTTTCCGAACTGAAACGGAAATCGAACCCACACCCCTTGACTCGATGCGGATAAATGCTTGGTCACACTAACCGCACTTCCACAAATATTATTTGAGACACAATATGAATTTAATTTATCACGATTGAAAGCACAATTCAAAATGCAACTTCAATTACAAAGGTTGCAATTTTTATTAACTTTTGTAATAGAAATACACGATTTAATTTTGATTTTTATGGACCTTGTGTTATTTATGAGCATCCATTAGGTTGAGAACTCTTAAAATTGATTTTTGGACTAGTTGCCAAAATCTGGAAGAAATTGTTGCCAAAAACGGGTGTTGCCAAAATCGGGGGTAGACAAAATCGGGGGTAGACAAAATCGGGAAGGCACTGTATTACTGTTTTTCATTGATTGACTTATGAAATTTAGTCATGAAAATCTTCACCAAAATCATAAGTAAAATTTAAAAAATTCAACAATAATTGTTGTGGCGCCAAATCATAATTGTTCCTTAAGAAATTATTACGTTTTTTTGCCTCAGTGTATGTCATATTGCTTCCTCAAACCCGGAATCGGCTGTTCAAAACTTTCGATGCCATGGTTTATTTGTAAAATTTCATTGTCAAAATAGTAGCAGCACCGGTTTTGGCCATACGTCAGTCGTATCCATAGTTTATTATACACCGTTTTACAGAGCCAATCATCATGGAACCTTTTGTGTTAGTAGATCACATTCACAAGATAGAGCTCCATTAATTTGCTCATCCGAATTGATTGAAACAAAAACACATTAGAAAATAATTCATATTCCTTATAATTTCAACTCTCATTCACTTAATCTGGCCAGGGTACTCCTAATTTGTCCACTCTCATAAGAAATAAATGTGATTGGCGAATTTAGGAACTGAAGCTAAATCTTTGGCCTAAACTAGTTCTGGTGGCCTATATTAACCAACGAGGTTTTCAAAGCCAAAAATGGTTTCAGGTTAGTTTCGATATTTTTCATACATATGTAATATGGTTAGAAAGCTTGCGTTTGACATATTTGTAGTACAAATGGGGCTTTCCATATCATTTTTAAATGCATTTTTTTCTTAGACTGGCGAAAACCGATGCTTGTACCTTAGGTATTCAAATTTCTTTTTGCTGATCCTGTCATATATTTTTTTATGACGAAAACATTGCTACTCACGTTTTTAAGACAGATTAAGAGTTTGAGATCGCCATCTATTCGGGGCAGCAGGGACGAAAGTCCAGGAACTTAACGGACCCCCCCCCAGGATCTCTGCGAGTTGGAGTGTTGCCCAGGATGTGTGTAGTTGACAGTGGGCTCTGATGAACCTTCATAAATACCACAAAAATCCGAATGCAACTCTGTCAAAGCGACCGGTGGCGCTTAAAGTACCAAAGCACCCCAGCCCAAACTAACAGGAGTGCCAAGCGGATTGATGCCAGTAAGATCCTGATTGTGGTATACTGGTCGCGATACAAACGGACAAGGCATGGAACTACGAGTAAGAGTGCTTTGAGCACATTGGGACCAACGCCAGTGCGGCCCAATTATGTATACTGGCAGCGCACGACTACGGACAAGTAATGGTATATGTACTGGAT
This sequence comes from Aedes aegypti, assembly GCF_002204515.2. Lineage (NCBI taxonomy): Eukaryota > Metazoa > Arthropoda > Insecta > Diptera > Culicidae > Aedes > Aedes aegypti. Next base: position 59,180,308 of record NC_035108.1, on the reverse strand, counting down.
AATATGCTTTGAGGCTGACAGCGGCGCGTTCTACTCCCTTAGTAGGGTAGGGTGACACGGCGAGAGGGTTAATGGCGAAGGCTGTCCCCGTAAAACCGTGGCAGGCCTTAGAGTACGTTTCAAATCCGTCACCTAGTTGTTCCAACTGGGCGGGGGTAGGCTCAGATGCCATTACCTGACCTGCGCCGATCCGGCTCTGAACATAGTACCCCATAAAGGACTGCGTCAACCCTAGCATGTCCTCCCTGCTGGCATAGATAACCATGGGCTTACAAAGGCTGACTATTCCAGCGGAGACATAAGAGATAAGAGATGATCCATCAACTAGCGGAATGTGAAGGAGAGGCTTCTGGACCCATCAGTAACCTGCTATGGTTCCCCCCAAGGAAAGAGGCAACCAACACCAACTTAAGTGAGATCAGGCTGGGCAAAAGCCTAGATACTGTGACGACGGCAGGCACTGGCCGCTCCAGTGCAACATGTGAGGTGACCGATGGCCCGGGACTAATCGAGGCCATGGATCGTATAGGGAGTATCTCCCGAAAATGCAGGTAGCTACCGAGCAACTCGATGTCGTCATCGAGTTTGTTAAGAGCAAATGCAATATCAGCAAAGACTTGAATACAAGTCTACACTCAGAAATAAAAATAGTCACAGAATTACTTAAGTTTATGCATTAATGACTACTTTCTATCTGCCTCTCTTTCATTCTGCTGTGAATTTTCACACTAACTGTCATTTCGACTGGGTTGAAGCTTAGCGATGCAATGTAAATTTAAATGAATAAACATTCAATTTTCAACTATAAATGGTTGAATATTACATGATCGTGTAAATTTAAAGTGAATTCGACTGAAAAATAATGGATTAGGGTAAGTGTACCAGTTATGGCCATAGTGGTTCCCTATTTCGCCATACGTGTTAACTTAAATTTCTTCAAATTTTGAAAAGTTTTGTGTGTTTTAGCAGTAAGATAAAGGATGTATCTAGGTGTTAAAACATTCAAAAGTATAAAAAATGTAAAAGTTATCGAAATTTTACATATGGCCAAATAGGGAACCACTATGGCCATAACTGGTACACTTTCCCTAGTCGTTGAAATTTAGGTTTATTTTGATGCTCCAAATATGTGCATGAAAATAAACTTAAATTTACAACATATTTTTAGCTGTGTACAGGAGGATCGGCCGCATAAGCCGTGTAACGCCGCACGGGATGCGTAGGAGGAGCTGCTGATTGGTCGGAGCATGTACAAGCTTCGGAGTCGGGCCACTTGTACAGGGCTCGAGTTGAGGAGGAGCTTCGTGATCCTCGGAAGGTAGAACCTCGACGAGCTTCGTGATGCGTTAGGAGATAGAACCTGAACTTTGTGGTGGATAAGTAGAAGGAGCTTCGTGATCTTCGGAAGGTAGAACCTGGACGACCTTTGTGATCTTCGGAAGGTAGAGCCTGGACGACCTTTGTGATGGACGAGATGGTATAACCTGGAAGAGCTTTGTGGACCTGGACGAGGAGTTTGGCGAAAGGAGGAGCAATACGGATGACGACACTAAGGAGGAGTGTTGGGATTGTAGTGTCGCCCGTAGGTAGAATATACGGGAACCGTCGGTGGTAGTGTTTAGAGGTATGCTTAGTGGAAATGTTTGTATTGTAAATACCTGGATGAAATAAAAGGAACAGCAGTTGCTTGTTGAGTTATCAGCAGTAGCTGTCTGCAGAGGAATGGACTAGCTTGTTTTCTTTGTGCTTAAAATAAGCTATCTTGGAATTGGCTTTGTGTACTTCCAATACGCAGCAGCTGCTTTGGCAGTCAGTCTCGGAAACCAAGATTGATGTGGTGTTTCCATCTGAACCAGCCAACAACGGGAACTGGGTGCGGATAGGCAAGGTTGGTAGCGAGTCACTTTTTAGCCAGCTATCGTTAAATGTGTAGCTAGCAAATGTGGGTACAGTGAGTATCTTCCGCAGAAATGGTGGAGAAACGATTATCGATGTGACGTTTCGTAGTCCTAACCTTTTAGGTACCATGATCCGGCGCGTTGATGACGGTTATACTCTTAGCAATCACCAAACCATTCGTTATAGTAGAATACCAGGCGAGCGGAGGGCAGTGCTTGGAAAACAGCGCGCTTCGACGGCGAAGTATTCACCGAAGCCCTGAGGCGCGAACGGAACACTCTGGACCTAAACGTTGAAGAGCTACTTGCTGTGATATCACGAGCGTGTGATGCTTCCATGCCGAGAAAAGCCCCTCCTAGAGAGAACAGGCCGCCGGTGTACTGGTGGTACGAATCAATTGCAAATCTTCGAGCAATCTGCCTTCGGGCTAGACGAAGGATGCAACGCGCTCGCACAGAAGCACAAAGAGAAGAACGCGGTGCAGCATTCAGCTTAGCTTAGCTTAGCTTAGACTGACTACACATATCAATGGTTGCTATTCCGTGATTGACCGAAGTCAGTGAAAATGCACAAAGAATCAACTAGAAGTTCGGCTGGGATTGGCCATAATCTTCTTCAGTGTGCATAATTCAGTGCCTCTATTTATACAGGGTCAATAACGGCGCCGGCCACGTCCTTGCAGTCAGGTGGGATTGGAGGAAGGAATGCTAGTGTGTAACCTTTGCTATATGGAGACCGTGTTTACCTCTGCATCTCCACAAAGGTTACTGGGAGGGATGTTTGTTAATGGGGAGGATCGTTGGGTCACAGGATTCACTTTGATAAGCGATTAGACCATGATAAATTATTTGACGCGAGCTAAGGATCGAACACTACTAACCTGCTTCGCGAACCGCGCCACTAATAAATCATGCCACGCGAGCGACGCGCGACACGATTGATCCTGCTCACATCACTCGCCCCCGCAGGAGCAAGTGACGCGATCAAAGGATCAAACACTACTAACCTGCTTCGCGATCCTCGCCACTATTTTATCATGCCACGCGAGCGACGCGCGACACGATTGATCCTGCTCACATCACCCGCCCCCGCAGGAGCAAGTGACGCGAGCAAAGGATCAAACACTACTAACCTGCTTCGCGAACCGCGCCACTAATAAATCATGCCACGCGAGCGACGCGCGACACGATTGATCCTGCTCACCTCACCCGCCCCCGCAGGAGCAAGTGACGCGATCAAAGGATCAAACACTACTAACCTGCTTCGCGATCCGCGACACTATTTTATCATGCCACGCGAGCGAGGCGCGACACGATTGATCCTGCTCACATCACCCGCCCCCGCAGGAGCAAGCGACGCGAGCAAAGGATCAAACACTACTCTGAAGAACGCGGTGCAGCATTCAGAGAGGCAAAGTTGGCTCTCAAAAAGGAAATCAAGAGTCGACAACGGGCATGCTTTGATAGTCTATGTGAGAGTGCCAATACGAGTCCATGGGGGTGACGCCTACAGAGTGGTAATTAGACTGGCCCTTAAACAAAAAAGTTGTAAAATTCAACGGGGCACCCCCTAGATATGTGCCTTAGGGTAAGAAAAAGCTCACTCAAAATTTCAACTCATTTGGTTGCTCCCCCAGCTGGCGCATTCAATTCAAAGTTTGTATGGAATATTCGTCTCAAATATATTGAAAATTGACCCAATGTAACTGTTTCGTCTCGTACACTAGTTAATCGCGTTCAATTGAGCCCAGAATGACAAATTCACTAGTTGATACGCTAATGAACATAGTTGCCGAAGGTTGTATCTGAATTTAAGCTCATTTTCATTAAACTTTCAGTTGTTGAAAGTTAGGCTTAGATCAGCAATCCCGTACAATCACACATGTGCATGCACCTTGTGCCGCAGCTCGCCCAGCGTCGTTGGTGGCTATGATGCGCTTAGTGGCTACCACCCAGCTAAGTTGAAGGAATACTAAGCAATATTGCAAATCTACTTCAGATAGTTAAAACACCAACTGTATCAATAGGGCGATATTCAAAACTGAAAAGCCAATAGATGGCTCTTTTCCAGTGGTAGTAAAAACGAAATCCTGAAGCAAAGAAAGCACCACGGAAGATGAACTAAACACAAAAGGTTATGTATTCACTTTACACTTGATTTCTAATCACTTCTTTTTTGAGTCAGTTTCCTAATTGCAAGCAATTTACGATTTTCATTATTTTCCATACGTTTTGACAGTTCTCCGACTACCATTCTTCCATGCGCTTGTGTTGAAAGTTTGAGAAATTTGAGAATCCAGAGTAGCTCGATCAGTGAGAGGAATACAAACATCAGTGTCGAATGTTCGAAAGGTTGTTGTCTGTACTTTTTGCCGCTGGCGCCAACTGTTAGCGGTTAAGAACGGAATAAACAGTCGTTACCCTATTTTAATCATCATACAACCTTCTACAATATTGTTTGCTATAGTATCAAGTAGTGTTTTTGACATTCTGGGTTCAATTGAACGCGATCGACAATTTTCCTGACTCCAACAGGAGATGATGTGCTGTTTTCTATATGTTGGAGCTGAAAATCCCATATCAACTTCAATTCAATTGCGCCAGCTCATGGAACGACCAAATGAGCTGAAACTTTCAGGAAGTCTTCCTCTAACCCTAAAGAATAATCCTGGCGGGTGCCCCGTGGAATTATACAACTTTATTTTTCTCCCATACTAAGGTGGGCCAGTCTAGTGGTAATGGCAAGGACCAAAGGTGGCATAGCGCCTCAAGAGAAGTCGCCCGAGTTGCTGCGGTCGATAATCGATGTACTCTTCCCGCAAAATCCCAGAGGCTCATGGCCCCCCAGCGCCGTATGTGGTAGATGAACGAGAAGAAGTGGCGATGGTGACGAACGAAAAGCTGGAAGAGGTCGTGAAATTATTCGCGTCAAACAAGGCACAGGGACCCGTGGTATCCCGAATGTTGCCTTAAAAGCGGCAGCGCATGCGGATCCGGACATGTTCAGTACCACGATGCAACGATTCATAGATCAAGGAATCTTCCCGGATGTATTGAAGCGGCAGAAGTTGGTGCTACTACCAAAGGTGGGGAATCCACCATGTGACCCGCCGGCGTATAGACCTATCTGTTTACCAGATACGACGGGCAAGTTATTGGAGAGGTTAATCCTCAACAGGCTAGTACCGTATATGGAAGGTGCGGACGGCCTGTCCAACAACCAGTTTGGATTCAGGAAAGGTAAATCTACTCTGGACGCTATCCAGACGGTCGTCCAGACAGCTGAGGTGGCAATCGAACATAAAAAGAGCGGTATCCGTTACTGCACGGTTGTCACTCTGGATGTGAAGAATTCATTCAACAGCGCAAAGCTGGGAAGCCATAGCCCACGCACTTTACCGCCTCAAGGCACCGGTGCAGTTGTGTAAGCTTCTAGAAAGCTATATTGATGGTAGGATTCTACTATATGGCCCAGAGGAGGGGCAGAAAAGCGTTCGAATTACCGCGGGACTACCTCAAGGTTCAATCCTGGGCCCACTGTTATGGAATGCGATGTACGATGACGTACTGAGGCTGCCCCCTCCGACGGGTGTTAAGATTGTTGGCTTCGCCGACGATATCACCCTAGTGGTCTATGGTGAATCGATGGAGGAAGTAGAGTTGACAGCAGCGCACTCTATTTCCATAGTTGAGGAATGGATGAAGTCTAGAAAACTAGGACTGGCCCGTCACAAGATTGAGGTGGTGGTCGTCAACAACCGCAAGTCCGAGCAACGAGCGCCTATTTTGGTAGGTGATTGAACAATAGAGTCCAAGCGATCCCTTAGGCATCTTGGGTTATGATCGATGACAAGCTCAGCTTCGCTAGCCACGTTGAATATGCCTGTAAAAATGCATAATTAGCAATTCCAGGTGGGTCCATAATAGGCACGTCGGTAGCGAGCCGGATAACATGGGAATCAAATGGAAGATCCATAATAAGAAACGTCAAATTTGTAAACATTCCTATTATGGACAGAGACGAATGATTTTGTATGTTTTAAAGGCGCGTTATGAAACAAAGACATGCAACTTGATGTTAGGTTGCTTTGTATAACCGTCTAAGTATCATTGCGGAAAAGCGTCGAGAATGAATTTCAGCTTTAGTAAGGGTTCCATTACTTACTAGCACAGAGCTAGGGGGTGCGGACTCGAACATTTCGGTTGTTCAAATTGAACAGAAACTTTTCCACGAGTGCTAACCGTTGTTTGTTTGATTGTCTCGTAGGAAACCACAGTAAAAGTTCACCCTTAAAATGCTTCACACAAATCTCCATAATTTCGGTGTAGGCAATTAACCCAATAAATATACTAAATCAGAAAGTTGCTAGCGGTATGTTAGTTAGAAACATATTTCAGAATAGTTGCAAAATTCTCATGCATAATTTAGACCAATTACAACTTTTCTTAACAGTTGATGGTCTTTGAGTAATATTGTCTGTTTCATTGACAACAAAACGCGCCGCCAACTTTTAAACAGGTCGAGAAAATCGTCGCCAGCAAACTAATCAAAGGAGCTGATTTGCCGTTGTGTTGGTAAGATTGGGGAAACGCATCGGCTGGTTGGCTGGCGACGATTTTGGCGACGGTTTCACCGGCGACGATTACAAATCGTCGCGTCCGATAAGATGCAAAATTTACAATATACAATATATACCATTTTTAAGCGTGACGAAATCATGACCATACATTTCTAGGCACACTCTAGGACAGGACGTGACAGCTCAACTGAGACATCCCCGTTGTTTTTCAGTCGATAACCTTGACGATACAGAAGCCAGTGTTACCATTATCTTTTTTGAGCAAATCTTGGGAACAAATTCAAGTTTCAAAGCTCACATTTTGGTTGATTCTTACATGCTTCATTCATTTAGTGCAATAGAGAGTGCTATATTTTTAAATATTAGATTAATATTCAAAACCAAGATGTTTCTTCAAGAAAGTTTTAACAATTTCCATTATATTGCACATAATAGAGTAATTTTTATTTATTTTAGCATTCTGGAAGCACATGGGGTAAACTTAACGAATATAAAAAGATTTGAAACAAAAAGATTTCATGAATTTTTTTCAAAATTTTGATAAAAACCCTAAAGTACGAATTAGCAACACGGCCAAGCTAGCAACAAAGTGCCCTGTTGCAATCCAACTCAACGATTTGAAAGTAGGCGTTTGCTACGACCAATGAGAAATGGTCTTTTTTGGTTTCGTTTTTGTACTTTGAACTGTCACGTCTTGTCTTAGGGCACACTCAGATCATTTTTCAAAATTTAAGATTGACAGCAGCCTGGCTGCTTGTTGATTTCCATTTCGCATCCCCTAGGCACAGAGTAGTTACTAGTAATCAAAGAAAAATTAAGTCCTTGTGACATTAAACCTTGTTGAAAGTGACAAGTCTCAGTTTTCTAAGTTGCCGAGAATGATTTTGAAACAAGGCAAAAAAAAGAGTCGAATACAACAATTCGTTTACTATTCTTTAATTAATTTTGTTCTCTAGTTTGAAGAAGTGAGGACTAGGATTCTGATGCATGGACAATAGAGTGTCCATTCCGGGACATACTGGGGTAAAAAATCCCGGGATTTGACTAATTTCGGGATTTCCCGTTTCCCGGGGTATTAGTTCTACCATCCCGGGAATCCCGGGATTCCCGAAATTTACGTAAAATTTGATGAAAACCACTGAATTTCAATGGAAGACTATTACATTTTTCCTCGCCTTATTTGACAAAATAAAAAAACATCATGAAAATAGAATAAACAAGTTTAAAAAAGGCCAATTTACCAAGTAAGAAACACATATTATTATTGCAAAGTTTCAATGCTTTTTTCTTCAACATTAGCCGTTTTTATAAGCCAAGGCTGAGAAAGCAAATTTGAAAGTACGTCAGTAATTAGCTTTAGCATTCTATAATACCTGCTAAATTCAAAGTGTTAATAACTTTTCATATGTCTGAAGCAAAATTCTTTTAATATTATGACTTATTTTTTATCATACTTCCATTAGTAAGTGTTATAAAATCCTGACTTAATCCACCAATGGTGAGACTGAACCCTTCTTACATTTCCAAACAGGTTTGTGAAGTAATTATTATTATTCATTCATTTGGAACCTTGTATCAGAATTACTAAACTTTAGTATGTTGTGGCTATAATCTATCTGCCTTTTTATAATACTTTTAAAGGTTTGCGTGAAAGTCCTGAAAACTGCACGTCAAAAGGCGGATATCAAACTTTATTACTTTTCATACGCTTTTTATCATAGTTTAAGAGGGTCTATAAACCCATGTTGCCATCCTGTAAAATAATATCAAAAAATGAAAAATTCATGTCCTAAAATGATTTTGCCAGCGATTTTTTTAAGATCTATGTGTAGGTTTAAATTAAAAACCTGACTTAATCCACCGATGGTGAGACTGAACCCTTCTTACATTTCCATACAGGTATGAGATAATTATTATTCATCATTCATTTGGAACCTTGTACCAGTACAGTGGGGATTCGCTCGTTGGGGTTCCGCTACATGGAATGACTCGATGGTTGGATGTTCGCTGATTGGAAAATATTCCAACTAAAAGCACTCAAATGTCAACAGAAAATGTCAAACTGACTTTGACGTCTGAGTATCGTCGCTTTGAAGTGTCCATATATAGAACAAATGCGTATGTATATCTGCGTTTTGTGGCGATTTGCTGTCCAGATGCGTTCGTGTGGAGCATTTTCACCAGCTGTCAGTCTTTCCTACTAACGGGTCGGATTCGCTAGATGGAAGGCAGTCGTGTTCCAACCAGCGAATCCCCGGTGTATAACTAAACTTTAGGATGTTGTGACTATGTTCTATCTGCCCTAATAGTTTAATGGTTTGCGAAAAAGTCCAGGAAACTGCACGTCAAAAGGCGGATATCGAACTTTATTAGTTTTAATACGCTTATTATCATAGTTTAAGAGGGTATATAAACCCATGTTGCCATCTGTAAAATAATATCGAAAAATGAAAAATCGATGTCCTAAAATGATTTTGCCAGCGATTTTTTTAAGATAAATGTGCAAGTTTAAATTAAAAAAAGGTGAATTTTAGAGATTTTTGAAAATAATGATTTTTATCTCTGTAATTTATAATTCGATTGCAATATGGTTGTGAATGATATCCGAGCTTTCAATCGACGAAAAAAGAGCTTAAATTGGATTAAAAATAGCTGAGAAATTGATCAAAATGTAAAAAAATGAATATTTCAGAGAATTTTTTTTCCAGTACCTTAGAAAATTCTTCCAATGATATCTCTGAAACTAGTAATCCGATTTCAATGAAAATTTGAAGGCTTATGATTGAATGTCAGAGCTTTCATTAGCCGATAAAAGAACTTAAATCGGTTCAAAAATGGCTGAGATATCGATCAAAATGCAGACAGTTGAAAATATTAGAATATGCTTTTTCTAGTACTTCACGATACTGTTTGAATCATAACTCTGTAACGAAATGTCCGATCGCAATGAAATTCAATAGCGTTCTATGGGAATGTTGTAGCTTTCTTTTAGAGATAAAAGTGTTTAAATCGGTTGACAAACGGCTGAGATAATTGAGTGACATTTTTTGTAACACACACACACACACACACACACACACACACACATACACACACACATACGCGCACACATACACACACACATACACACACACGGACATGTGCTCAGTTCGTCGATCTCTATCGATTGGTATATGAGACTTGGCCCTCCGGGCCTCGGATCAAAAGTCGGTTTTTCAAGCGATCTTTATACCCTTCTTATGGTTGTAAGAAGGGTAAAAATGAATATTTCAGAGAAATTTTTTTTCCAGTACTTTAGAAAATTCTTCCAATGATATCTCTGAAACTAGTAATCCGATTTCAATGAAAATTTGAAGGCTTATGATTGAATGTCAGAGCTTTCATTAGCCGATAAAAGAACTTAAATCAGTTCAAAAATGGCTGAGATATCGATCAAAATGCAGACAGTTGAAAATATTAGAATATGCTTTTTCTAGTACTTCACGATACTGTTTGAATCATAACTCTGTAACGAAATGTCCGATCGCAATGAAATTCAATAGCGTTCTATGGGAATGTTGTAGCTTTCTTTAAGAGCTAAAAGTGTTTAAATCGGTTGACAAACGGCTGAGATAATTGAGTGACATTTTTTGTAACACACACACACACATACACACACACATACACACACACATACGCACACACATACACACACACACATACACACACACATACACACACGGGTTGCAAAATGGTGAGTCGACAACCAGGAAGGAGCGTCCAACATAGCTCTGGTCCTCACAAGCCCCTACCTCACGCTTCCACGGGTCTAACGATGACAAAGACCGCCAGCTAAGGGTTGCGTACTTAGCTGGTAGTGCAACCTGGGCACTGTTGTCCTTCTGACATCAGCTAGAGTGAGGGGGTGCCAGGTGGGAGCTTGGGATTTTTACCCTTTCCAAGCGAAACTCATACATACAGCCGTATGGAATACCACCTTTGGTACTTCCTTCGGGAGGTGGCCGAGCGTCTGGTCCATCTGACCAGGGGCTCAAGCATGGTCTACCTAGGATGTGGCGGGGGTTCATCAGTGGGCTCTGGTGAATCTCTACAAAAAACCACAGATCTGCAAGTAGCCCTGAACAAGCGACCTGGTACCGCTTTCAAAGTATCTTAGCCCTCTGGAGTGCCAACCGGCACATCAGGATGGATGCCAGTAAAATCCTGATTATGGTATTCTGGTCACGGCGCAGAACAACGGACAGGACACGGATTACGGATTACACACCACATTGCGACACAGAGCTGACAGTCGTGTTATTCTATTCCCCGAGTAAGGATGGGTGATACCAACTTGAAACGGCGAGTAGGCTAATGGTGCGATTGCCCCCGTCCCGGTAAAACCTTGGCAGGCCTCTGGATACGTTCGGATCCCGTCCATCTTAAGTGATGAGTACTAGGCTCGGATGACTAAACCCCGATCTACGCCGATCCGGCTCTGAACACGATTCTCATAAGGGATCGTGTCAACCCTTGCATGGCCTCCCTGCTTGCAAAGATAACCATGGGATCATGAAAGGCGACTACGTACGGCGGGAAATGATAGCGGCCCAGAGGGGGGACCCTGAAGAATGGAAGAGAGTATTATTGAGATCGAAGAAGGCGCGGCGAACCCTTTCGCTAAAGGTGGCTTAGTACGGTCACCACCATCGCAGCTAGGGCAACAGCAGCGCAATCAGGAGGAGCAGCAGGTACAGCGACAGCTTCAACAGCAGCAGCAGCAGCAGCCTCGAGAGCAGCAGCAACAGCTTCAGCAGCAGCAACAGGCTCAGGTCAGTGCATGGTCGAAGGTGCCAAAGCTACCGAGAGTTGTAGCAGCCAAGAAACTGGTGGACGAATTGCACGAGTTCGTCGATAAAAGAAGTAATGTGCACAAAGACATCAAGACTTTGGTGTTGAAGATCCAAGGAACCCTTGGACTAGCCGTCAAGGAATGGGCGGCCGTTGCACAGAAAGTGGAATCGACTGAGAAGGAGTTGTCGGCGGCCAAGACTGCCTTAGAAATAAGGCAAGTGCCGATTCAACAAACGGCGATGCCAATTACTTTTGCGAGGGAAACCAACGCAAAGAGGGACAAATCCCAGAGGACGGAGAGCGTTCCCTTCACACCGAAGAGGCCAAGAGCATCACCAGGAGATGCAAGACCGGGTGGTTCCAAGAAACACAAGGACACCCGCGTCAACGAGTCAGGCCCAGCGAACGCAGCAACCACCAAGGAAGGCAACGATACCCCATGGAAAATCGTCAAGGCAAAAAATCGGAAGACGAAAACCAAGAGCAGGTCCGAAAAACAAAGCCTCTTCAAGGGCCGGAAGAGAGGTGAGGCGCTTATAGTCAAGGCAAGCGATGACTCGTACGAGAAGGTTCTCCGTGCAATGCGGACAAACCCGGAGCTCGAACAGCTGGGTGCAGACGTGCGGAAAGTCAGGCGCACCCGCACCGGAGATATGATCCTGGAGCTAAAACGAGACCCGATGGCCAGCAGCTCTTCCTACAAAGAGCTCGCCGAGAAAGCCATGGGTAATACGGTAGAAGTGAGAGCCGTGTGTCCGGAGGCAGTCCTTGAATGCAAGAACTTGGACGCAATCTCTACGGACGACGATGTAAGGGTTGCCATGAAAGAGCAGTGCATGCTAGGAGAAGTGCAGATGCAGATCCGCATAAGGAAGGGGCCATCCGGAATGCTAATAGCATCAATTAGGCTTCCGATTGAAGCGGCCGTCAAGGCACTTAAAACGGAGAAGATTAAAGTAGGCTGGTCGGTATGTCCACTGAGCGTCTCTCAGAAACCGGAAGCATGCTATAGATGCCACGAGTACGGCCATCTGGCTAGATTCTGCAAGGGGCCGGACAGAGGTAATTTATGCAGAAGGTGCGGAGAAGAAGGCCACAAGGCGCAAGCCTGCCGGAAGCCTCCAAAGTGCATGATCTGCGCTAACGGAGATAATAACAACCACGTTACAGGAGGCCTGCGATGCCCGGCCTTCATGAAGGCGACTGCTACCAAACCACAGTGGAGGTAATTCAAATTAACCTCAACCACTGTGACACAGCACAACACTTGCTGAGGCAATCTGTGGCGGAGTACAAGTGCGATGTGGCCATACCGTGTCCCGGCCGGCGATGGGAACTGGATAGCAGACAACGCAAAATCAGTGGCGATATGGACGGTGGGAAGATATCCTTTCCAGGAAGTGGTACATCGTGCAGATGAAGGCTTTGTTATAGCCAAAATTAACGGAGTCTTCTTCTGTAGCTGCTACGCACCCCCCGCGATGGTCTATTGACCAGTTCAACGAGATGCTCGACAAGCTGACTGAAGAGCTCACAGACCGCAGACCAGTCGTCATAGCCGGCGATTTCAACGCGTGGGCCATAGAATGGGGCAGTCGCTTCACCAACTCAAGAGGGAGCAGTCTACTGGAGGCCTTGGTACCACCAGCACATACCGTCGGGATGGTCGAGAGTCAATTATTGACGTAACTTTCTGTAGCCCTGGGCTGTCAGGAAGTTTGAACTGGCGAGTGAGTGAGGAGTATACGCACAGTGACCACCAAGCGCTTCGGTACAATATTGGTAGCGGACGGCAGTTGGAAGCACGTGCGATCCCTTCGAAAGAGCGGAGGTGGAAAACGTCGCAGTTTGACAAGGAGGTGTTTGTTGAGGCGTTGAGACTGGAGCGCAATGTTCAACACGCTACTGCGAATGAGTTGACAGCGGCATTAGCACGAGCGTGCGATGCAACCATGCAGAGGGAAGGTAAACCGCGACATGGTCGCCGCCCAGCTTACTGGTGGAACTCGACGATTGCCGACCTGCGTACAAGCTGCTTTCGGGCTAGGAGAATGATGCAGAGAGCCCGCAACGACGCTGAAAGAGCAGATCGAAGACCAGCGTACAAGGCGGCGAAAACCGCTCTCAACAAGGAAATTCGGCTCAGCAAGAAAGCCTGTCTGGAGGAGCTCTGTCGCAACGCCAATTCAAACCCGTGGGGTGACGCCTACAGAGTTGCAATGGCGAAGTTGAAGGGCCCAGCTGTACCACCCGATAGGTGTCCGGAGAAGATGAAGACCATCATTGAAGCGCTATTCCCCCGGCACGAACCGACGAGCTGGCCGTCCACACCTTACGGAGCTCAGGATAACGACGAAGAAGAAGCCCAGGTAACGAATGATGAGCTGATCGCGGTGGCGAAAGCCTTTAAAACCAGGAAGGCTCCGGGACCAGACGGTATCCCCAACGTAGCTCTGCAAGCAGCAATCCAAGAAAACCCAGATATGTTCAGGATCGTACTGCAAAAATGTATCGAGGAGGGTAACTTCCCCGACATTTGGAAGCGACAAAAGCTGGTGCTGCTGCCTAAACCAGGCAAGCCTCCTGGAGATCCTTCAGCATATAGACCGATATGTCTGCTGGACACAGTTGGCAAAGTGCTGGAGCGAGTAATCCTAAACAGGCTTACGAAATACACGGAGGGAGAAAACGGCCTGTGTGACATGCAGTTCGGCTTTCGGAAAGGTAGATCAACCGTTGATGCCATCCGAACGGTCGTGGAAGCTATGGATACGGCGCGGAAGCAAAAGAGGAGAGGAAATCGGTACTGCGGTGTGGTCACTCTAGACGTAAAAAATGCCTTCAACAGTGCCAGTTGGGCTGCGATCGCCGAATCGCTGCACAGATTGGAAGTCCCCGAGTATCTTTGTAAGATTTTGAGGAGCTACTTTCAAAATCGTACACTGATCTACGAAACAGACGCTGGGAAAAGGTGCACGACAGTCACAGCGGGCGTCCCACAGGGTTCTATTCTTGGCCCGACTCTCTGGAACGCTATGTATGATGGAGTGTTGAAGCTGAGCTTCCCCCGGGGTGTGAAGATCGTCGGCTTCGCGGATGACGTGGTGCTCGTAGTCATCGGCGAATCACTAGAGGAAGTAGAGATACTTGCTACCGAAGCAGTAGACGCCGTGGAAGAATGGATGCGAGGGAAGAAGCTTGTGTTAGCCCATCACAAAACCGAAGTTGTGATGATAAGCAACCGAAAGGCAGTGCAGAAGGCGAGAATCTCGGTTGGACAGTGTACCATCGACTCAAAGCGGGAAGTCAGACACCTGGGAGTGATGATCGATGATCGGCTGAGCTTCAACAGCCATGTCGATTATGCATGTGAGAGGGCCGTGAAGGTGATATCAGCTCTATCCCGGATCATGCCCAACAACTCAGCGATCAGCAGCAGCAAGAAGCGACTACTGGCGAGCGTGTCGACGTCGGTACTCAGATACGCTGGTCCCGTGTGGGTGACAGCACTGCAGACGAAGAGGAACCGCTCCCGGCTGAACAGTACGTTCAGACTGATGGCCATGCGTGTGGCGAGCGCGTATCGTACGATATCATCTGAGGCAGCCTGTGTGATTGCAGGATTGATCCCTATAAGCCTTCAACTCGAAGAGGACAGCGAGTGCTACAGGGACCGACGCACGCGGGGAATTCGGAAAAGAGCCCGGGATGAAACCATGAGGAAATGGCAACAGCAATGGGATAGCGCTGAGAACGGTAGATGGACCCACCGTCTAATTCCGTGCCTGTCGACGTGGGTAAACAGAAAACACGGAGAAGTGAATTTCCACTTGACGCAGTTTTTGTCTGGCCATGGCTGTTTCAAGAAATACCTCAATAGGTTTGGACACGCAAGATCGCCGTTATGCACCGGGTGCGGCGATGTTGACGAAACCCCTGAGCACGTGGTCTTCGAATGTCCGCGCTTCGAGCATGAGCGAGCCGAGATGACATCCGTCGTCGGCAATGACGTTAATGTGCACAATATCGTCCAACGAATGTGTGCCGACGAAGAGAAATGGGACGCGGTAAACAGAACTATCGTTCAGATGATGTCTCTTTTACAACGAAGATGGCGAGAGGAGCAGCGGCACTCTACACAGCGGACAGCACATGGCTCTGAATCGTTGGGGCAGCCGGAATCGTCGGACCGACCTTGGCGCTTGACAAGTCAGCCTGTTGAAGAGAGCATATGAAGGAGACCAACGGGCGCGACCGGAGTAGGCTAGATCCTCCGCCGGGGACTAGACCGAGTAGAGCGGGCGTAGCGTAATATCGGTAATAAGTCGTCAAGGCGCCTGCAAACCGGAAGTCATCCTCCAACCGGAATTGCAGGACCGACCTCGGCACTTACCGACCAACATCGCGTCGGAGTAGGCTATGTCCTTCCGCCGGGGACTAGCCGAGTAGATCGCGAAACAGCTCCGGCAAATGGTAGTCGGGGCGCCTGTGAACCGGAAGTTTCCCACCACCGGAATCGCAGGACCGACCTCGGCATCAGCCCGGTCAGCTTCGGAGTAGGTTAAGTTCACCGTCGGGGACTAACTGAGTAGAACGCGTAGTTGCACCGGCAAATGGTCGTCGGGGCGCCTGTGAACCGGAAGTTTCCCTCCACCGGAATCGCAGAACCGACCTCGGCATCAGCCCGGAAAGCATCGGTTCGGGAGATCTTCCGCCGTCGGGGAAATCTTCGTCGGAGTAGGATAGATCCACCGTCGGGGACTATTCTGAGTAGTCCGTAGCGAGTCACCGGCTTAAGTCGTCGGGGCACCAGTGAACCGGAAGCCATCCTCCAACCGGAATCGCTGGATCGACCTCGGCACTTCACCGGTCAGCAGCAGTGATGCGGGAACAAACGCGTAACGTTATCGGTTTCGGGAGACATTCCTACGTTAGGAACTCTCCGCTGGAGTAGGCTAGCTCCACCGTCGGGGACTATGCCGAGTAGCGATCGTGACAACCACCAGTTTTGGGTCGTCGGGGCGCCAGTGAACCGGAAGCTACCCTCCAACCGGAATCGCTGGACCGACCTCGGCATCCAACTGGTCCAACCTGGAGAACTCGAGAATCGGCGGATTAACAGCAGGCGCAACAGTTGCGCAGGGCTCTGGCGAGATGTCAGCCCCAAACACGTCGCAGCAGAGCAACGAAGCGTAGCAATGACAGAAGCGGTAGTAGAAACATGGCCCTGGCGCGATGCCAGCAGTACGAAGAGAGCAAGGGAAGTACAGGAGCGTAAGAAGGAGCAGTGCAGTGCTTAGCACAATAGCCTCCCCCATGAAGTAATGCCAAGAGGCAGTTCCGGGGGGCAGAGCCGTAGCGTGGTTTTATGGCGCCCTTGGCGAACTGCCATTCGAGCGCCCCTCACTCAAAGTTTAACTTTTTTTGAACATTGTACATGTTTAGATTCGAAAAAAAAAACATCAACGATAATTTTCAAAAGCATATGATAACTTCATGATAAAGCTTAATAAATAATTAAACAATAGAAATCAATAAATTATTTGTAAGGCTTTGCAAGAAGGCATAAAAATGTTTCAACATTATTTTAAGGTGGAGATGAATCGAAACCATTCCTCAGATCTTTAGCAGCACAAATCTTGACAACCAAACAGAGGTTCCAACTGAAGACTTGATCTTTCGGTCACCACCAGCGGGTTACTGATCGATCAAGTTCAAGCTCGAATTGCACTCTGATTCCCTAGATTTCCCTCTAGTAGATTTGAGCAATGGCTTCGATTTATCTACAGCTGAAATATCTCTTAGTCCGGAGGTTATCTAGAAGATGTATCAATGTGAAGATTAATCGAAGCAACACCTCACCTCTACAAAAGCAAAAATCTACAGAATCATAATGTTTAGAGATGAACTCGCAAAAAATACTAGATTTATTGATTTAAACTTTCAATGAAATCTCAGTATAATTTCTATTCTTAAATGATCTATTGATAACATTTCTGAATCATTATTTCCTAACCATTTTTTGCATAGTTTTCTAATTCATTTGATCCATATTGCAAACGAAATTTTCAGGAAATCTCTTAGTGCTCTATTAGCCATATATTGATGACCTAAAAATCACGAGAAAACTTTAGGATTTATTAATTTATTCAACAACTCTTCAGTTAACAAAAAAATTCAAATGTTTTTGCATTGAATCATAAATTTACTTCAAGAATCTTTGCGATATTTACATTGTGTAAAATAGAAGAAATTTTAAATACTCAAAGAGATCAAAATATTATGCTACCCGAAGAAATTTTCCAAGTTATCTTCTAGAACCTTTGTGATCACGGGGAAACAGTTCACTGTTTTCAACGAGACTGTTATACGATCAGAAATACGCGGTCTTCCGGTTGGGAATCATGCCTGTATTAAAAAGACAGTATGAAATGAAATAGAACATTCTGTTGCTAATCAGTAATACTTTTCTTGAAATGTTGGAGAGCTCTGCAGGGGTTTTAAAGGAATTCTTTCTTAACTTGCAAAATAAAAAATATTGCTGTTGTTACGAAGTATACCGAATTTCATGTTCTAATTTTATAATTATCTGAGAATCTCGTTCGTCAATAATTAAAAGTATTCCGCTTTTTTACTTTCGATCAGAGTATGAACATTCATTTGATAGTTTGATTTCATGATACCTACATGTTTTCTACCACAAGAGGATTGAAAATTATCTAAGAACTCTTTTAAAAATCTTTATTAAATTTACCAAGATGAACCACCCTTAGGCTACAAATCTCGTTGATAAAGGTAATAATAATAATAATAATAATAATGAAACATTATTATTACTTTCTTCAAAGAGTTTTCAATAAACGAATCCTTTAACATCTTGTAGGTTGCTTTCAAAACATTTTGCTTAAATCGATTTAGAAAATGTTTTGACTGTTCATGTTTCTGTCAACGATATTTTTCTCGAAACTTCTACTTAAGAGGTGGACTTACTAAATATGCATCTCTAAAAGTTTTACCAAATGGGTAACGCATTTCGGCGCCCCCTGAAGGCTGGCGCCCTTGGCGGTCGCCAACCTGGCCAACCACACGCTACGGCACTGCCGGGGGGAATGGCTCGTGGGCGAAGGTGGACTTTAGTCGGTATAAAGGAGTCCGACACTCTGGCGCACGATGGACGAATTCGATATGACTAGCCTCCATATCGAACGTGAAACGCTGGGTTAGTTCGTAAATGTAATTTACCACCTTTTAAAAAAAAAAAAAAAAAAAAAACGGACACACACACGGACATGTGCTCAGTTCGTCGAGCTCTATCGATTGGTATATGAGACTTGGCCCTCCGAGCCTCGGATCAAAAGTCGGTTTTTCAAGCGATCTTTATACCCTTCTTATGGTTGTAAGAAGGGTAAAAAGGGGAATTTATAGATTTTTAAAATGAAAAAATTTAAAAAAATATTTTTATCTCTGTAATTTATATTTCGATTGCAATATGATTGTGAATGATGCAGAGCATTCAATCGACGAAAAAAGAGCTTAAATCGGATTGAAAATAGCTGAGAAATTGATCAAAATGTAAAAAATTGAATATTATAGAATAAACTTATTATTTTTTTCCAGTACTTTACAAAATTCTTCTATTGATATCTCTGTAACTAGTAATCCGATTTCAATGAAAATTTGAAGGGTTATGAATAAATGTTAGAGCCGATAAAAAACTCGAATCAGTTCAAAAATGGCAATGAAATTGATCAAAATACAGACAGTTGAAAATTTTAGAATATGCTTTTTCTAGTACTTCACGATACTGTTCGAATCATAACTCTGTAACGAAATGTCCGATCGCAATGAAATTCAATAGCGTTCTATGGGAATGTTGTAACTCATTCATTTAGAGCTAAAAGTGTTTAAATCGGTTGACAAACGGCTGAGATAATTGAGTGACATTTTTGTAACACACACATACACACACGGACATGTGCTCAGTTCGTCGAGCTCTATTGATTGGTATATGAGACTTGGCCCTCCGGGCCTCGGATCAAAAGTCGGTTTTTCAAGCGATCTTTATACCCTGCTTATGGTTGTAAGAAGGGTAGAAAATGGAAAAAAAACCTTAGAAAACTCGTAATTAGTAAAGCTAGACAGTTTTGATTTTTGTTAAGTTACTTCATCAATTTTGATGATATCTAGGAAAGTCACATTAACCTTTTTTTTTTTTCATTGTATTGTTGAATTTCTACTTAAATTTCAAACCAAATACCTGTTTTATTGAAAATTTGAGAAATCCCGGGATTTCCCTGAATAAGCTTAGATTTTTGTCCCAAATCCCGGAACGAGTAAAATGGTCGAGAAATGGACAATATCGGTGTCATTTCTTGACTTCATCAAGGCATCCGATTTTGACTGATAAAGCAGCGCGCCTGTGGAGAGTGTACAAGGGTCTCAATAGCGGAACCTTTCAGTTAGAATCCTTTCCTGCGAACAAGTTAGGAATTACAACTGTAAGCAAGTGATAAGATAACACGACATGCACTAAATGAAGGACACGGAATATACTACAATAGTTCAAGAAATGGTCGCAGTGGTTTATGTTTCGAACAGAAAAAAAAAGCACAGAGACAACCAAGACGGGTTGGCTACAGAGTACAATGCACACACCTAGGTTTATACCCGGAAAATATTTCTTAAATTGATGATAAGTCAATTCAATTATAATACATTTAGCATTTCTAGCTTTCCTCACCTTCAAAACTACTTTGGCACGTTCAGATGCCGTGAAATGTGTCAAAACCTAGGAGGGAGGCACCGATTGACTGTTTAACGATAAACTTGCGACGATCGACGCGCCACCATATTTCATATAACGGAGGGTATTAGAACTAACTTGGAGGTGATGATTTGGAGGTTATTTGGCAAGTTGGAGGTTAAAATCACCTCCACACACTAGCGATTTTGCGGTGGGATGTTGACGTTTGATCACGAATACTACACACGAAACATGACACAAAGTTATTTCAAACTGCAAGGAAACTACAACTTGCCAACGACAATCAAGGGAGACTAGATGAAAATCGCTAGCTTTCTTTTGTTGTGTACCTTCGATCTTTCTGGACAAACATTGAAAAAGGGCCAAAATTTTCTATGCAGTTAATTTTCGGTTTTAATTGGAAAAAGTAAAATTATGAGTACCGTTTTGTCTCAAATTCCGAACAGACTCATATTCCGAACACTCGGTTTTTGTATGGCGATTTGTTTGAAATGTTTCACTGAAATATGTCATCAAATAACCCGGATATGGCAGTCAATTGCAATTAAATTTTAACGTCTACCAATCAATTTTATACCTCGGGAGTAGTGATGATTCTCAAGTTCGAGACCAGTAGAACTAGCTCAGATAAATTTATTTCCGAAATTATTCATTTAAATATGATTTATTCGCGCTGTTCGGAATTTGAATCAAGGTGTTCGGAATATGAGACAGAATGAGTAAGGTGTTCGGCATTTGAATCAAAATGTTGTTCCACACTTTTACGTAAAAACAATACTGAACAAGTTTAAATAAACAATTTTATCAGCAAACCCAACAGCTAGCAGTTAGGCTTTGTGAAGAAATTAAAATATTCACAAATATCAGCTAATTTATGCCTATCAGATGCATTTAAAGTCACGGTTGGCCTTAAGTGTTCGGAATATGAGTCAAAACGGTATTTCAATACTTTATATTCAATCAGAATAAAAGGTGCTATCGTGA